>NW_022589785.1:1825962-1978605 GCF_004348235.1 Phoca vitulina
GTACTAAGATCCCCAAGGGTTAAGGCTGAGCTCCACTGAGTACTAAGGTGCCCGAGTACTAAGGCTGAGGTCCACTGAGTACTAAGATCCCTGAGTACTAAGGCTGAGGTCCACTGAGTACTAAGATCCCTGAGTGCTAGTTTTTGTTCTGCCTGTTTCCAGATGTGGGGACTTCAGTAAACCCCTTTTCCTCTCTGGGCCTCAGTTTCCCTATCTTTAAAATAGAAGGGTGGTAGGTGTCCTTCCAGCTCTGAGAATGGAGGACTGGCTTGCCTCATCCCAGACTGTCCCAGGCCTGACTAGTGGGGGATTCTGATGATGTTGGCTTGTCCCCCAGGCCCTCCAGGACCCAGCTCGATGATTCTTTTCCCTCCCACTGTTCACAAGGTGTTCTCTGCTACACCTTCTTATCTGGCATTTGCGCGCTAGAATTAATTCATGCACCACGATTAACCCAGTGCAATGCCTTTTCTCCAAATTTGTCTGGGCATCTGCATCACCTGGTTAAATGCAGAGTCCTGCCCACTTCCCAAGATCTACTGAGTGAGCATCTCAGGGCAGGAGGGCCCTGACATCTGCATTTCAGCAAGCTCCCTGGGGAACCCCAGAGGTTTTGATTTAGTGCGCAGTCTCCGGGTGCAGGCTGTCATTTCTGACTTGCTGTGTGGCTTTGGGGAACCAGCTCCCTCTCTCTGATCCCTGTTTCTCTCTATCAGAAAAAATGGAACCAACCAGAGGCCGTGGCTCATGGCAGGGGGAGGCTTACACGAGCCCCTGCATATAAAGCCATCAGCAAATTCAGGCTATGGCAGCCTCAGGCCTGAGTCATGCCCACCACTCAGGAGTGTGCGAGATGTCACAGCTTTTTATTTTCTACAAATCAATTTAATTTCTACTCCCAGCCCCTATCCCATTGGACTGGAGGGAAACGTGACTTCGGACAGATATTCTGAAAGCCCAGGCCCAGCACACCCCAGGAAACTGTGGCTCCTGTTCAGCCCTTTGTTCAGCCTCCGCTCATCCCCAAATGACGACACCAGAGCTAGTGACCCTCTCGAACGAGATACGGTAGGCAGACAAGATGGAACACCGCCCGAGAACGAAACACACACATACGCCTGACGACTCAGATTCAAAACATCCACATGCCTGTTTGATCTAGCCTTTCCTTCAACCACCGAATAGGGGTGTTTTATTGGGTGAACACTGCGAAAGGAGAATTTTTAAATAAAGGTAACATCGCGACTCCAGTGCAATTATAAAATAAATGTGCATCAAAGGTTGTATTTAACTCATTCATTAATGAGGGAGCCAAAATGGTGGCACAACCAGTTCAAAGCCGATTTCAGACAACACACACACACACACACACAGGCAATTGGAAATGCTGGGATTCATTTACAGGTAGGTGCAAAATTAGTCGATAACTTTAGGGCAATAATCAATTGCATTCCGCTGGACAAAATTCATTTGCATTTCTACGGCATGAATCATTTGTATTACTATCAGTTGTTGCTTTTTTTTTTTTTAACTTAGAATTATGACATCCCACCAAGACAAAGAAAGGCGCAGAAGCCTGGAGGTCGTGCTAAGACACAAACATCCAGCAACCTTCTGTGTATTTATTTTTTTTGCTCCTATCAACATTGTTTGCAAGGTTTCCTGACAGTATGATCCTGCCACCGCCATCCCCAAAAAAGAGGAGAGAGGCTGTTTTGGGTCTCCCGAGCCTCGGTTTCTTAATCTGCAAAATGGGTATGATAAGAGCTCTTGACAGCGCAGGTCGGGTCAGGAGACCCTGATGTGACACGCATGCAGCGGAAGCAGTGAAATCATGACAGGAAGAGATTTCCCAAACCCCAATCATGGGTGTGTCCCTTTTTCCTGATTTTGGTCCCATCTACATTCTGCCTTTTAAGAGTTACTATTTCCTTTACAACAATTTTGATTTGATAAGAACCAGGAAATCAGAGGATGAGGTCCTGGTTCTATATATTTTTTTTCCTAATACGTATGAAAATAGACAGATAGCCATTGAGATAAGAAAAGTAAGTTCATCCTCATATGGACTAATCCAGTGCTCTGTGGAAAATGCTGGAACAGGAGAGCGGGGGTGGGGGGGAATTAAATGGTAGCCATGCACACTTTTAGATACACACATACACATCACCAACACCAACCCTGTCCAAGGTGGTGCCTGGAGGAGGTGTCACCATGGGGGCCATGAGATGCGGATCCCTGAGCCTCTGTGCAGCCCTCCCCCTGACCCCTCAAGTCCCCCCTCCCCTTGCTCCATGCCTTCAGCTGCCCCCACGGGGCAGGCCCCTCCTGTGATTCATCCTGCTGGAATGTGGGAGTTCTCCCTTTGCTTCAGCTAAAGCCCTTTAATTCCCCTTCCGTGATGAATGCGTGAGGCTCTTGAATGAAATGTCCGGGCTCTGCATCCCTGTCCTCCCCCTCCCCCCACCCCGCTCTGCATAATTATTTCTGTACAGAACATGTCAAGTGCCCCGCTTCCCGGGAACTCGTTTCGCATGCAAACATTTGGTGATTAAGCGAGGCTTAATTAATTAAGCACTTTGTAATGACTCTTAAACCAAAGAAGGGTGGATTAGGAGTCCAATGCGTGCCGGCGGTGTGAAAGGCGCCTTCATATCAGGGGCGGCAGACAATGATCCAGCCGGGGGAGCAGGGCAGGGAGTCCCACAACTGTGATAGAATTGCTCATTCATTCCCTCGCTTAGCTTATTCATGGAGCAGGTCGAGGATCCAGGGTACATGGTGAATAATACCAATGTTAACAGTACCAGGCACTGCGCTCCTAAGTCTGAATGGCATGACAGTGAAAAGGAACAGCTGGGTCTGGTGGGCATGGCTGCCATAGACAGTGATAAGAGCAATAATAAGAATGATCATAGGAGTCAACCCCTGCAAAACACCTGCTGTGTGCCCGTCATGACTGCAGGGCCTTCACACGCTGGAAACTCATCCCGTTCTCTCCACCACCCTCCAACACACCTGCAATGGGATATCATTCCCATTTTACAGATGGGAACACTGAGGCATGCGTGCGCCAAGCAGCCCGGCTGGCGAGTTGTTGAGTTGGGTTGGGGCTTCCAAAGGATGAGCTCTTACCCCACTCTCGTACCACCCGAGGGCTTAGCTCTTGCATCTCATCGAATCTCTGCAGTGGCCCGATGAGGAGATATCGTGGACGTTGCCAGGTCCATGACAGACAAGGGAAAAGGGGCTCGGAAATGTGGGCTTGCCCAAGGTCACACAGCATAAAGCACTCAGGAGTGGACTTCCCTCACCTTGCTTTATTTTTGTTTATCTAGTTTGTGATCAGACTCTCCCATCTCTACATACGACAAATTCCATGATGACTCCTGGTTGTTGCCTGGCTGATTTTGTTCTGGCCCTTTATGGTCTGGAACTCTGCTGGGTTTCTGACCATTGTCCTGGCCTTCGTAAATGGCCCCTTCTTTGTCACTGTCTTCCCAACTCAATGCTTCTCACTCACCAGGGACTCAGTTTCCCCATCTGTATAATGGGCATTTTGCTCTGGATCATCTCTGAGTCCTCATCTGACGTGCGAGGGTCTTTGGAGCCTAGAGGGTCTCCTCTGCTTTGGGGAGTCATGGGGGATGACAGTGGCAATTCACGGGGCTTGGCTCTCAGGTGTAATCATGCAGAAGGCTTCAGAGCCCAGCCCTGCATAGCTCTAAAGCCGAGCAAGATCGAGTCTCAGCCCTGATCTTCATAGGCTGTGTGACCTTCACCAAGGAGCTTGCCCTCTCTGAGGCATAGACCCCTCACCTCTCAAACAAGGTAACCCTTTTACCTTGTTCCAGAACTGCTGTGAACAATCTGTACAAGCTTGTGGGCGCCGGGGCCCTTTTAAAATTGTCTGCCTGGTGGCAGAAGCCATTATTTCCCACACTCGGACCCCCAAGTATAACCCAAAGGGCCTACTTCTCTGTTTTTGTTTTCTCACTTGTACTCTAACTTGGAAAACTGCCTATAACCTGAGTGATGAGGACTTCCTTGTGACTTCAGTGCCTGGGTTGGTATGTGCCTTCACAATTGCAAGCTTGCTGAGTCAAGAGCAAACTGCCTCACTGTGTTGTTCCAGTGAAGATTTTGCAGGTGTTTGAAAGGTAGGATGCAGTGGAGGACTTGTCCCATCATGTGGCAGGCTAAAGCACGGTGGTCTCGGGGTCAGCCCCACAGTGTCAGCTCCAGACTCACACGAGAGTGGATACAACAATAAACTCCAGCTCTGCACATTCACTGGCAATGAGGGAGATAGGAAATATACAGCGAAGACCCTTCTCTGTTCCTGATGCTGTTCTAGTAATTGTACTAGATGCTCATTTAATGATGACTTCCAAATATGGTTCATGCAAACCAGACCACCTTTTCGTCTATATAAGTGATGCTTCACTATGATCAGCAGACTGAGTTAAATGTGAGGTCTGATTATCTCCTGAACGGACAAGCAAAGACTTGTCATTGAGCATGCCATTTTGAATGACACCCCTATGTGAAAAGGCATTTCCTGCTTTGGAATGATACAAGTTAGGAAGCAGACCTAGAGCTGGCCACCACTGGCCCCTCTCCTACCCAAGGTTCACTCTCCCTTTCTCTCATAGGGACAGGCCTCTTATTTTATTTGAGGTGCTGATATGCCCACCTCCCTTAGGTTTAAAGTTACCAATGCATCATAAGCTGAGGTTGTTAGGTGGGATTTCTGAACAGGCTCTTAGGGGAGACGAACCATGAGAGACTATGGACTCTGAGAAACAAACTGAGGGTTCTAGAGGGGCAGGGGGTGGGGGGATGGGTTAGCCTGGTGATGGGTATTGAAGAGGGCACATATTGAATGGAGCACTGGGTGTTATAAGCAAACAATGAATCAGGGAACACTACGTCAAAAACTAATGATGTAATGTATGGTGATTAACATAATAAAATAAAATTAAAAAAAGAAAGGTAGATGTACCTGGAACCTATGCTTCCTTCCTTCTACCTTGTTCTTGCAGGGAGCATAGATGCAATAGCTGGAGCCACAGCAACTATTTGTGACCATGAGGCACCTTGAAATAGGTGGCTGTGTGCTAAGAATATTAGCACAGAAAAGACTAGGTATTTCCCGATTTCTGTGACACAAGAGAAAAAAACCTCAATTTATTTAAACCATTGCCATTCTGGGTCTCTTTTATAAGTTCTCATTGCCATTCCTAACTGATACAGAGTTTATATATAGAAGCAGATCTAGAATACCATCTTCCTATGTTAAACATGGCATGGATGGTTTAGATTCAAACAAACAGCATTTTCTGTCATATTAAATTACTATTGATAATTTAAATTTTATAGTTTCATAATTATGTTAATAATAATAAGGTAGGGCGCCTGGGTGGCTCAGTCAGTTGAGCGACTGCCTTTGGCTCAGGTCATGACCCTGGAGTCCCGGGATTGAGTCCCGCATTGGGCTCCCTGCTCAGCAGGGAGTCTGCTTCCTCCTCTGACCCTACCCCCTCTCATGTGCTCTCTCTCCCTCTCTCATTCTCTCTTTCAAAATTAAAATAAAATAAAGTCTTTTTAAAAAAGATTTTATTTATATATTTGACAGAGAGAGAGAGATCACAAGTAGGCAGACAGGCAGGCAGAGGGAGAGGGAGAAGCATGCTCCCCGCTGAGCACGGAGCCCGATGTGGGTCTCTATCCCAGGATGCTGGGATTATGACCTGAGCTGAAGGCAGACGCTTAACCAACTGAGTCACCCAGGTGCCCCATAAAATAAAATCTTTAAAAAAATAATAATAATAAGGTGAAGGGGTTCCTACAAAAATGAGACATAAGGAATTCATGTTGACTTACATTTGTAGAAATTCAAAGCAAATTTTTTAAATGCACTGATTTAAGTAAATATTAGGAACCTTTTCATGTTTCTCCTCAAAAGAGGCCCATGCGTTATTTGAGCTTAAGAAAAGCGGAGCCTGGGCCTTGTGGCCAGGACCCCTCCTCCTCACCCCCACTGGCTGGAGCTAAGGCGGAGAGTCAGGAATTCTCATTAGCAGGTGTGAAGAACTCAAGCGAGAAGCAAGGGGGGTGGCTGGAAGTGAGGGTGGGGAATGAAAGAAACACCTCCCACCCAAGACAAGACACTGTGACATCTGTCTTCTCGGAGTTTCCTGGCACTGAGCAAAGCCGGAAAGCAGGAACTCTAAAACACTGTGTAAGACTCTGTTTTCCTAGCGTCCCCTCCAAGGGGGAGCCCAGGAAAGGCAGGGGCTCCGTGAGAAACCCCGCCTGATGAGATTTCCAGCTCCAGGCAGGTGGGGAGCTGCTGGGACCCAGAACGAATTCATCACCCGACTTAGGCTTCCCGGACTGCTGGCCTGATCACATCCATGGGTGGCCCCGGTCTCTTCATCTATGAAATGGGACTGTGGGGCCAGCAAAGCATCCAAAGGCCGTCTTTGATCAAGGCAATACAATAAGCTGTGTTCACATAGGAGAAATCGAAGTAGAACGAGGTGTTGTATTAGAGTTGACTTTGTTTAAAGGACTTCTTTTCCTTCCAAAGCAACATTTATTTTACTTTTTTGGTTGCAAACGACATTTCCAGGTTCCACATATCTGGGGCCCCAGTCATACTGAGATGAATTGGAGCAAAGTCTTGGACTACCGAGTGCCTGAGTGTAGACAAATTTTGTGACCAAGGCTGAGCCCTTAAACAAGCTCAGATGTGAAGCAGGCTTGAACCAGTGGAATCATGAGAAATCGGATCCAGAAGAAAGCACTCCCACCAATCCTCAAAGTTAGGACAGAAGGTCTTTGTTTGGGAGGGGTTATGAGTGCAGAGCCATATACCAAATCCAATAAGGTAAAAACAGAACTAAGCCCGATGTTGTCCTGAAGGTCCAGAAAGTCAATGGCTCCATTTGAAGTGGCCGCTTTTATTACATTATTGCAGCTAATGTCGGGCATTTGCTATGTGCCAGGCACATTGCCTAGCATCCGTATGTATATTTCACTCCAAAGAGGCGGTAGATTCCCCCAGCCAGGGGCTGAGTCCAGCCAGGGAAAGCACGAGGGTGCCTGGGGAATTCTGGATGAAGGCTGAGTCCCCTGGAACAGCCCTTAAGGCTCCCTGGAGTCATTTATTTCTTGTCTTTCTCTCCTGCTGGACTGTGAGCCCCATGAGGGCAGGGACTGTCTCTGGCTAGTCCACCCTGGATCAGCTGCTTAGCACGGCACCTGGCCCACATAGCTCCTGACCTCCTCTTTGTTGCATGAATAAACGTGGGGATGACTGACAGTCAGCCTCTTGGCAGGCACGCAGACCTTTAGTGGCATATTAACCTCTTCGCTATTCCCAGACCCACCTTGAATCACACACGTGGTGTGATTCAAAGCATAATAGCCCTGTCATCCAAGACGGCAGGCACATGGGCTAAGAGTATGGGTCTAGAGTCATACTTCCTCTGGCTTTGAGTCTCCATGTGACCAATCTACCAGCAGGAGGATGCTGGGCATGGAGACCAAGCCTCAGGGTCCCCTCCTCTGCAAATGGGGATAGTTAAATAAGATATGTACGCAAAGTGTTTGGCACAGTTCTTAGCATTGAATGCGGCATTCGGAGCTTTTTCATAGTTTTTATTATTCGTGGAGTTGGAATTTTGGACCTAACTCTAGGATTTTCATAGTTCTCTGCTAAATTTCATCTTGCCAGGTTCGGACCGTTTTTCCGAGAGATGTTTGGGTGTCGTGGGTCTGTGGCCCATCCTTTAGACATTCCATCATGGGTACTCGATGTCCCCTCCCAAACCACGAAGAAAACACGTAGTGTCCGTGGCCGACGCCAAGTCATATGGCTCCTCCCAATGGAGCGGTTCCATTTCTACAAAGGCAAAAGCAGCGGGGCTACACAAGTCTAATGAAATTAGAGCTGGCCTCATGTAGCTGGCAAAAAAGGAACACCGATTTGATCTAAAAGACCCCATAGAGGCTCGAATAATGGTCAACCTTGATCACATCTGACCGTGCCCACAGTGCTAAGGATGTCATGCGCTTTCTCTCATTGAACCCTCACAAGTCCCCGAGAGATAACTTCTACTATCGTCCCCATTTTAAGGATGTGAACCTGAGGCTCACAGAGCTCCAAGCCACCCAGGGAGTGGCAAAGGGGGATCTGAGCACAGTTCTGTTAAGTTGAAGCTTTGAACCTAAGACTTAAACCTCAAAGACTTTTATTAGAAATGTTGGCTATGGTCCGGGCATCTGGAATCCCACCTGGGGCCTCGCCCGCGGCCGCTGCAGCTCCCGAGAGCTCTCCCTGCAATGTGGCCTGCCTTGGGAAACTCTGACACCCCAGCTGCACCACTCCCTGGCTTCAATCACAAGCCTCTTATGTGGATGAAATGACACTCCCCTCCAGGGACCAGCGCAGCAGTTTGGGCTGTGTTCAAAGCCAAGCTCGGTGGTGAGGGCCTGATTCCCCACCCTGCAGTGACTCAGACCATCAGAGACGAAACGAAAGGTTTCGGAGGAGCAGGGACAGAGCCCTGCCTCCATGCAGATGGGTGGCGCCGAGATATTTATTGCCACCGTGGGTTCTAAAGGTGAGACGTGGAGGCAGCCTCTGAGCCTGACAACAGGGGGCTCATCAGACGCTATTTCGTACCCATTTGCGTCGTTGATTACTTTATTCAGCAAGTATTTATCAAGCCCCTACTATGTACAGAACACTGGGCCAGATCCTGGTGAAACAGCAGGATGGCGGTGTCCCTGGTCACCTGGCAATTAGGGGGTAATTCCAACACGCAAGGGGATGGAGCAAGTGCAGGTGGCCAGGCTATCCCGGGGCCTCCTCTCATGATTACTAGGTAAATCTTAATGCCCTGGGAAAACCCTGATGTGAAAACGTTAACTGGAAAAGCAGGCTACAAAATTTCTCATGGAGCATAATTCCAACTTTATTATAAAAATATATGTGTACGTGAATAAGGAAAAAGACTCATAAGGAAATGCATAAAAATGTCAACAGTGGTTATCGCTGAGTAGTGGGAATTAAATATTCTTCCTTTTACCTTAATACAAGGTTCCAGTTCTTAACCACAAGCAGGTATTCATTTCATTTTATAGGTTTATATACATTTTAATTATAAAGCAATTTATACTCATTGGAAAACTCTGAAGTCCCAAACTATCCTCCCCTCCACTCAAAAATCTGTTATTTTAAAGCTGGCCATGCATCCTTTGGGACACACACACACACACACACACGTGCTGTGCTCTTCCCATATCATTTTTGTTTCTGTTTGGATTTCTATCCTGTTTACAATATGATTTGTTTCTTAATTAAAGAAGTACATACTTACATATATGTGTACATATGCATACTATGTGTGTGTGTATATATATATTTACTTAATTTCTGCAAGTTTCCCTTAACAGTATAGTTTGACCATCTTTTTATAACGGTGCATGTAGATGTCCCCACATTCTCGTTAACAGCTGAAAGGTATTCCAAAGTATGGCTGTAGCACAGTGTATGTAATCGGCCCCCCAGTGACTGATGGACGTTAAGGACTTAAATGAATGTCTTTGCATACCTGTACAAACATTTTAGAGGCCAAGTTCCTGCAAATGGGCCTCCTGGTTGGGACCGTGGACGTGGTGTATATTTTTTTTAAATCAGTTGTTAAATTAGTTTTGAAATAGCAATCAGGCAGTCGGGGTGCGGGGAAGAATGGAGCTAAAAATTCACACCTGTATTTCTTGGTCCCGTTTTACAGATGGAGGAGCTGAGACCCAGGGAGGACCGCTCCTGGCCAAGATCTTGGGGCAAATGAGTGCCATGGCCAAGTCCAGAAGTCAGGACTAACTCCCACTGGGGTCTTTTGTCCTCCCTCAACCCCAGCCCTCCTCTCACCTGGGCCAGAGCCTCAGGGATTTCTCGCCGTCCTTCTCTGCGGGACGCCTTGTCTCTGGCCACAGCTGGGTTATTGACAGTACTTTCAATGTGTGGCCTTGTGGGTGGAATTATTGGCCCTTAATTGAATTGAAAACAAAAGGAGATTGAGTTTTATGGGGAGCGGGAGGCCACTGGAGGGAGGAAATCAAATGCAGAGCAAGCATGAAAGGTTCTTGGAGGAAGATCAGCTGCAGGTGGGAGTGTGGGTTCCCCGGGCTGTTTATGGAGCTGCAGAACTGAAGGTCAGTGCCTCCCCTGGGCCCTCCGTGTTCACTCGCCCTGCTCCAGCCAGATGCTGTCCTCTCTGACGTTGCAAGCTGCAGACGCCGGGAAGGTCCGGGACCCCTATGCCGTGAGCTGAAACGGGGCACTGGTTCCTGGCGACTCAGGCACGTGGGGCGTGGCTGCCCTGGCGAGCAAGGGAGGCTGGCTCCTCACTTCAGGAGCCTGATCCTGGGAGGAAGGCAAGTCTGCATCACCAATCACCCCCATGCCTCCTCATAGGACCTCTCTGTAAGAGGAAGAGGCAGAGGGGGGCGGCAGCAAGTCCCACCACCAGCTAGGAGTCTGCTAGGGACTGAACTGTGTCCCTCCCCAGAATCTGTAGAGTAAAGCCTTAACCCTCCATGTGACTGTATTTGGAGACGGGGCCTCAGGGGAGATAATTGAAGACTAAGTGAGGTCCTAAAGGTGCGGTCCTGATCCGACAGGATTTGTATCCTTCTAAGAAGAGACACTAGACAACTGTCTCTCTCTATCTCTTGCTCCGAGCACTCGCAGTGAGGAAAGGCCACGTGAGCTCATAGTAAGAAGGCGACCATCTGCAAGGCAGGACTAGAGTCCACACAGGAAACCAAATCCGCCATAACCTTGATCTTGGACTTCCAGCCCCTGAACTGTGAGAAAATAAATTTCTATTATTTAAGCCACCCAGTTGATGGTATTTTGTTAGAGCATCCTGAGCAGACTAAAATACAGCCCATCGGGGACTCGCACTCGGCTCCCAGTTGCCAACTGCTGTGATTTGCTCTCTCCATTTTCATCCGTTCATGCCACCGTGTGGCATGCATTTCTATGTCTGTAGACTGACTTCCGCCAGGGCTGGGCTCAGAGGTTATGGATTATTTATTTTTGCTTCCCAGGGCTCAGCTCCGTGCCTGGCACAGCCTCGGTCCTCAGGGAGCTTTGCTTAATGAATAGATGCATGTTTATAAAAGTGGATAAATATTCATGGAGCCGAGAATATGGCTGGGGAGTGGCAGGGGATGAGGATAAAGCACCTCTCCAAGGAGGTACTTGCTAACGGAAGAGGGAGGCGTGAGCTATAGCCATGGAGGCTGCAGAGGGAGGGGCATTACAGGCAGAGGACGGTGTGAGCAGAACCAAGACGACTGGAAACTCAGAAGTTGTTCCAGGGAAAATAGTGCATGGCTTCTGACCAGCCAGAGGAGAGTGAGAGAAGATGAGAAGCAGGGGTGGGCTGAGGCCATATTGGGGAGCCCCTGCATACCAAGCCGAGGGGTCGGCTTTGACTCCGTAGAATTTGATTCTCAAACTCTTCTTGCAGTCCCTCAAGGAACACGTGCATATTCTTGAGGAAACACCAAACCACTGAATAAACACACTGCATCTTCCTGGAGCGTTAATTAACTTTTTAGGATTAATTATTTTCCACTAATTGGTGGCCTTGCAGATGGATAAGCACCTGGTCTCTGGAGTTACTATCTGAGTTCAAATCTTGATTCAGATTGTTGGCTGCTTGACCTTGTGGGAGTCATTTCACCCTTCTCTCTTCCCTTCCCCTTTCTCTTCTCTCTTCTCTCTTCATCTGCTAAGCATAGGTAGCTACATAAAACCTGAATATGAGAGCTTATCCCACCTTATTCATGATAGTCCTGGACTGGAGACCACCCTGATGTCCTTCAGCAGGTGAGTGGCGGCACTGTGGTATATCCATACAACGGAATACTATGCAGCCACGAAAAGGAACAAGCTACAGCTTGTTACAACTTGGTTGGATCTCGAGAGTGCTATGCTGAGTAAACAAAGCTCCTCAAAGGTTACATGCTGTCCGATTCCATTTACATAATCTTCTAGAGGTGGCAAAATCACAGTGATCAAACCCATCAGTGGTGTCTAGGGGGTGAGGTTGAAGGGAGTGTGCAACTGTATGGACCAGCCTGGGGAAGTTTTGTTTTTTATGGGGGTGGAGCTGTTCTGTATCCTGTGCGTTGGCCACTTCTAATCTATGCCTGTGATAGAATCTCATAGAACTCTCTCCATATAGAGTGCGGGAGCACAACTGATAAAATAAGGTGTAAGCATTGTACCAAAGTCAGCTCCCTGGTTTTGACAATGCATGAAGGCTACACAGAGGCTACATAAGATATTATCACAATTGGAGCTGCTGGAGGAAGAGTACATGGGAACTTTTTGTATGATTTTGGCAACCTTTTATAAGTTTTAAACTTTCTCAAAGTAAGAAAGATGAAGATAGTCACAGTCAGTACCCAGCATGTGGATGACATGAGATAAAAAGTATTCGGTGCTCAGTAATTATTCCATACACATTAGCTGGGGTTACTATTTGCCTTTGGAAAGGGGACAAGGTAGGGCAGGAGTCTGGGAGCTTCTCTGCAGCTAACAGAATTTCCTGATGGAAATTCTTAAGGCTGAAAGAGGATTCATACTTAATTTTACAAGGGAGGGAGGGAGGGAGGGAGGAAGGAAGGAAGGAAGGAAGGAAGGAAGGAAGGAAGAAAGAAGAAAGAAGGGAGGGAGGGAGGAAGGAAGGAGGAATGAAGGAGGGAGGGAGGGAGGAAGGAAGGAGGAATGAAGGAGGGAGGGAGGAAGAAAGGAAAGAAGGAAGGAAGGGAGGAAGGAAGGGAGGAAGGGAGGGAGGGAAGGAGGGAGGGAGGGAGGGAGGAAGGGGTAGCTCTTGGTTTGTGTATGAGCCCACCCTTCTCCATCAAGCAAGGCCTCCAAAAGCTTTGCAAGGTCCTTGCGCAACATCTGCTAATCCCATGATGTCAAGGCCTGAGCTTACCGAGCCTGGGAAATCACTGCTGTGTTTTACTGACTTCCCCACAGTTGGCAGTTTCCCTCGGAATCGTTGTGTTAATCAGAAACACGCCGTCCATATTGTCAACACTTTGTTTAACCACTTCTATAAATTCAGCATTAGTGTTGGAGCGGTCCCGAGTTGATGGATGAAATCGTCGGCAGCCCCAGACAGCCCAACCCCATAAAACAAAGTCCGGGGCGTGAGGCTCTAAAGCAGGAGACACTTGACATTCCCTGGGACACGTGATGTGGTGATGACTCACCTCCAGGCTTGAAAGAATGGCGGGTCCCCCGAGGACCCGGCTCCAGGAGCAAGGGAGAAGTGAGAACACGTGGTCTCCTGGTGGGATCCTGGCAGGGAGTTTATCAGAGGAGTCTCTGCCTGGCGGACTTGGGAGACACCTGGAATGAAGCCAGGGGACAAGAGAAAATGGGGCACCCTGGGGGAGAGGGAGTCCACGAGACAGAGTGGCTGGTCTGCATGGGCCGAAGAGCCCTTTCTTGTAAAGCCAACGGCTTTGATTGGTCACTGGCATTAATAAAGGTTGGGGGGATGCACTTATCCCCAGAGTCTGCCCTTCCACAATCCTAAGAAGGGGGTAGAAGAAGGTGTCTCCATCTGTCCAGTGGTCTGTCTGGTATCTGCCTGGTGTCATGGGCTGACCACTGAGTCTGAGCTCTGCCCCTACCCTTGGGCTGGGAGCCTTGCTTGGGAGATGTTTCCACTCATAACTTGAGCACCTACTGTGTGTCAGGCCAGGTGCCAGGGACACCACAGTGAGTGAGATGAGTAGGGTTCCTGTCCTAATGTCCTCAGAGTAGGTAAGGGAGACAGAATTTGAATAAGTAATTAATTCAGAAAGCTAGAACAACGTATGACAGAGTCCCCTGACTAGGTTTGGGGGATGAAGGCTCCCTGGAGGAGGTGATATTTACATGATGCCCAAAGGATGAGCCAGAGGTGGGTCAAGAGCAAAGAGAAGGTTCCAGACAAAAGGAAAGGCCCTGAGCCGGGTAGGACCGTGAAATCAGTGAGGTTGGAGCCCAGTGCATGAGGAGGAGAGTGGTGTGGGGGAAGGGGGAGGGACAGGCTAGGGCTAGGCCACACATGGACTTTCAAGGCTCTTGATTCCAGGGGGGATATTGAGGCCCGCAGTGAGCCAGTGATGTCTAGACAGCATCCCCATGCCTTAGCCCATGCCTTGTAAAGCTAACCAAGATGGCGGCTTGCATCCATGGCCCTGTCTTCTCCCACCATCCCTGCTCCAGATGGGAAAGGCAGGCTGGCCAAGACATATTCCTCAAGAGTGAGCCAACAGCGATCTCAACCAACTCTTGTCTTCAGGCAGCCCCTTCCTTCAGACCCTAGGATGGGGGCTGGGCTCCTGGGTCCAAGCTCCAAGAAGAGGCCTCACTAGGCCACTGGCCTCTCTCCTCCACCTCCCCCGTCCCCTGTTCCCTGGGCCAGCAGCTCTCCGTTCCACATCCTGCCTGCCTCGTCCAACTCTTTCCAAGCGCCTGTTTTTCCAGAAACACGAGTTGAGCAAAACAGTCTCCCTCCCTGAACTTGAGTCTGAAATAATAACCCCAAGAAACACACGCTTTCTTGGAAAACCCTTCAGAGCCTCCCGCTGCCTTTGGACACGTCAAAGCTGGGTTTGTTAAAATAATAATCTTTAGGAACTCAAGTCTCTCTGCCGTCAAATGCCCTGCATAAGAGTATCATGCCCCTCCAACCCTGACCCAGAAAACTGGGCCATGAGCTAATGTGGCCCAGCGTCCAGAGTGAAATCCCCTTCCTTTCTTTCTTCCTTTCTTTCCTTCTTTCCTCCCTCCCTCCCTCCCTTCCTCTTCCTCCCTCCCTCCCTTCCTCTTCCTCCCTCCCTCCCTTCTTCCTCCCTCCCTCCCTTCTTCCTTCCTTCTCTTTCGCCCTTCCTCCTTCTCTCTCTCTCTCCCTCTCTTCCTTCCTTCCTTCTTTCTCTCTCTTTCTCTCTCCCTTTATTTCTTCCTCCCTCCCTCCCTTTCTTTCTCTCTCCCTTTTTCTTTCTTCCTCCCTCCCTCCCTTTCTTTCTTTCTTTTTCTTTCTTTCTTTCTTTCTCTTTCTTTCTTTCTTTCTTTCTTTCTTTCTTTCTTTCTTTCTTTCTTTCTTTCTTTCTTTCTTTCTTTCTTTTCTTCTTTCTTTCTCTTTCTTTCTTTCTTATACAGATGGCTTTCCAAATCTTGCAAGGTCTGAAGCAGCTGGGTGATGTGTTCCTGGAGAATGGCTGTTCTGAACAGGGCTGCAGTTGGCGGGGAGGAGAAGAGGGGATCGACTAGGTGAGAGGCTTTGGGAGCCTCCAGTCTGGCTGACGAGCTGTGACCAAATCTCCCCCAGCACCTGCTCAGCAGCATGGTGAGGTTGCCATCTGCCCAGGGCAATGCAACCACCTTCAGCGCCTTCATGGGAAGTGTGCGGGAGGAAGTTCACACTTCCTAGCGCGGCTGAGGGTGGCTGGACTCCTGGGCTCTGGAACTGGGTAGGCTTGGGCTGGATCTCTGGCTCTGGTGCTGAGCAGCTGTGTGACTTGAGCGAGGAATCTTGTCTTTCTGAGCCTCAGTTTGCTCATCTGTAAAATGGCAATGTTAAGAGGAGCTTGCTCAGGGGTTGTAGTTGAGATTCTGGAGGATGAGATCAGTAAAGTGCTTAGCACAGAAGCTGCATGCCATCCCACTGGCTGACACGATGCCCAGGAGGCTGGCTGCCACCCTGCTCTGGGCAGCACCTCAGGATTAGGAGGAGGAGACCTGTGAAGGGGTGGGGGCGAGGGCATGAAGGTCCAAAGACAGGCTCAGCTCACCTCTCACATCTGACCCATGTAATGCCTGGGCTTCCACCATTGATAGCTTTTTTTTTTTTCCCCGCCCCAGGGGCCCCTTACAAGTTAGAAATTGCCCTGACATGGGCGGGATATTTATGAAGCATCAGTGACTCTGGAGAGTAAATTAAACTTTTACATCATTCTATCTGCAGACAACCCAAGGAAACACATATTCTTTGTGTCCTCATTTTAGAGATAAGAAAACTGAGTCCCGGAGAGTTTATATCACTCAGTGAAAACCACACAGCTAGTGTAAACCTAGGAATAAAGGCAGGTAATCTGATTCCAGAGCCCCAGCCTAACCACTGACCTTCACTGCCTCCCATTGTGTCTTGGAACAACCTTGATTCCTGTAATACATTTTGAGGAGGGGGCTGCCCTATATAAACTCTGGACCCAGCACTGGGTCCTCATCCCAGCTCCGACCATTTCTTGCTGTGTGTCCTTGAGCAGGTTGCTTTCCCTGTCTGAGCCTTCACTTCCTCATCTCGAAAAGGGGGATGAAATGGTATCTATTCCTTGGTGGGTGGGAGGAGCCGTGTAAAGCACCAGACACTAGGGAGGTGCTGTATATAGGAATCTAAATAGTAATGCTCTTCTTTTTCCAGGGTGGATGGATACACTCCCGGCCCGACCACTTAGAGTGAATATTTTTACCCAACCCAATGGAGTCACCTCCTCCCTGCTTTTCTTTTCAACCTTTGCTCAGATGCTAAATCAAAGCTGAGTGCTGGTCCCTGACAGGACTTGCTGTCAGCCAGCCACCAGCAGACACCCAGCATGCTTTATGGGCCCTCGGCCTCTGCAGTTAGCACCTTGGCCTCGGTGGGGTGTGCGGGCCTGAAGGACGGCTGGTGTCCTCTTCTTTTCTAGAATCCAGAAAGTGGCCCTGCTTCCTCCTCGGAGCAGAAGGTGGCCTGGGGTGTTTCTCTGGCCAGCCAGGCACCCCGTTGTCAGCTTTTAGAAGAGTGCTGGACTGAGTATTTCATGAGCGGTAAGGGGGGGCGGGTCACATCCTGCCCCTGGTTTTCAGCCTGAATTATTATTCTGGTTGTCATTGTTTTAGCAGAAGGATGCTTTTTAGTTAAATTCAATTCAGTTCAGTCTTCTGGGGGATGCGGTATAGATGTGGCTGGTGCCCTGCCCATGTCTGCTCGTCACTCACTATTCCACTAATCCTACAGCTAGCTACCGCCTTCCCCCAAGGAAGGGATCTATGCCGTAGGTCAGGCCAGGGGTGCTGGGGAGCTCATTTCTCTGGGAGCAGCCCTCAACCATGACTGACAGGCGCTGGAGGATAAATATCCCAGCCACCTTGCCTTGGGTGGGACAACTCCGAGGTGTGTCCTACAGGATCTCCAAGACTGAACACCAGGGGCCCACAGCAGCCACCTGCTGGCTAGCACGCTCCGAGTCGGTTTCATCCCTTTCCTGTCTCCCTGCCCACGCCCTGCCACGGTGCGGGCTTGGAGAGTTACCCTCCCAGTGGAGCCACCTGCCATGGAGTCCTTACCTCGAGCTCTGCTCTGGAAAAGCCCAAACGAAGACAGATGCATGAAAGTGAACGTGACTGCTCATGTTTATTTTGCACTTTCCATGTGCTAGAGCGTACTTCGCAAAGTGATTTTCATGGACTGGACCATTTAAAGATGACAACAGTGATAGTGGAAGGTCCTGTTCGCACTCCCATTTGATAGACAGGATGACACAGGTCCAGAGAGGCCAAGGACCCTTGCCCAAGGTCGCACAGGCAGGAAGTGTCAGAGCTTCTCAGTTGGAGGCAGGAGGGGACTCCACCTGCTGACCCCTCCCTTCACTCTCTGAGTTACCCCAGGTGCCTCCAGCACTCACCTCTGGGAGTCTGCGAACATTTATCCTGACATTGACTCACTGTGTACGCTGAGGGAAGTCTCACGCCCCATCTGAAATGGGACCAATGATCCCTCTGTTCATGGGGCTGAGGGTTCAATATGATAGAGCTGGTGACGTGCCTGGAGCACCGTGTGTCCCAGCCCGGGAGCCTGCGTTCCACCTTCTTGGGACATACTCCCCAGTGACCCTTATTCTGTCTGTGTATGAGGCTGTGAGGCAGATGAGGTTTGGAATAGAACCAGTCTGTGTGGGTTCGAAGCTCCATGTAGCCGCTAGTGAGTTGTGCGACATCAGGCAAGTCTTAGAGCTCAGTTTCCCTGTTTGCGAACTAAGACAATAGTCATAGTAGAATGACTATCTAACCACGGAAGTGGTGCGGGCATTCAAGGAAGGGACCTCTGCAAGGCACTCAGGACAGTGCTTGGACTATTGACAATCTAAGTCACAGCTCTTATAGTAGTTAATCTTGCAGAATCCTGGAATTCACAGCAGCAAAACGGGGACGCTGATGTCACTTACCAGGTTGAGTGTTGGTATGAAAATGAGTAATCGTGCAAAGGACACGACTGGAATATAGTAGCTACTCAGTAAATGATGCATTTTAATCTTAGTATTAATTAATCAATATTAGTTAGTTGACATTAATCAGTAATATTAATTAATAGTAGCTAATTTATATTCATATTTAATGTTAGGTATTCCTGGTCCGGCTCTCATCGACGTGGCTACCGGGTTCCGATCACTTTCCACGGAGTTAGGCATCCCATGGTGTCCCCCCTTCCCCGGCAGGCCAGGGGCTCTGTGCACAGCCTGAGCTCAGCTCCCGGGGGCCCAGCTGCACAGGGAACAGGACCAAATTCAAGGCTGGCTGGTGTCAGGCAACACCAATGGAAAAGGGGAAAAAAATCCACCAATTACGTAATGCTTTCCTGGTGTCCAAATAGTTTGCCTTGTGTGAACTGAGCACTGGGACTTGGCTGGGAAGGTAGGATGGAGCCGGGACCAGGAGACGTTTTCTGCGCAAATCCGGAGGGATGAAATTGCGCTTTCAGGGCCAGTGAGGTGGATCCGGTGTCCCTCATCTGAAAACATCTTGAGGTCAAAGTCAGGTTCAAGAACAGGAGTTGCGTCCACCTAGAGATGCAGGGCTCCCCCCTGGGCTGCCCTGACCACCCCCAGCCTCAGGTTCCCTTTCCTTTTGCTGGGGCTCCAACCTGACTTCCCTCCTGCAGCCAGATTTCCCTCCCGCAGCCTGATTTCCCCCCTGTTCCCTTACCTGTCTGGGTCTGGCTGCCCTGCGTTTGCCTGGCATATATGCCCTCACCTGTGTAGGCTTCCTCCCTCTCTGAAGGTGTCCCCAAGCGTCCCGAGGGACCCAGACACTCATACCAGGCTGTGTGGATGCAACTCCCACTTTACAGATACAGTTTCTCCCAGGTTCCGTAGGGATCTGCGAGCTGGTCTCTGGACTCCAAGACCAGGGTGCTCTTTGTTGCCAAATGTTGTCTATTCGACATTGTAATGGTTTCAAAGGTGGGCCCTGCTTCTCACCTGCTGGGGGCACCTCCAGTACTCTGTTCTGATGGTGCTGTAAAAAATGCTGGGTGGAAAGAAACAAGAGCCAAGATTTTGTGTCAAAAATCGTTCATTCGTTCTTTCCTTTCTCCCTTCTTTCTTTTTCTGTCTCTGTCTCTGTCTCTTTCTTTCTCTCCTCATTCATTTGATAAACCCTTCTGGACATGTCTTTGTGCTCTTGTTACCCTAGAGCCTAAGGACATGGAGTGAAGGGGGGGGGTCCCCACCAAGTCTCAGGGGACTTCCCCGTCCAGGGGAACAGGCAGACAAGCAAACAGACCCATGGGGACTCTTAGTAGGGGCCAGTGAGCTGTGGGACTATAAAGAAAAAGTCCCCTATTCCCCAGCCCATGGACAGTCAGGGAAGGCTTTCCCAGGGTGTGACCTGGTAGAATCCAGACCTGAAAGATGAATAGGGGTTATTTGGGTAAAAAGCAAAAGGATCGGAATTTTGGGATTAAGAAAGAGCCTGTGCAGAAGACACCTAGCTCCTTTTGGGATGTGCTTGGGATGTGTTCAAGATGAGCTCGGGAACTGAGAAGGAGGTGAGGAAGGGACGGAGCAGGAGAGTGGGGCAGAGCCTAAGGGGTCTCAAGTGCCCACCAATCTTCTTGGGCTCCACCCAGAGGGTACTGGGGCCCCAGTTTTCTCATGAGAGCTTCACTGAGTCTCTGCTCTTCCAAACCAATTTGGACCAGATCAGAGTCTCCAGGCTGAGGGGGCTCCAGTCCAACACCCCTGGGCTAGACCAGCTCTAAGGGTCCTGCCTACATAAACCACGAAGCTGAGTGGGAACAACCTTGTATAGGGGCTGGCCTTGAGGAAGACTCTCCCACTTCCTTCCGTGTCACTGGGGCTGGTAACTTAATAAATTGGAAAAAAGAAACCACGTCTGATTTCCCCACTGGTTCTGGGCAGAGTCCTGGGCTTCTGTCCCCTGTGGACTCAGGAGCAGGCTTATCCCATCCTTTAGAACTACCAGTAATAGCCCCCTGTTACCAGGCACCCACACTGCCTGTGTGATGTTCCCAGCGACAGCTTGCAAGGATTGTGAAGTTCCATCTTCCGTAGAGGAAATGGAGGCTCAGAGAAGTGAAGCCGTCTGCCTGGGGTCACACAGCAAAAAAAGAGCTCAGCAGGGATTAGAAGCCAGACCTGTCTTATTCCTGAGCCACCAACTTTCCCCTGAGTTACAGTGGTTCTTGAATAATGAACTTGGAAGATGCACTCAACCCTGGGAATCTGAAGTTCTAGGGGGATGTTTAAAGGCATCTAAATAATTCCCCAGCTAACACTGAGGCAAGAATTATCTCCTTCTCAAGGAGGAAGGACTCCTAGTTCCCTACAAACACCCCGGATTCATAATAAGCACTCCAAAGGCAGGATGTCCCAGCAAAATGCCAGAGATGACCCCAGACTGAAGGGGAGGAGCCCCTGGTGGGGTGACATGTGGGTGATGGGAAACTCGGAAGTTTCCTATCCACACACACACACTCACAATTGCAGTGCACTCTAGAGTTTCTAAAGGCACTGCCTCGCTGCATTCACGTGTTCACATGGGAGCCATGCATGATGGGTGTATCTACACTGTTCCCATTTCCCAGAAGAAGAAGTTGAGGCTCAGCAAGGTTAAGGATTTGGGTGGTGGACCAGCAACAGGGGTTGTGGCTCAACATTGTGTTCCCTCTGTGATGGCCCCATCATATCATAAAACTTCAGAATGCAGGGATGTTGTCCTCACCTCACTCATATGCAGCAACTCACCTGAATCTGAGAAAATTATTTAGGTGGCCCATGCATGGACATGGACCAGGTCTGTCTTGTTCACGCCCAATCCCAGAGCCTGGCAGAGTAGGCTCATAGTAATACTTACGGGGTTGAAATGAATTACAGTTTCAGCAAGTTAGTGAATGAATTAATGATTTAAAATATATAATAAATAGGGGTGTCTGGGTGGCTCAGTCAGTTAAGCATCCAACTCTTGGTTTCAGCTCAGGTCATGATCTCAGGGTCATGAGATCAAGCCCCGCATCAGTCTCTGCACTGGGTGTGGAGCCTGCTTGGGATTCTCTCTTTCTCCCCCTCTGTCCCTGCCCCCACGCCTCATACTCTCTCTCTCTCTCATGCTCTCTCTCTCTCTCTATATATATATATACATGAATAGGCTCATTAATTAATAATGGCACTAAGATATTTGGATGAAATTAAAAATATACAGATGGTAATGGGTGCATGTGGGATTGGTGGATGGTTGGACACATGAATGGATGAGTGGATTAATGGAGATGAAAATAGATGAGTAAATAATCAATAGAGAATGACTTACCAGCTGACTGGGTTGAGGGATGGGTAAATGACTAGATGGGCGGTGGTCCATGTAGGTCAGCGATCAGCATGGCACACCCTCTGGCTTCCCAGAGAGAGCTGAGCTGCCCCAGTCCTCGCCTGCCACCTCCATCAGAATCCTGCAGGCGGACTATTTTTGTCCCCGCTGCCATGAGGGGGAATGACTTTTTTTGGGTGCAGCTTGTTAGAGGAGAAAACACGCAGAGCCCTTCCTCCCACGGACACCTCTTTAGCTGTGTAAACCCCCACTCTGTCAGGCATCCAGGAATAAAACCAAACAGAAAGCCACAGAGGGTGCAGGAAACCAAACAGAAAGACAGAAAAAGGAGTTGGGCAAACTTTCCTGCCCTCCCTGGGGAGACAAAGATTCACAAGTTTCTTGGGCTGAGCCTGAAATTCTTGATCTCCCTTGTGCCATGGCTACTTAGTGAGCTCCACTTGTCAGCTTGGGGGACACAGCAGTGATCTGCAGAGACATAGCCACTGCCCTCATAGAGCTTACCACCCAGTGGGGGCTAAAATCAGTAAACAAAAATATAATATGGCATCAGAGTAAAGGAATTGAAACTGTATTAATTATCTACTGCTACTACATAACGAATGACCGCAAATTTAGCAGCACTGTGACTTGGCTCAGAGTCTCCCATGAGGATACAGTTAAGACGTGAGCCAGGGCTGAAGTCTCATCTGAAGGCTTGACTGGGGCTGAAGGTTCCACTTCCAAGGTGGCTCCCAAGCATGCCTGGCAAATCAGTGCTGGCTGTCACTGGGAGGCTTTGGCTCCTCTCCAGACACACATCCCCAGAAGGTGGCCTGAGCATCCCTACAGCATGGCAAGTGGTTCCACTCTTGGGTGTAATCCAAGTGAAAGCACAGGGAAGGTCCAATGCCTCTTATGACTTGGCCTCAGGAGTTGCACACTGTCTCTTTTGCCGCATTCTATTAATTTGGAGCAAGTCACACTCAAGGGGGAGGGGAGTGGAGCTTTGCCTTTGGAAGGGAGGAATGTCAGAGAATAGGAGGACATGTTTTAAAACCACCACTGTGATTGCCTGGAGGCCTGAATGATGTGACAGGTAGATGCTGTGAAAGTCTGCGGGAGGAGCCCTCCAAGGAGAGGATTAGCAAGGACAAAAGCCTGGGGGGAAACAAACTTGTCCTGTTTAGGAACAGGATGGTGAGCACCAGGCTGGAGCATATGCACGAGGAGCTGGGGTGCTTTGTAGATCCAGGTGTGCAGTGTGGGTTCTAACCTGCAGGAGATTTTATGGAGTGTTTGCCTGTACCACTTTGTTAGTTGCTCAGGAACCTCATGCAGGAGGTCCTATTCTATCCCCAGAGTAGAAACCAGGATACTGAGGAACAGAGGTGTGAAGGAAGGTCACACATCCACCTGTGACCCCAGAGCTAGGATTTGCATCCAAAGGCAACAGTCCTGATATCCTCTAGAGGGAATGTCATATTTAACATCTAGAGCAATTGGGGTGGAAATGCCCCCAGAAAGAGAAAGGCAGGAAAAGAGAGACTGATAGAGATGGAGAGAGAAATAGAGGACGAGAGACTGAGGTGCCCGGAGATACAATGATGGAGAAAGACGGCAAAAGAGATAGAGGGGGACTAAGAACAGAAAATCTTTAGGCAGATAGGCACAAGGAGGTGGAAGGAAAAATAAAGCAAGCAACAGAGCCGTGGAAACAGAGGGAGGGGAGCCAGCATACATATGTGTGCCTGTGTGCAGTGTGTGTGCTGGGCTGTGCCACGACCCTGGCAATTCAGACCATCCATCGTGCCTGTCTCCCAGGAGAGCCGGGGGAGGGGGAAGAGCTGACAGGAGACAGTGGGATTCCAGTAATTCCAGATGAAATAGCAACCAGAACGCTTGCCAGGAAGTCGGGGTGGGGTGAAGGTTCCACTTCCAAGGTAGAGGGAAGGAATGTCCAGACAGAGGGAAGGAATGTCCAAAGAAAGTTCAGCAAATAGCTGTATGAGTCCCTCCTCCACACCCCTGCCAGCTACCCTAGACACAGGGGTGAGGATGGTGGTCCAAGCTTGGGGCTGGAATAAGAACATCTGGGAGGACAGTGGTGCCTTTGGAGGGTGAGGATGTTTGTCTTCACTAGCCCATGCAAAACTGGTGGCTCCCAGGAGTGGCAACCTTGCTGGGGACCACAGAGACAAGATGTGGCTTCAAAGATGATAGCCCACCATGTATGCAGGACAGTGGGGTGTTGGGGGAGAAGGGGAGGGATCTGACCTTCACCAGGCATCTACTGTGCACACGACAGGTTCATTTTGTCTTGGCTGAAAATGTGCCTGCGCTCAGCTTTGCACACCATACGCACCTTGTCTCATTCCCACCCCTTCTCCCAACCCCTGCAATATTAGGTTCTCAGTTCTGTCCTCATCTGCAGATGAAGAAAGTGGAGTTCAGAGAGGGCCAGTCACCAGCCCACTGTCGCCCAGCTGGTCCAAGCTGCATGGAACCATCAAGCAGTGCTACCCCAAATGTCTTCATTGAGTCCCTTAAAGTCCAGTGATGCAGATAGCAGCACCATTCCTCCTCAACTTTTAAGTTCTATAAAGATCAAAACGACAGAATAAATTGTAAGAACAGTACTTGTGTATCCTTCACTTCCCTTCACTTCATGTTGTCATGTTTGCTTTTCCTTCCTTCCTTCCTTCCTGATGGACATCAACATTTGTAAAGAATCCAGACCAATTGTGTTTTAGAATGTCCCCCAATCTGTGGCTGTTCAGTTATGTCCTCACCATCAGCTTCAGGCTAAAAGTTTGGACACTTATTGTTACAAAGGTACATGCTTCCCATTTCATCTCCTCCCAGGACACCTGATGCCACTTGGTCCCATCGCTGGGGGTGTTAAGTTGGTCAGTTGGTTAAGGTGTGGTCTGCCAGGTCTACCATTTTCCTTGACACTTGGGAAAACATTCCCTTCTCCAGTAAACTTTCACCTTTTTCTATCCATTAATGGTTCTTGTCAGAATCAAATATTACAGGGGTGGTTGCAACATGGAGATGTTTGAAAAATATATCATTCCTTTTTTACACTTATTAGTTAGTATGCTTTGGTAAAGAAGGGTTTCCCACAGCCCCTCCTTTTTATTTTATGCTACCCATTAGCATTTTTTTTAATGCTCAAATCATCCCAGATTTTGTCAGTGGGAGCCCCTTCAAGCTGGCTCTTGTATTCTTTTGCACACGTTTTCCTCATTCCTTGAGAGCTTCCTTACTTCCTGGTACAATAAAATGCTCAAGGCTCATCTTGTATTTTCCTTGCTCCAACCCTAGAATCAGCCATTTCTCCAAGATGTCCTAGTTGCTTTTGATAAAGAATGGTATTTAAGAACCAAGATATGATTCCAAAGTGTGCTCATTTCTGCCGGGGTGTCCCTTTTTCTAGGATCTTTCAGAGAAGAGAAGATATCTGTGTCTTGTACCAATGCCTCTAATTTAAATCCAACATCACAAGGTTCTTCCTCATATTCCCCATTTCCTATTCCTAGTTCCCTGAGTTCACCATGAGAACCCCATTTCCCCAAATATCAAAATATTTGCTCATTTGAACTACCCTCCAAGCCTATTTCAGGCCATTCTGAAACTATTTCAGAATCATGCTAATCCAACTCCCAATGACTACCTGTCCATTAAAATTTAAGATTTCCTTGACGTTCCTCTTGACTTTAGAATATATTCACTTAAGAAATTTCAATTAAAGAGCTGCATTCAAAGATTGCTTGAACTGATTCCCTTTCTGTGTAGTTATACTTTTGCATTATCTGTTGCCACTTAAGAAACCACTTAGAACATAGTGGCTTAAAACAATATTTATTATCTCAGAGTGTCTGTGGATGCTGGTGTGGCTTACCTGGACCCTCTGCTTCAGGGTCTCTCCCAGACTTTAGTTAAGCTGCTAGAGCCAGAGTTGGGTCTCCCTAGAGGTGGAACTGGGGGGTCCCCTTCCATACTCAATCACATCATTGTTGGCAAGATTCAGCTCCTTGAGGGCATTGGGCTGAAGGTCTCTGTTCTTCTCTGGCTATTGGTCAGATGCCACCCAGTCCTTGCCAGGTGACCTCTTCTCTTTCAAGACCAAAAGAGCCAAAAATAGAGAGTGCCAGCAAGACACTTCTTTTGTAACTTAATTTCAGAAGTGACACCCCATCACCTTTGCCATATTCCATTCATTAGAAACGAGTTGCTGGGACCAGTCACATTCAGGAAGAGATAATCATACAAAGACATTAGTACCAGGAGGTGGAGAATCTGGGGAGCCAGGTTAGAAGTCTGCCCACCAGAGTTATCAATTTGGTATAGAGTCAGGTTCATTTGTTTCTTTTTGTGTTCAATTTTAGGGTTTGCGGTCTTCTTCAATATTTCTGATTGAATTTTATCTTTGAATCTATAAAATATTTATATGGTTCATGAGTATAAATTATAGAAAAAGAAGTCCCAGGAGAATTGTCTCTTCTATCCCTGCCACAGCACTGTTCTAACCCCCTCCCAAATGGTCACTTTCATTTGCTTCCTTCGGAAATGAATCTTGGTAGTTTTCCTTTTATAAATTTATATTCACATATTTTTATCTCCCATTTTAATTTGATAAAAACGAGCATACTATAGATACTATGTTTCACTTTGCTCTTTCACTTACCAGTATATTCTAGAAGCAGCTTTGTTTCTCTTCATGGAAAGTACCTTCATTTTTTTAGTTGCAATAGTACTCCATTCCATTGCAAGTGCCATAGTTTATTCAACCAGTCTGCGATGAGTAGGCGTTTAGGGCGTTCCTAATATTTTGCTGTTACAAATAATGCCTTAATGAGTAACTGTGTGCATTTGTTGTTCTAGGTTTGTAGAGTCGAATCTTCAGGGTAAGTTCCAAAACGTGGGGTTGAGGGGTTAAAAGATCAACGTATATGTGGTACACAGTTTATCTGTAAGCTAGTGCTGTGTAACAAACCACCCCTAAATTTAGTGGCTTAAAATGACAAGCATTTATTTAGCTCATGAGTCTGTGGCTCCACTGGGGTTTCTGTGGATCTGGGCTGGGCTTCCTGGTGTGTCTGTGATCGGCTGCAGGACAGCAAGCCTGCTCTATTTCTAGGGGTTGGCTGGGGTGATGGGGTTGGTGGGGAGACAGAGCCACATGTCTCTCATCCTCTGGCAAGCTAACTCAGGCTTGATGTCATGGCAACAGCAGGGTTCCACCTGAGAGGGGAAGTGTGCAAAGGTCTCTCCAATCCCAGGCTTGGAATTGACACAGTGTTGCTCCTGACACATTCTATTGATCCAAGTAAGTCCCATGGCCAGAGGAGATTTAAGGGGTGGGGGGAATGGACTCAGCTCTCCTTAGGAGGAGCCTGGGTGGGATAGAGGACTGGGACACTTGGAAAAGCAGTACCTTTAACAAAAAGTAACTTGACATATCCAATCACCTTACTAACAGGCCCTGGTGAGGAATTTGGCTCTTACTCTAAATCAGGGCTCTGCAAACTTTTCCTGTAAAGGCCCAGATAATAAATGTTTCAGATTTTGCAGATCCTACGGTCTCTGCCACAACGATTCACCTCTGCTGTTTAGCTTGAAAGCGGCCATATAAAAACCATACACAAATGACCATGGCTGTGTTCTAATAAAAGTTTACTTATGAAAACAGGCGGCTGGCTGGATTCAATCCACGGGCTGATCCACAGGCCTGGAAGCATGGACACCTGTCAGGAGGCTGCAGGGGTGTCCAGAAGCAAGACGATGGTGGCCCCTCACTGCATGGTGGCAGCAGGTGTGGGGGAGGCTATTCGCATTGGAATCACATGTACAGGTAGAAGCCACTAAGCTTGCAGAGGAAAGGGTTGAATGTGGGCAGTGAGGTAGCAAAGCGGTGCCTCCAGGTACTGGGTGCAAGGTGATCCCATTAGCAGAGGTGGGCATAGGCAGGGATCCAGAGAAGCTAAAATTAAAGGCACTGTCTCTGCCTTCAAGGAACTCATGTCCTAGGAGGAGACTAAGAAGTCGGTGCCAGAGAAGAAGGCAGTGTATACTGGAGAGTCATAGCAGGGGAAACTGAGGCCCAGGGTGGCCAGAAAGACATCTCTGAGGTCAGACTGTGATTGGCAATGAAGCCCTGTGCAAGGACCCCGTCTCCAAGGCTCATTCCCCTAGAACACCTCCTTCCTCTTCAGCTGCTATCTGTCACCCAACTCTTCCAAGGGGAGAAAAGGGAGAAGCACCTCCTCGGCGGATTTGTAAGCAAGCACGATGACTCAAGTGATAATTCGTCTCCACCAGGCCCGATGGGTATCTGGCTCAGCCCTGAATAGGGTCTTCAGTTTCTGGAAGCTTACAAGAAAAAGGATTTCGAGCTCCGGGGTTTTAACATCACAAGGAAATAAAGTCCCTCGCAGAATTAGAGGATCAGATAAGTCCAGACAAAAATGGCATTGCATAAAGTAAAAGTATCAATCTGGATATCCCCCCTGCCCCCACTGCTCACAACAAGAAATAGCAGGTCCTCAGTCTGATGAATAACATCTCCCCACCCATTCAGATTCCAAGAGGCTCTCGAGAACACAGAGGTGATATGAGCAGCTGAAGAGGGAAGTCCAAAATGCAGTTTTCCCCTCCCCAGCCTCCAGGAGAGATGCTCAATGCCCAACTATGTGGAAGTCCCAGCTTCCTGCAGAGGGGACTCTGCAGAGTGGTGCAGAGCATGGCTTACAAACACTTGGAATGAAAGGACCGGCTTTGTCCCTTGGTTGCCAGCTCGTTTACTGCACACCCCTGCCCTAGGAACGAAAAGGATGCTCGGTGTGGGTGATACACCCTAGCCTTTCCTGCTCGTGCATGCCCAGCAGAAAGGAGGTGCAGAGAAGTGTCCCCCGCCCCGGGTATACGCAGACTAGGTTGGAGTCCCCCTCTGTGTGACCTTGGGCAGGTCTCAAAGCCTCTGTTTTCTCATCTGGACAATGGGGATTATAATGGTGAGTATCTGCAGTGTGGTATGGGGAATGAAGCAAAATAATGTGTGGGGACATATAGCAGAAGCCAAATCAACAACTGCTTTAAGCATCTTCTTTCCTAAAGGCTGATTGTTGGAAAAGAAGGAAGTGGGAAAAAATGGAAAGTAACATTTACAAAGAGCCTATTATATGCTAGACATTCAAGAAAAAAAAATATTGTGTTTTAAGGTTCTAATAAAGCAAGTGTAAGGTTGTAATTAAGTAGGTGTGATAAACAGACAAAGGCTCCAAAGCCCCATAAACCTAAAACATAACAGGTAAAACCTGCCTGTGCTCTGGTGTCAAACTCAGAACATCTCCTAGACCAGGGGTCCGAAAGCCAAAGGCCAAACGTATCCTGCTGCCTGCTTTTGTCAGTAAGTTTTTATTAGAACACAACCACGACCGCTCATTTGTTTCTCGTCTGTGGTTCTGGGGCCGTAATGACAGAACTGAGTAGTTGTGACCAAGATGGCCTGGCCTCTAAAACTGAAAATATTGACTACTTGGCCCCTTGGCAGTAAGTTTGCCCAATCTAGAACAATCCCACTACAGATGAAGCTCCACAGCCCTGCCGTGCACTGCCATGTTGAATCCTCCCGACCATCCCGGGAAAGAGGGAAAGTTATGATTCCCCCCGACCTTAAGGATGTGGAAGCCGAGATGCTGGGAGGTGAATAGGCCAGGAAGGCAGAGAACCACACGAGGGCAAGACTTGACCCCAGCCTCAATGTGATTCGAAGAGCTCCCCCTTAACCCTTTGCAGGAGAAAAAACAGATTTAGGGTCTGGTCGGCTCTATCACAGTGAAAGGGCCAAGCTGTGATTCTCAACCCTGCCACTCATTAGAATCACCCAGGGAGCTTTAAAGTCTAGGATCCCTCCTTTCCCACAGCCAGAGAATCTGACTTAATTTTAATTGGTCTGGGATGGGGGGGGGGGTTGTTTTTTACAGCTCCCTGGGTGATTGTAAAGGTCCACAGAGCCGAAGAAAGGTGACCAGCGTCCCCCGAACTCCAGAATGACAGGGAGCCCACCTGAGCCCGGGACCCACTGGCATCAGTGAACGCACACCCCTTAACCTCTCAGCCCTCTGGTCATCGGTGATGACATAGGACTCGGGAAAGGACACACCAGTCCTGAGCCAGACCATCCCCGTGATCGTTCTGTCTCCCTCCCGGCACATGGTCCCTCGCCAAGCACTCTGTCTTCTTTAACCCTCCAAGCTAGGAAGGAGGTTCTATTATTAACCACATTTTATGGATGGGGGAACTGAGGCCAGGAGAGGGTGGGGCCACGTGCCGAGTTTCCCATCCAGAACAGCGCGCTGACATTGAAACACCCGTCTCCTAGCCCCCAGCCCTAAGAACATTCTTCCAGGAGGGGCCTCTTTAAATTGCCACGTGTGCGACATCTCCTTGGCTGGGGAAGAGCTTTGTTCTGGGAATGCTTGCTGAAAAATAATAGGCCAGGACATTTCTTTCCCCCCGTGATCAGGCCCTTGGCGTTCTCGGGAGAGAACTAAGCTCTCCGGAGGAGGTTATTCTGCAGCAGGGCCCCCTCGCTGCCATAGGTCTAATAAAACAAAACCGCAGCCAAATTAGGGGCATATTTCATCTAATGGGAAGAGATATATGTGGCATTTCTGCCTGGCGGTTGACCTGCTGCATTTATGCGCAGAGAGGGGGTTCGATACATCATGGGGCAGTTATACGCTGCCTAAGTGGCCTCTCGGGCGGGCGAGGGACGAGAAGAAAAATCTCAGGCCCGCGTCTCCGTTTGCTTGCATTTCCACTGCCTCGCTTTGGGGCCAGCAAGTCCAGGGAGTGTCGCAAGGCTCTGGCGTGGGGGAAAGATGCCCCCTCCCCGGGAATCAGTGCAAAGATCCGGGTGATAGTCCCCACTGTGGCGCACACCGGCTGTGTACCCTGGGCCAGCCGCGGTGCCTCTCTGAGTCCGGATTTCCCCATCTGTGAAATGGGGAGGACGAGGATGGGTGCCTTCAAAGTGGGCTCAGCATGGGACACCTGGGTGGCTCAGTGGGTTGAGCATCCTGGCTCTTGGTTTTGGCTCAGGTGGTGATCTCAGGGTCATGGGATGGAGCCCCGCATTGGGCTCAGCACTACTGCTTCTCTCTCTCTCCCTCTCCCTCTGCCCTCACCCTCTAAAATAAATAAATAAATCTTTAAAACAAAAACAATTAAAACCAAAGCGGGCTCAGCAATGATCCCAAATCTGGGGGCAAGGGGCTGATTTCTTTTTTTTTTTTAAAGATTTTATTTAAGAGAGAGTGGGAGAGAGAGAGAGATCATGAGCAGGGGTGAGGGGCAGAGGGAGACGCAGACTCCCCGCTGAGTAGGGAGCCCGATGAGGGACTCGATCCCAGGACCCTGGGATCATGACCTGAGCTGAAGGCAGACACTTAACCAACTGAGCCACCCAGGCGCCCCAGGGGCTGATTTCTAAGCTAGCCTTGGGGGCCAAACAGTACCCCAAAGGTGATGCCTGGGTCTTTCAGCTCTGTCTTAACCGTCAGGGTCATGATGCTGTCTGTATAACCCAGGGATGTCCAATTATTGGAACTCAACCCCAAATACACACACACACACACACACACACACATATGTGCATATTACATGTATAAACATGCACATGTTTATAAATTGTGATCTTGTACTACGGTAGTCACAGATTAAAGTATATTATAAAACAAGATACAAAATGTATCTTTTTTGTAAAGATACAAAAATGGAAAATTTAAAAGGAAAAGCTAAACTGTCTATAGAAGTTCTATTAAAATTCCAACATCCTCTCCCACCTCCCAGGACGTCCAATCTCTCCTGCCCTGATCTACTCGTGTCCTTCCTGGAGCACTTCCCACCTTCAAACAGATTCTGAAGTTAGGGATTTATAACTTCTGCATTCTCCGGGGAGGGGAAATCAAGCTGAAGAAACCCAGTGACTGCATCCCTAGGATGGGGGTTCCTTCTCCGAACCCACGCGCTTCCCCAGAAGGGGGTTTCTAAATAAACAGCCTCCTGTCAAACTGGGAAAAAATACAAATGCGTTAAGAGAATGTACTGGGAGATGTTTCTGGAATAATCTGGAGACATTAACCCGGAAATGGATTCTGTCCGAAGCTATATATGGGTAATTGCATTGATCCTGTCAAACGAGCTTTAAAGCTTTAGAATAGGTATTTAATGAGAGAGAGAGAATATGCCAGAGCTTGTTAGGAGTGGTCACAGCCCTTGTCTCAATCCGCATGGCTCCCGGAGGAGATGGGTCCTATAATATCCCCATCTTAGAGATGATGGAGTGGAGGCAAGTCATCCAGCCAGGCGGAGTTTCAAACCCAGGCCTGTCCAATTCCATGCTGTTCGTGTGTTGCGACATCTCTCGGCTGACGTGTGCGCAGCCAGGTGCCATGGGGCCCTGGCTGCCCCAGGAGGGCGCGTCCTGGAGCAGACCGTCCGTGGGTCTGGGAGGCAGACGTGTTGGAGCGTGGGCTTCTGGGCTGTGGTGTTGGCCGCGGTCCAGGCTCTGTGCTGACTGCAGCTGGAGGGGCGAGAGCCCACTGATTTAGGGCCCATCTGGACGGACAGCCGACAGGAACGGGGCTGCTCCAGACGCTTGGGGAGAGTGATAAGCGCGGCCTCTGGGTGCCCCTACATTCCTGGACAGTGACGTTGTCGAGGAAGTGGTGGTGTGGAATGCCTCGGCAGGCAGGTCCCCCTCTTTCCCGCCCCTCCCTGCTGTCTGTGGCCTCCCGGGACCCCTGAAATCAGTGGTGACCCTTCCAGGGAGCTCTGACTCCTCCCATCCCGGACTCCAGGGGGCCTGGAGAGTGGGCCTGGGGGTTGCTTATCAAGGAAGACCTAAGTTTCAGGGACAGGGCTCCCGACCCAGGAATATGGGGATTCCCCCCCCAGGAGACATTGCTGGGTCACCTCCTACTTGTTTTCTGAAAGTGAAGACCAACGCCAAGCCCAGTCTGTTTTCCACACTGCACAAAGCCTTTCTTAAGCCCTCATCCAACCATGTCCTTCCTCTGCCTACAGCCTTCTGTAGCTCCCCACTGTCCTCAAATTAAGTCTTAATTCTTTCTCTTTTTGGCTGGAAGGTTTGGCCCCTGTGGACCTCCATACCTCCCTCCTCCCTAACCTCCCCAGCCTCCACTCCTCTCAGACACACCCACCCACTCTTACTCTATCTTTTTGTTCCATGAAAACACGTGGTCCTCAAATGCGCTTGTGCCTTGCTCACCACCGGGCTTTTGCACATGCTGATCACACCTGTCACCTTCTCCCCACTTACCTTCTGACTCAGTCCAGCCCATCTCCAGTTCTTCCCTGCGGGAAGACTGCCCACATCCCACCCCTGCCTGGCTCAGGGGCCTCCTGGGGGCTTCCCTCGGCAGCCCTGGTCCCCGGGAGGTCTGTAAGGACAAGGATGGTATCCCCTGTTCCCCACAGCTCTCGGCACCTTGCACACAGTGGACGGCCAATAAATATTTGTGGTTGGCAACGGATAGCAGAGACCTCATTCCACTGGGGTCTGTGATGACAACTCCAGTTTGTGACACACCCCTGCTCCCAAGTAGGAGTGGCAGCAGCAAAGCAATAGGGATGGTAATAGTCATTTGTATTGTGCTGGCATGGTTCTAAAGCGCTTTGCATATAATCGCTACTTTCATCTTCACCCTGAGGCAAGTGTGATTATTATCCCGTTTACAGATGAGGAGAGCAAAGCCCAGAGAGGTTGGGTAACTTGCCCACGGTCACACAGCTAGAAAAAGGCAGATGTGGGCAGGTTGGCCCGAGTCCACAATATCACCACTCACTGCAAGACCGAGCAGCCAGGACAAGCTCTGGGCAACGAGCAGACGCGAGCATAGGGCTTGCTTGCACCAGCCAAGCCGAGTGGTAGGAGGCAGACAGTGAATTCAACTCCATACCCAGCCTCTGTAGTCACCAGAATATCAGAACAGAGTGTCATTAATGACCACTAGCCACTACCCCAGGCTGTGAGCTCCCTTGGGGTCTTGTCTTCCCTATAGGTGCTCAGCTCATGGCCTGGCTCTGTCCACACTGAGGGAACTCGGCTCCATCCTCCACAGGGAAGCCATATATATAATCGCGTGTGGACACTGGTTCAATCTCCAGTGCAACCACTAACTTGCTGTGTGACCTTAGACAAGTTACTTAACCTCTCTGGGCTTCAGATCCTTTAGTTGAAAACTGGGCTCATAACAGTACCCTATTAGGATTTGGGGGAGGATTAAATATGCTAATACGTGTTAATCTCTTAGAACAATTCCTGGCACAGAGTTAGCCTTATGTAAGTGCTAGCAACAGCCAGGTTCCCAACTTTGTCATCTCCTGCCCTTGCAAGAGCAAATCACATCACATGTTCCAGTGACTCCCTGGGCAAAAGGATTCGCCTCCTCCCCAGGAGAGACATGCCGAAGATCGCAGCAGAACCTCTAGGAGAACAAACATACAAGCTGGGGTCCCAGTGCTGTTCCACCGTGCTGTGTGACCTTATCCAAATAGCTTGTTGTCTCTGGGCCACAGTTGCCCCATCTGTACAAGGAACAGGGAGTTGTTGCTCTCTGAGGGTCCTGTCAGCTCTAAACTGAACTCGTGGCCTCCCCATCAGGACCGTGTGGTCTGGAAATGGTGAGGAGATGGTCTTCATCCCCGGGAGCAGGGATTGGCAGGGCTGCCCTGTCTGCTAAGGTCCTGGGTACTTTTTGGCCTCAGCAGGCATCTGGCCAGGTCCAGGGGCAGGCAGCCCAGCAGCCCCAGCTGCCTCCTGCAGGCTGCGCTGTGCCTGGCTTTATAGGGCCTGACCAGCTCCCTCCGGGGCTCATTAGCTGGGCAGCCAGCTGGGGCCCAGGCAGCTCTGTTCCCACCAGGTCCTGGGGGAAGGCGCTCACTCAGCACCTCGTCCCAGCTGGGGGGGCAGTGCCATGCCCTTAACTCCGTCCTGCTCTGAGGGTAGAGGGGCCAGGTAGGCCTGGGAGAGATCCTGGGAGGGGACGCACTGCCCCGAGGGGTGGGGGGGGAGACATCCCCTCTCATGTCTTGGCTTCCTCTAACCCCTTCTCCCCTCGGCTCTGCATCCTGGCAGCAGGAGCCTGGGCACAGCACCACACAGACCCCAGTTCATTTGTGGCTCTGCTGCTTGCAAACTGGGTCGCCCTAAGCAAGTGTCTGCCCCTCTCTGAGCCTCAGTTTTCACATCTGTAAAATGGGGCTTCTATTTCCATCTTGCAAGTTTGCCTGGAGGGTTGAAAGAGGCGGCAGTGCAGGCCCGCCTTACAGGGGGGCGGTGGGTCTGATCAGCTGGACCAAAGGTCCTTCTTTGCTTCCTCTCCCTTTGGGCTCCTCCCCTTTGTTCTTGTCCCTTTGTTCCAAGTCCCGCCTTCGCGAGGCCCAGGGGTCGGTGGCTGCCTTTCCCGGCTTACACAAGTCACATTCATCTGCTTCTGGGCTTTCACTTTTAGTCCCTCCAGACTGCCGCCTCTTCCCGCCCTCACATCCCTCCCTCCCTCGCTCTGGCTCTCTCTCCGCCCCCCTTAATCTTGTGTTAATCTCCTAACAACCTTTCCAACATGGGTTACATCCTTCTTATCTTGGTTAAGCATTTTGGTGAACTCAGGGCTTCTTGTCACTTAGGGAATTTTTCCTGCCGCTTAAAGCATCTGCTCTTACATATTCTCTCTCTCTCTCTCTCCCTCCCCCTCTCTCTCTTTCACTTTCTCTCTCCTTCTCTCTCTCTCTCTAGCACTCATGCTTTTGCTCTCTCCCCCTCTATCTCCCTCTCCCTCTCCCTCTCTCTATGGTGCCTGATCGCAAGCACACACACACACACACACACACACACACACACACACACAATACGGCACATCACCGTGGGGCATTCGACGGGTGGGCAGGCATCTGGCCAGGGAGAACAGAGAGGCACAGTGTTTCTCACCATAACAGGACTTTTCCTGTGCTCCCAGGGCTCTGTGCACACTGTGTGCACAGCCTGATGTCATCTGTCCCCATCCTCAAACCAGGCTCTGCCTCACCACCCCAAGAGGAGTCACCGTGTGATTCCTGGAAGGACATTCCTCCTTAGCTATCAATTAAGTCATATATGAATAAGACGTGTTTGCACTTCCAACGTGTCCTCTCCCCAGGGAGGAGGGAGGCGAGGGCGTCGTAGACGGTGTCCACCCCTCCCAGAGCAGCCAGCGAGGAGAAGACGTGGGCACAAGGGGACGTGGCAGCTTTAGAGCCCGCGCAGGCTGGGATCGGCCAAGGCTTCCGGGAAAGCGGGTCTCAGGCTGGGTGGGACGTCGGGGGGACACGCCTGGCAGCGGGGACTGCATGGATAAGAGCAAGGAGGCAGGCCCGAGCAGTGGTGTGACCACAGGGTGGTGTGTTTCCATGGAGGGCCGTAAAGGAGACAGCAGCTGCCCTGAAGGTAGAGGGGAAGTCCGGGGAGGGCAGCTTGAGGCCATCTGATGAAGAGCTGCAAAGCCAGATGGAGGTCGCCTCCTTGGGGAAAACGTGCCTTGGCGGCCCCCACCCCAAGTCATTCCATCTCCCCGGAATAGATAGACTCAGATTCATGAGCCTAGCCTTCCTAAGCCCCATGCTAGTTCTGGTGCTGATGTCCCTTTGCTAAGATTCTGCAGCAAGCCACCCCAGCTAAGCCTCAGTTTCCCCATCTGCAAAATGGGCACACTGATCACAATGTAATATGTGTCAGTCTGGGTTCTGCAGAGAAACAGAACCAATAGGTACCCGTGTAACTCCATATAAATATATCATATATTTGTTATAAGGAATTGGCTCATGTGAGTACAGAGGAGGCCAAGAAGTCCCAGGCTGGTGGTCAGCAAGCTAGAGACCACACAAGTCCACATCTGAAGGTGTGAGAACCAGGAAGCATGATGGTTGTAAGCTCCCATCTGAGTCTGAGTCAGAAGGCAGGAGCAGACCAATGATCTGGCTCAAAAACAGACGGACAAACACAATCCTTTCTGGCTCCATGTTTATTCTATCCAGGCCTTGGGTGGATTGCATGAGGCCTACCCATGTTGGGGAGGGCAGTTTGCTTTCCTTAGTCTGTGGACTCACAGGTTAATCTCATCCAGAAACACCCTCACAGACTCTCCCAGAAATAATGTTTCACCAAATACCTGGGCACCTCATGGCCCAGTCAAGCTGACCATTTAAATTAATCATCCCATAATATATGCCAATATAATTATGGCCTCCAGAGAGGCGAACATCACAGGGCCAGCACTCAGGGGCTGGATGAATGCGCCACTTACGTCTGGCAGGTTTGGTCAGGTCACAGAGACCAAGTGTTGGCAAGTTACAGCCGGCGGGCCAAGTCTGGCCTGGCTTCGCTTTTTGTAAATAAAGTTTTATCGGAACACAGTTACACCCATTCTTCTGTGTATTTTCTGTGGCTGTTTTCACACTAAAGCGGCAGCATAGAGGGCCAGTGACTGAACCCACATGGCCTGCAAAGCCCAAAGTATTTGCTATCCGGCCCTTGTCAGATAAGTCTTCCCCAACCCCCACCTTAGGCACGTGGTACCTCGGTTTTCTTATTGGGAAAATGGGTACAGTAATAGTACCTTCTTCACAGCATTACCGGGAGGAGTCAGTGGGGCTGGGGAAGGGCCAGGCATACAGCAGGCGCTCCATAACTGGCAAATAACACTGTGGTTGTGATTGTCTTGGGAAGTGCTGGTGTGACCACCAGCCATGATTATCAGAGGAACCTGAGAAGTAGGTTTGGGGTTGGCCTCTGTCTCTTCAGGAAATGGACGCTGCCAAGGAGGGTTGAGGCGGCCGGCGCAGGCTCTGCTGGGATCCTTTCCAATACGAAGGAGCCGTTCCCGCCCATGAGAAATAAAAGGCCAACTGGGGAAGTCATGCCAAGCGTCCATAATCGTCTGTAATTTGGACTCAGCCTCTCAAGGCAAAAGGATTTTGTCAAAGGCTTTTCACGGTCCAGTGCTCCCCTAGCCCAAGGTCACTTGGATCGAGTCCTCTCTGACACATATTTATTATCAGGTGGAAATGGCACTTGGGTTTCTCCCAAGCTGTGTGCAGACGCTGTCTCGGGCTGCCGCTGAGCTTCCCAGCAGGCAGCCTTGGCAGAAACGTGGCTGGGAGCGGGGCTGGCCACAGGGCGGGTGTGCCCATGAACAGCAGCGGCCTGAGGAAGAGTGGGTGCGAGGCTCTCCCCGCTGCCCACGCAGCAATGTGCAATCTACCTTCGGGCAGGATGTACACCGAGCCTCAGTTTCCTCACCCGTAAAGTGTGCCTGAGAAGTGCCTGTAAACTGTGAACTATGCCTACTTTTATTAACAACCTCCTCATTTCTGAAGTCCCAGGTGAAACCACAGCACAGTAAGAAAACAGGCTCTACAAACAGGCTCTGCAAACAGGTAGGATTCAGCTTCAGAGCCTGACCTGATGCTTAGTAGCTGTGGGACCTCGGACAAGCTACCCTACCTGAGACTCAGTCTCACCTGCAAAGTGGCTAATGACAGCATCCACCATAGACAAGACACAGCACACACCAGGGGCTCTAGAAATGGTCCCAAAAGGGATGGCGTGCCTCACATAATTTCAAAAAGAATTGAAAAGACTGAGATTGGCAAATGCCACAGAGACTAGAATGAGCCCAAGAGGTACTGGTTTGCACAAAGAAGAGAGCGGTGTTCCCCATTCCCTTCGAGTGGGCCGCTGTGGGTCGGGATCAGCCCATGCCTGAGAGGGACCTGAGCAATATTCCAGAGTAGTTAATGCCCTGCTGAGATCAGACAGATCTGGGTTCTAATCCTCTCTGGGAGAAAGTGAGCAAATGGCTTCACTTCCTGAGATCCTGATCCCCCTTTCATTTCTTTAGTATTTATTTTATCCAATATGATATCCAATGCTTTTTGTGCACCTAGAACCATCCTAGGTGTGGAGATAGACAGTAAGGCGGACAAAGTCTCTGCCCACTAAGTGTGTGAGACAGATGGCAAATAAGCAAATGAAGAAATATTGAGTGTAAGATGATAAATGCTAAGGAAAAATTAGAGCAGGGTGAGGGCATTCAAAGGGAGAGAGGTGCTGCACTAGATTTGATAATCAGGGGAGACCTCTTTGCAGAGATGACTCTTGAGAAAAACAAGGGTAATAATAGTACTGACTTCAGGATATTGTCAGGCTTTATGCAGGTAACTAGATAAAGCTCTTACCACATTGCCTAGCACATAGTAGCTACTACATGCGTGCGTGTTGGTGGGTGGATGGGATGGATGGATGGATGGATGGATGGATGAGTGGGCGGATGGATGGATGAGTGGATGGATGGATATCTGGATGCCTTGATGAGTGGATGGTGGATAGATGGGTGGATGGGGTGAATGGATACATGGATGGATGGATAGGCAGATGGGTGGATAAGTGGATGGATGGGTGGGAAATAAATGGTATTCCCAAATGGCTTAACTAAAGAGATATTAATGAAATGACCATGAACAGAGGTGTGAGTAGGGTTTTGGGACCCAACAAGAAATGTTGAGGCACACAGGGACTAGCCACAGAGGAAGATATTACCACTACTGGTCTTGAAGGGCAAAGGGAGTTAAAAGTGCTCCAGAACCAGCACTATGGCCTGCCCAGAGCTATGACTATAGATGGAAAAACTCAGCCACTGCCAAAACAAGGGGCTAAAGGGACTAGGAGGGAAGAAGGAGATCATAAATACTGAATCTCACTCCCTTCCACCCCCTGATCTCCTCCTGGCACCTGCCATTGATCCTGCTCACCCAGAAGCCAGAGGCTCAAGGATGCCAGCTCATGCAGCCCACAGAGGGCACCCTCTCAGGACTACAGCAAAGAGAAGAAGGGTAGAGAAAGGATCTGGAGACAAAAGGAAAATGACCGGTGCTGATGGGTAGATGAGTAAATGAGCAAATGATTCTAGAAGTCGCTAAATCAGCACAGAGGCCTTGAGACAAGTCAACGTTCCTTCTCTGATCATGAGCCTTTTTGTAAATATTCTTTTTTCCCCTTAAAAATATTCTTTTTTTAAAAAAGATTTTATTTATTTATTTATTCATTTGAGAGAGTGAGAATGAGAGAGGGAGAGAGAGCATGAGAGGGGGGAGGGTCAGAGGGAGAAAAAGACTCCCTGCTGAGCAGGGACCCGGATGCGGGACTCGATCCCAGGACTCCAGGATCATGACCTGAGCCCAAGGCAGTTGCTTAACCACCTGAGCCACCCAGGCGCCCCCCCCTTAAGAATATTCTTATTAGTTAGGAGAAGTGAACATCTTTTCAATTAAAAATTTTAGTAACTGAACACAGTGAACATCTATTTCTCAGTCATGTTGAAGGTCAGGGGCTGTCCTACCAGTGGTGACACAGGAACCAGCCCCCTTCCTTGCTGGGACTCCACCATCTTTAATACGTGTGGGAAGGGAGAGCTGCCAGGTGTACCCTTGCTCAGCGTGGAAGTGAGCCATCACTTCCGCTCACATCCCATTGGCCAGAGCTGGTCACATGACCCCACAGCCCATGAGGAGTCTGGGAAATGCAATCTTCCCTTGTGCCCGGGCAAGTACCATCAGGTTTGGAGAGTGGCTAGCCCGTCTGCTCCACGTTATTTCAGAACTCGAAGCTGCCTGATACCCAGAAAGAAATGAGCCAGCTCTGACGTTAGGCACCGAGATTTAGGAAAGTGGATACAAGCCTGGATTTGGGGGTCACGCACACCTGGGCTTGGATCCAGCTTGGCTACTGGTCAGTTGTGTTAGCATAGACAGGACATTCACTTATCCTTGCCTTTGTCTTGGTGTCTCTAAGATGGAGAAGTGCCGGGCACAGAATGACTCCGAGGTTTGTTGAGTGAGTTTACACGTGTAGTTGTGAGGATTGAAGACTGGGGCAGGGCTGCATTCCACACCCAAAGGACACATCCAGTGCCCTCCAACCATGTGAGCATCTCCCCCTAAGCCATTGGCTCCATGGGTCCAGGCACTGCCCCCTGGCGGTGAGCAGCTGCTAACAGCCCTGGAGGGAAGGAAGTATGCCTACCGAGACCACATTTTACGATAGAAAAATAAGGATGAGGGCTATTTCCCTGATTTGTGAATTTCTTTATGTGCAACATCTTACATCGGTATAAAACTGACATCGCATTTAGGTATTCATTTCTCAAATGGCCTTTATGGAAAAGAATATGACTGTGTAGTGGCCTGGGAAAACCAGGCTCTGTTCACTGCTATTGTTGCCGATGGAGACTCTGCCCCGGCTGCAAGTTCGGCCAGGGGGATGATGTTCTGGGGACAGTCCTCGCCCCCCAGATTAAGGGTGTCTAGTGGTATTGGGAAGGGTGGTTAAGAGCACGGACCATGAAGTCTAAATGCCTGGGTTCTGACCCCTCCCCTCATTCCCTGGCTGTGTGGTCTTGGACTTGTTACTAAACCTCTCTGTGCTTCATTGTCCTTAATGGAGACAGTTGTGGAACTGACTTCACAGGATCTTTGTGAGTGACTACACAGGAGCGCTCTAGTACATGATCTGGGAAATCAGAAACCTTCAGGAAGTGTGTTTATTATCAGAGGAGGGAGCATCCTTATGGCTTAACATTCATTCGACAGACATGAATCGAACATCCACAGGGTGCTGGTCATCAGGGTGAACAAGACAGATGTGGTTCCTGAGGGCGCAACCAGGACGCAGGGATGGATGTGGAGGGGCAGTTCCACAGATCCTTCTTCAGTGGAGACTTCAAGGAGAAGTCTGGGGTGAGAAGTGGCTGCAGTCCCTGGGGGTCCCAGCTGGGCTCCAGGGTCCCCTGTCTTGTGATCCAAAGGCTCGTTGTCTTAGGATCTGCGGGGGCATTTCGGGGAGGCAGTGCCCCTGGCCAGGATGTTCGTGCGACCTCAAGGCAGAGAGCCCACAGGCCACAGAGGCACGAGCCCGCAGATGCATGGCCAAGCACTGAGGCGAAGATAGAAAGGCCTGAAGGGTGACCCAGCCCCCACCTGCTCTGAATCCCCGGCTCCACTCATAGGCTTCCGCCCAGCTGTCACCCCTCTGTGGCCTCTGCCTCCTGCTCTGTGACTCTTGGGGGAGCTGCAGGCCTCTGGGGTACAAGAGAGGAGGCTCCATGCATGTCGGTGTCTTACAGGTCAGACAAGGCAGGCGGCAACGTGGAGAGTGAGGCTGCATTGGGAGGCCAAAGACCCAGGTCGCTTGCTTGCGGTGTGACCTTTGGAGAAGGACCCTGCGTCTTCAGTTTCCCTATTCATACAGTAGTATAATAACAATGTCACCTCCTAGAGCCATCGGGAGGGCTGATAAAATGAACAATTTGGCCACTGAGTGGACCTTTGTCAAAGGCAGTGCAACAGTCATTAAGGGGCAGAACCAGGCTTGGGAGTGGCACTGGACTAGGTTCAAAACCCAGTGTTACTCGTTACCTACCATGAGGACCAGGGCACTTTGCCAGACCTAACATCTTGGGGCCTCAGTTTCCCCATCTGTAAAATAGGGATAATGGAAACTGTGCGTGACTCTTTGGTCTGTTGTGAGGGTTAAAAATACTAGATTATAGGCATATAGCACAGTGCCCAGCAGGGAGCAAGGTCAGCAGTCAGTGGGTGTTTTGGGGCACTGCTAAGTGCTAGTCACCTTTCCAGATGCTCATGGTAGAGCAGGGAATAGAACAGCTCTTGTAGAATTTATGATCAAATGGGAGAGATAAGCACAGGTAAGACAAAATAAACTGTAGAATATGTTACATGCGAGTAAGTAAGGTCCTCACTTTGGAGGAAAGGTAGGCAATTAGAGGGGATAAGGTGTGTTGAAGGGGTTGGAATCTGGCTGGGGTGGCCAGGGAAGACCTCAGAGAAGAGGCGACAGCTGAGAGAGCCTGTGGTAGCAGGGGAATGAGGCATGGAATCATCTGGAGTAAGAGTGGTCCAGGCAGAGGTATGGCAAAGGCAAAGGTCCTCGGGTGCATCCTGGGGGCCGAGGAGGGGGAGGGAGGCAGGGGACAGGATCAGGGAAGTGATGGGACAGATGTGGCCATCATAAGGGCTTTGGCCTTTCCTAAGGGTGATAAATCCTTGAAGGATTTTGAGCACAGCAATGATGTGAGTTGATATGTTTTGAAAAGAACACAGATTGATATGTTCAGTGCAGACTAAAGGGACAAAGTTGGACACAGGGACATCACTAGGAGGCCTTGGTCTAGGCAAGAGGGGATGGTGGTGGCTGTTGGGGGGGTGAATATTATCATGGCTTAGCTTACCAAACTGTCGGTGCATGCCAGGCTCATAGTAGCCCCTTCCTCCCAGTGGTTGCCCCCCGATGGCTGGTCCTGCCTGCAATGGCTATCCCCCTCCAGACAGATTCACCTTCCCTGTCCCCCTCTCCCAGACATTTGTCAGCCGCCCCTTCACTGCAGCCTGGCCAGGGCGAGAGGTGTCAGTGTCCTTCATCTTCCCTGGAACCAATCTCCACTTTCCCTGGTCCCAGTGGCCGGCTTGCGCTGGCTCCGTTCCAACGTGTCTACATCTGTCTGAGACTGAGGGGCCCAGAGTAAACTCCAAATGCCCTCCGGATAACCACAAAATTGTCCCAGCTGGAAGGAGCCTCAAAGAGCCCAAGTCTGGTGTCCCTGATTCATATAAAACAGAGGGTTGGTGAGGACAAGCACCCTTGCTCACTAGTTAATTGCACCACTGACCAGTTGCAGAACCACATCAGAATTCAAGTCCGGGTCCTGGCTCTGTATTCTCCAGCTCCAGTGGAATGTCCTCCATCCTTTAGCAGAACTGTCTGCCTCCTCCGGGGGCAGACCTCATCTGTCCACTGTACGGGTCCATGTCCATCCCTCTACAGACCCGAGCAGAGGTGGGTTGTGGCCACATCTCACAGTGACCCTAGGGTCCACTATGACTGCTTGACTTGCTCACTTCCCTTGGGTGCAGGGTGGCCAGGTTTCTGAGCTCAGGTCTGCCACACAGGAGGGAAGAAGCATCAGGGGAGCAAGGTGGGATACAGGGAACCCAGGCAGGTGCTGGCACTGGTAGATGGTGGGGGAGGTCTTTGAGTGTTGCCCAGCTCTTTTCACGACTTCCCTGGGCTGGTGCTGTCATGGCACTTGCTTTTGCAGGTGGCCGGGACTCTGGTCCCAGCACCCTCGCCAACCTGGTGTCATCACACTGCTAATTTTCGCCCAGGTAACAGGTGAAAATGGGACTCTGGGACAGGTTTGATTTGCATTTCTCTTATTACAAACTGAGGCTAAACATTTTTTACTTGTTTCAGAAACATTTTTGTCTCAATTTGTACTACTTCTTTATGGAGTAAAATAATTAGACCTTTTTCTGTAATACAAATTTCAAGTGTTTTCCCCAGTTTGTCTCTTTTTAGCAGAGATTTTTGCTGTGCATTTTTTTAATTTTGTTGAATGCATGGATATTTTATTTTATTGTTCTTGAATCATACTTTTATTCCATGATTTATTCGTTCACTCATTTATTAAAAAGTTATTTATTGTACACCTACTGCTTGTCAGGTGCCAGGAATACATAATTAAACAAGACAAACAAGGCCCCCTTGCCCTCATGGGGTGCAGAATCAAGAAGACAGGATGTAAGCAAGAACCCGGTACTTAGACAAGACACTTACAGAGAGTGGCAAGTACAGTGATGAATATGGACAAGGTGGTTTGAAACATCACAAAGGTTGGAGGCAGACCTGTCATAGATTGCATTAATTATCTATTGCTAAGTAACAGATTGTCATACATTTAGCAGCTGCAAACAACGTGCATTTATTATGCAACAGTTTCTGGGTGCTCTGTCCAGGGTCTCACAAGCCTGCAGTAAGGTGTTGGCTGGGCTGCATTCTCATCTGTAGGCTCAACTGGGGCCCAGTCACCTCTACCCTCATTCAGGTGATTGGCAGAATTCAGTTTCTGTGGCTGTTTGACTGAAGGCCCAAGCTTTCTGCTGGCTATCAGCTGGAGATTGCCCTCTGTCTCAGCGGCCAGTTCATAGGGCAGTGAAAGGTGTGGTCCCTCTTTTAAGGGCTTTTACCTGATTAAGTGAGGCCCACCCAGAATACCCTCATCTTGGTTTCTTAGCATAATCTAATCACAGAAGTGATGTCCCATCACCTTTGCCATATTTATTGGTTAGCAGGAGTCACAAATCTCACTGTCATTCAAAGGGAGGTGACTACAAATGTGTGCACACCAGGAGGCAATGTAAAATGGTGCAGCCATTGTGAAAAACAGTATAGAAGTTCCTTTAAAAATTAAAAGTAGAAATACCACGTGATCCAGAAGTTCTACTTCTGGTTATTTATCTGAAGGAAGCAAAAGCACGAACTCAAAAAAATATCTGCACCCCCATTTTCACTGCAGCTTTATAATAGCCAAGATATGGAAGTAATCCAAGTGTCCAGCAGTGGATGAATGGTTAAAGAAACTGTAGCATATATATGCAATGGAATATTACTCAGCCATAAAAAGGAAGGAAATTCTGCCATTTGCAACAACATGAATGGACCTTGAGGGCATTACACTAAGTGAAATAAGTCAGACAGAAAGACAAATACTGTATGATCTCACTTATATGTGGAATCTAAAAAATAGGAAAAAACCACAAAACAAAAAAACTCATAGAAACATCAAACAGATTGCTGGTTATCAGAGGTAGGGTTGGGGGGTTGGGGAGTGGGTGAGGGGGGTCAAAAGGTACAAACTTCCAGTTATAAAGTAAATAAGTCCTGGGGACATAATGTACAGTTTGGCAACTATAGTGAATAATACCATATTATATATTTAAAAGTTGCTAAGAGTATAAATCTTGAAAGTTATCATCGCAAGAAAAAAAATCTATAACTATGTATGGTGATGGATGTTCACCAGACTTATTGCCATGATCATTTCACAATATAAATGGGTATCAAATCATGTTGTACAACTTGAAACTGATATAATGTTGTTTGTCAATTATATCTCAATTTAAGAAAAGAAAAAATTATTGAGGGCTATTCTAGGATCTGTCTGGTGCATAGATTTTGCTGATGAAGGCCTTTCAGAGAGATGACAGTTAAATGAAAACCTGAATAACCAGAAGGAGATGGCCAGGCACAGCCACGGGTGTGGAAACAGCAAGTGCAAAGACCCTGAAGCAGTTACGAGTTTTCAGAAAATTGGGCATGACTAGAATCTATTGATAAGGGGAGGGTGGGATGATTCAATGCAAAAATGCAGTGCACCACGCAATGAAAAGAAATTAAATGAGTGAGCATTAGGGCTTGGACCACAGGGCTGGAAATCAGGAGTTCCAGCCTCAAATCCCAGGCTAGCCCCTCTCTTGCAGGGCAAACCTGGGCCACTCCCTTTCTTCCTTGGCCTGATCCCTATCTCTGTGGACTGAAGCGGATGGAGTCCAATGGCCCTGAGGACCTTCCTAGCATGAGCAACCCTAGAGTCTCTGTTGGACTGAATGACACCTACAGCTAATTAGCCAATGACACCAAATTAATTAAGGCCTGAGAAAGTGATTATCTCCACCTCAGGCTTTCTCACACTTCTTGGATGTCTTTGGGGGAACAGGGAGGACCATGCAACAGAAAGGAATGCAAGAAAACCTGTGGGGACAAGAGCAGGGGCTTTCAATCCCCCGGAATCAATGCACAGTGTTCTGGGCCTTGGCTGGAGTGCTGTGGGTCTGCACAAATCATTAAGCCCCCTCGCCAAGCAGGATACTCAGCACGGGGCCCAATCCTCCTCATTGACAATCCACAGGGAGTTAGTTTGGCCCCATGAAGCATGGGGGGATCAGATTTCTCTGCTCGTCCTTGCCATGGAAAAGCAGACATGTAGTGGTGGTTGGGAGTTTTGGGTTTGTTGGGGATTTTATTTTTAATATTTTTGGTCAGTTTCAGAGGAAAAGTTGACTTTCAGTCCACCTGATGCAAGGACAGGATGGGCCTCAATCAAAGTGCGACTCTGTCCAAATTTCCTGCCAGACTATTTCCTGCTATGATGGGTCAGGAGAGAGGTACAGTGGATGTTTTGAACACTTGGTTCTGCTGTGAAGTCACCTCAAAATCACAGAGTTCAAAGAGGAGCCTGGGTGAATGGAAGGTGTTGAGAGCACCTGCTAAGAATCAGGGTTCAGAAGGGAGAGCTAGATGTTCCTCTGGAGTATTGTCCAGCCAGAGGCCCCGTGGTCTGACAGCCCTCCACTGGCAAGAGATGGGGAATTTGGCAATAAAACATTCCAGGGTGGTGACAATTGATATTGTTTTTGGAAATAGCCTTATTGTTTTTGTGCAATCAACACTTTCCAATTGTGTGAGAAACCAGAAGGAAGAGAGGGAAGACAGAGAGATGAAGAGGGGGAGGAAGGACAGACATCAAAAAGTGCAAGGAAGAAAATAAAAGTCATCTCTAATGACCCTGGACTAGTCCCTCTAGACTGTAAGCCCCTTGAGACAGGTGGGACTGTCTTGTCCCCAGAGTCTCTGTTAAGGAGGTATTCCTGCGGGGAAAAACATGGTAAGCCAGGGATTCTCCTAGGAGGACCATCCATATCCAATTGGTTGCAAACCATGCCCAACACAGAGAAAGATGTAAGACCCCAGTGTTTCCCACACTCCTACCTCTCCAAGATCTGATGTTGTGCCCTGAAAGTGTTGGGCTCTGCCAACTGTGCCTGAGCCCACTTCCTATAGCCTTGGGAACTTCCAAGGAGGAAGGGAACAGGCAGAGTGTGGTTTCTGGGATTCATACAAGAAACTGATGGGTAGAGATGAGCAGGGGTGAGAGATGAGAGTATAGGGCTCTGTTTTTGCTTTGGGCCCTGGGTAAGCTGGTGCCACCTGTTTTTGGTACATAGAAAGGCAAGTGGCATAAGGATGCCCAAATAGGGGATCATCTTCTCCCTATTGTTTTTGTCTCTGATGATAATCTCCTATTAGGATCTGAGATGTTCAGTTACGCAGGGCGAGAGCATGCAATGGCAGAGCACTCCCAGGTATGCTTGATACTCACAACAGGCTGAGGATTTATCCTTCCTCCTTCTCTAAACTGAGACAAGGGAAGCTCTGGGAGTTGAAGTGACCTTGTCAAGATCACACGGTTACTCAGTGGCAGAGGAAGGATAAGCATGCCGACCTCTACCCATCTGGCCTTCCCTCTTGTCTCCAGCTTCATTTCTTACCACTCTTTCCCAGGGCTTCGCCTAGCACCAGCTGTGTACCACGCACACCTCCCACCCTGCAGTTCCTCTTCTCCACACTGTGGCACATGCTATTTCATCTTTTGGAGGTTCTTTTCCCTTCCTGGTAAGTTCCAAGTTGTATCTGGAGACCTAGTTAACATGTCCTCCAGGCTGCCTTCCCTGATATCCCACAGTGAAGAAACGTCTCACCTGTTTCTGCCCTCTATTTGTGCCATTTATATTTATTGTTGTAATCTCCTAGGGTGTACCCCAAAGTATACTGGTGTGCTTCAAGGGAGTAGCCAAATCCTGTTTAACTCTGCTTGCCTAGAGCTTCACAGGATAAATATTTATTGAATAAATAAATGAATTTGAGTTGTAAATATTCTCCTGATAATTTATGCTAAAGTAGCAACCATCATACTAAGCTGCCTCCTTCAGTACCAGACATGTAAGCAGAGACAATGGGAGTGCCAATGTCCTATCACAGAGGTGCTGAGCTGAACTGAACATTTTCCTTTATCCCGTTTCCATGCCACGTGACCCCCTCAGTAAACAGATGAGAAAGGCCCACCCCACTCTCCCACTTCCAGGAAAACAATGTGCCCTTTCTTCCTTGGGCTGTCATGAGCCATGTGATGAAGCTGCTAGCTTCTCAGTAATATCCTTTCTAATTGAAATATTAATTATAAATACTTCTCCTAATTTTCTAATGAAATATCCTTGTCTCAAAGTCCATCAACCTTAGGACCGGGAGGGGATGGAGAGGATAAATGGCCAAGAATCCCTAGAAATCACTTGTGGGGATTCAAGGTAGCTTTCTTGCTCTCACAGCTGTTGGCCTTGATCTGGGACACCTGGATACTTGTCTTCACAGCCAGCGACTTGCTTGTATGACCTCGGACATGTCAATGGCTTCCACTGGGCCTCCATCTCCCCAACTATAACAGGGAAGGAAATGCACCCTCTCTCTCCCAGGACTGCTGCGAGAGGGCTCCATGCAGTGCCAGACATGCACCAAATGCTTTAGCAGTTATTGTCATAGGTGGGACATCTGGAGCCTGAATGCCTGGGTTTCCGGGCTGGCCTTGCTTCTTAACCAGCTGGGCGACCTCAGACAAATAACCTGAGGTTTCTGACTCCCTGCTTCCTTGGTTGCCAAAGGGGATGATAATAGCTCCTGCTTCGCAGGACTGTTGTGAGGTTTAAACAGTCATAAATGCAAGCTAGCATTTAGAAGGGCGGCAGAAGATGCACAAGGCTATGCGCGGTACATCGTAGCCATGTGGAGGCTATGGTTGCATTTATTATCCTCTGCTTTAAGTTGCCTATTCTGGATTCTGAATTAAAATTCTACAATATCAGAAACAAAAGAAATCTCAGGAATCACGGGAAGAGATTCTTCCCATTTCTCAGCTGGGCAAAGTGAGGCTCAGAGTGGTTAGGTCAGTTGCTGGAGGTCACAAAGCACAGCTAAAAAGCAAAGGCTCCCCAGCTCCCAGCCTCCTGCTTCTGAGTCCATGAAGGGGAGGCAGCTGGGTGGAGTTGGGGTAGGGGAGAGAGCGGATAGATCAATCTGGAATCTGCTTTTGACTGACTTTTCCCTGGGATACTTCTGCCCCATTGGGGTTGAAGGCTTTCATCTGTTACCTGGTAACAAGGACTTTCCTCTGGGAAGGAACAGCTCCTTCCTCCTGGTGTTAATCACTGTTCTCCTCACCCCCAGAACCGCAGAGTTCCAGATACAGCCCCTCTTCCTCCTCCAGGACGGAGGAATAATGGGGGCTCTGGGGAAGCACTCCTAGCCACTTTCAGAGAAAATATGAACATGGGAAGAAAGTCAAGACACAAGAAGAACAAGCAATTCCTGAGTGTATTCCAGACTATGAGCCAGTTAGGAGTCCTGCCCCGCTGGAAAGCACATTCTGTTTGGAAGATGGAAACAAACAAGTCAATATTAAAATGGTGATGAATAGAAGGAACTGGGTGTCGGGGCCCCTTTAGATGAGGAGATCTTAGAAGACTAGCCACTGACTGCTCACACACAGTGCCTCAGGCTCCCATTCAATCCCCAAATGGATTTTTCCCAGGAGCCTAAGGGTCAATAGGAAAATTAACTCTTGGTGGTTCATCCAAATACCCTGGAATTCCTAAGGTAAGTTTGTAGACCAGCTTTTCCCATCTCCACTCCCTGGGAGAATGCTTCAGCATTTCTTTGTGTCTGCATTCAAATTCTGAATCCTCCCTCTACTCGTCTCTCCAGTGTGACTTTGGGCAACTTACTTAACCTCTCTGAACCTTGGCTAATACTAGGTGGCAATGGTAATGATGCCAAACTCACAGGATTGATTGGAAGAGTGAATGAGATCATATATTAAAAAAAACACATAGCTAAGGACCCAGTGTTCGCTATTACTGATTCTTTTTCTTTATTCCTTCATCTCCTTCTCTGTCCACTCCTATTTTTCTATGATACCGCTTTACTCCATCCCCCTGATCTTATACCTCTTTCTCTTTGTCCTTTTTGCTGTGCCCTATTCCTCCTCCTCCTCCCCCCACCCTCCTCCCCATCCTTCCTCTTCTCCTCCTCCTTCTCTTGCTTGACTCTTCCTCTTCTCCTCCAGGTAAATAACACAATGGATTTTACTCCAACAGGGCTAGGAACACAAACGCCCTCCAACTATCTCCCAGTGGCCAAAGCAAGAACACGCTCTGCCCAGGTGAGCAAAGCAAGAAAGTTTGTCTGAGAGACACTGCTGGCCAGCCTCCTGGTGGTGGGTGGGCGGAGGGCTCCTCACTCCATTTCCTGGGCACGAGAGGGTGGCTGAACAGGCCTCCCTGCTGCCCACTGGGCCTCCCTTCCTTTCATCAACTTGGAGGACAAGTATATTATGGCCATATTGTGGCGGTGTGGGGCGGGGTTTGCAGGTTCCTCTCAAGAGCCAGAAACAAAGGCATATTGCTTCTAACTTATTTTAACAGTTTTCAGTCATATAATTTTCAGTTCATTTGGTTATCAAAAACACACTTTTCCCCCCTTTCTTCTTACCAAAAAGGTGAAGCAGATCTAGGCTGTGCTGGGGGTGCTAGTGGTTTGGTATTCTCTTATTTTTTTATTTATTTTTTTAATCCCCACTAATTTCTCCATGCTGTGGAGAATTTGTCACACGCGCAGGTCTGTTTGATTTCATTAAACAGAATATTTAAGCATAAAAATTGTTTAATCGCCTTGTGTCATTATGAGATGAATTTCATTTTGCATACATTTGCATATTTCATCAGAATTAAGGCTGCTAATATGCAAATGAGAGACAGGTTGCGGCTGAGGTGTTTATTGTAATAGCTGCAGGCTGTTCCACTTGGACAGCTTTCTAGGTGGTGGGGAAGAAGGGGAGGGAGGACTCGGGATGTCTCAGAACACTTCAGGAAGCCCGCGGGTCTCTGGGGCCAAGATGGGTGGGCGTGGCCCACCTCCCTGCCCTGGGAGACTGACCAATCAGAGCAGGCCAGGCTCGGGAGGCGGGAGGAGGCCCAGCTGTCTGCCCCAAGGGCCCCTGGGAGCCGATGGGTACCAGGGCTGGGGTGAGGGACCCACGTGAGGTTGGGGCCAGGAGGTGGGCCCAGATGCCCCTCGGGATGGGCAGATGACATTCTGGACGCCTCCACAGGCTTCTCTCCTTGTTTGTGCTGCTGCTTCTTCCTCTGCCTGCTTTTTTTTTTTTTTCATTTCCTTTGTTTTCTCCATGGCTTTGTTTCAAGCCCTATTGAGTTTCTTTGTACCCTTTATTTCTTCCTCTTTGTTTTTGCTTTGCGTGTTTCCTCCTGCGCTTCCCTCCACTCCAAATGGGCTGGCATCCTTGTCTATCGTCTGCTTTTCTTCCTCTGCTTCCTGCCTGCTTTGTGCTGGTTCCCAGCCTGCCTTGCTGGCTCCCTTGTTCTCCTTTGCTCCTGCCTCACTTCTGCTCTCCTTCCTCCTTTCTCCTTCCCGGCCCCTTCCCTCCCCAACTCACCCCCCCCAGCTTACCACCACTCTGGAGGGCATCAGCAGCCAAGAATGGCCTGAGGTGAGGACAGAATTAGGCGGAGGCCTTACTTTCGCAACTGCCTGCCCTGCCATCTGAAATCCCTGGTGAGTCCCTGCCCTCATGTGAAGGTCAGAGATTAGATACGTACCATTTTCTTCTCGAGGACCTGCTCTGCTGATCCCCAGGAGAGCGGGTTCCAAGTGGCCCCCTAGGCACAGATGGAGGAGAGGAGAACTTGGTGTTTGGTGCTTAATGAGCAGTCTGCGAGGTCCTGGAGTAGTTTGATAGAGATGCCATTTTCAGAGGAAAGTGGCATGGATGTCCCCCACTCTCTCCTGTTCTGGAGAGCCGGTGACAGGTCTCACTACTCCTGTAAAGATGACAGGGCGCTTTGGAAAAGGACCATCCCTACAGAGCAAAGTTGAAAGGTGGCTTGAGCCAAACACTGGCCAGACCAAACCAAGCCCCTTCCCTAAGGCCTCAGTTTCCCCATCTATCTCTTGAGATTCTTCCGAGACTTCGCTAATAGTTGCGGGCAGGAGATGATTTGGGAAGGGCAGTATATGTTCATTAAATCAGTCGCTATTTATTGAGCCTCTACTATATGCCAGACACTCTGAGCAGTGCTGGATACGGCTGTGAATAAGACGGGGCCCCTGCCCCCCGGCAGCTGACCTTTGGGTGGGGAAGGCAGACCATGGGAGGAAAAGAAACGAGGTCACATCAGGTAGTGATCAATGCCGGAAGTGGGGACTGTGGTTAGTGGCTAGACTCCAGCACCACCTTTCCACTGCCTTCTGGCTCATTTTCTGGGCTACCCACCCCTCACTAGCCCGTGGCCCCTTCCCTTCAGATTACCCAGAAGACCCTATGGAGAGGCACTATTCTTCCCCCAGACTCTCAGCATCTCCCCAGAGCTGGTGGAACAGCATCTGCTAGGCTAGGGGAAACCACCCCCCACCAGATTAGCTCTTGAGGCCTGTGTTTTAGAGCCTGAGCAATTAAAGCAGAATTAATTGGCTAGTAGGCAATCACCTTCCAATCCGAACAGAGAGTGAGCAGGGCGGGTGTGTTTTGCTGAGTCGACAAACTGAACACAATGCTCATCGACCGGGGACAGCAGGGAGGGGGTGGCTAGGTGAGCTGGTGGGAATTGCAGGCATCCCCCCCACTCCTCGGCCCAGCCAAGTACAAGGGCCAGCCATCAGGCTCTGAACATCTCAGCTTTGCTGGCGTGGAACTTTCAGGAATAGAACTTTGCCTTCGCAACTTTGAAATGCCCAACCCAGGGATGTTTTGAAATTTGATTTAATTTTTAATATCGTTATTCTCTTCCCAATAGCAAAAGCAATACATTTCATATTGACTTTTAAAAATCAAATATCACAAATATGTATAGCTTAGAAAGCCCCACAAAATGATATGTCTGCATATATATTAGCATTTGATAGGGGGTGAAATCTGCAGGAACATACAGCAAACTGTCAACAGCAGTTAGCCCTGGTGTGTGCGTGAAGGGGGAAGTAAAGGAGGCTTGGTTACATGTAATGCATTTAAAGGAAAATGGAATGGGCACCAAGATGGATCATGTTGCTTCTTCTTGTTGTTATTGTGGATTATGTTGTTTTGTTTTTAGCATTATAAAAACCAAGCGTGTTCATGGTGAAGAGAAAAAACATAGACATGTATAAAAGACTCGTACACTCCATCCTCTCGTTCCTCTCCATGAGTGGTGAGCCAGAAATGGAATTCTCTGGAGGGGAGGGGTATGGCTCCTGGGCTGCAGTTCAGGCTTCTCTTGGGCGGCTGTGTGACCTTCTCCAAGTCACTCGCCCACTCTGGGTCTCAATGTCTTTGTAAAATCGAGAGTAGACACAGTACCTACCTCAACCTACTGAGAGAATTGCACATAAAGAACTTTCCACAGTGCCTGGCGCACACTGAGTGCTCAAAGAATAAGAACCATTAATATGGGTTACTGCCAAGCCTTCTGGCAAGGTGCCAGACACACAGGTTTTTAAAGGAACTTGGCAAATCACATCAGAATCCTCTAGGATGCGGGGGCCATCAGCATCTCCTTCCCCTATGCTACTGCACCTAAGTAAGATGACAAGAGCAAGGAAGTTCTATTTCCAGGACACCCAATTCCCTAGTGTCTCAGGAGGTGTTGGGAGATTCTCAAAACATGTCGTTAAAAGACAGTGGGAGGGGGCGCCTCTGTGTCTCAGTCAATGGAGCGTCCAACTCTTGATTGGGCTCAGCTCATGATCTCAGGGTCGTGGGATCAAGCCCAGTGTCAGGCTCCATGCTCAGCACTGAGTCTGCTTAAGATTCTCTCTCTCCCTCTGCCTCTGCCCCCCCCCCCCGTTCATTCTCTCTCTCAAATAAATAAAATCTTAAAAAAAAAAAAGACAGTGAGGAACCCAGAACAGAGAAGAGGTGGTGGCAGGGGAAGGAGTACAGGCAAAGACTGATATGCATCAAAGTTGAGATAACATGGAAAGCTTAAAGGTCCGAGTTCAGTTCCTGACTTTGCCACTTCCCACCTCATGGGCTTGAGCTCATTCCTTTCCTTCTCTCCCTGGGCCCTCAGTTTCCCCATCTGAGACACGGAGCAAGAACAAATAGCTGATCTAGCACCCACTAACTGATGGCAAAACATTTTGAATTCGTATCATTTTTTTTTTCTTTTAGCGAACTTGTATGTCCAGTAGTCGGGGTCCCAGGGAGTCGGGGAGAGTAACAGTGATGGGAGTCGCACCCAGCTAAGTCTGAGTGTTTGAGAGTGAAAAATGGGGGCCCGTCAAACCCTGGACAGAGGGCTGTGTTGAAGGGCCTCAGAGCTCCCTTCTGGAAGCCAGTAGCTGGGTTTCACCCAAGTGTGCCCGGAAGCCCTCTGCCTGAAGGTAGGTGTTTGTCTAAGAAGCCGGGGCAGGGGCTGGGGGGGGGCCGGCAGCGATTGTACGGAGGAGGCCGTGAAACCTGAGCATGGCCTGCCTGCAGTCAGATGGGGGTCACCAAACCCAGACTAAATAGTCTGGCAGGCTGGGCTCTGGGCTGTCTGGAAAATGATCCCAGGATGGAAGGCATGAGTTGGGGAGGGGGCAGGATGGGCGGGCTCAGTCCACAAGGCAGAGCCCTGTCTCGGTGGCCACTGTGAGGCTTCTACCTCCCCAAGGTGGGGCCTGACCATGAAAGAGATGGAGTTTTTATTTTTCATTTCAGCTTCCTCTTCTTAATGGGAGAGAGGGAGGTGGGGAGCGGCTGAGGGGCAGCCCAGGGCCCTCCCTTGCTTGCCTGCATAAGGCTCCTGGTTGCATGCCTTGCTCTGTTCTTTGGGCTGAGAGCCAGGTCCTCATACCAGAAGGGGTTTGAGTGCTGCTGTGTGGCCTTAAGCTGGTTAAGTAACCTCTCTGTGTCTTGACAGAGTAGGGACAAGCTTCTTGTGTGCCTATGCTGATCGAGACCCAGTCTGCATGAGCACAGGTGCCTTGGGGGTGGGGGTGGGAGGAAGGTGCCCCCTCCAGGCAGAAGCCATCCCCTGGATTTAGATTGGCAAGTCAAGTACCTGGACCAGTTGCCCTTGAGCAGTGAACAACTTGCTTAATTGCATGTGGCCGTTCTGGGCAGGAGCTTGAAATGAGTAAAACCTAGTACATTTTTGACCACCCGCTCGGGGCCAGTCCCCATGCTCGGTGCTCTAAACCTAATACCAACATGAGGAGATGTTCTTTCCCTCCTCTTACAGGTGAAGAAATTGAGGCTCCAAGAAGTCAAGAAATTGGCCCAAGGTCACAAAGCCAGTAAATGACAGCATGGGGACTTGAGCATATAAGTCTCACCCTAAAGCCCTTCCTATCATGCCTCACAGACTAATTTCCATGCACGTCAATAATTTCTTCTAAGGCACCAGGCTTTGGTTGAAACATCACCTCTTAAGTTCATAGCAACTCTATTCACAATAGCCAAAGGGTGAACACAACCCAAGTGTCCGTCAGTGGTTAAATGGTTATACAAATTGCAGTACGTCCATGCAATGGACTAATACTCAGATGAATAAGGAAGGACATCCTGACCCTTGCTACAACAGGGCTGAACCTTGAAGACAATTGTGCTAAGGCACGAAAGGACAAGCGCTGTAGGAGTCCACGGATACGGAGTACTTAGAGTAGCCAAATTCATAAAGACAGGATGAAGAACGGTGGGTGCCAGGGGCTGGGGGCAGGAGGGGTAAGGAATTATCATTTATTGGGCACCGGGTTTCAGTTAGCGAAGATAAAAAAGTTCTGGAGTCTGATGGTGGAGAAGGATGCCCAGCAGTGTGAATGTGCTTAATGTTGCTAAACTGTCCACTTAAAAATGGTTAAAATGGTAAACTTTATATTATATATGTTTTACTGCAATAGAAAAAAATGGCTTCTTTAGGGAGGTGTTTGTGACTCCCCACACACCCCCCAGACCACACTGCTCCCACAGAGGCCGCTGCTCCCCCTTCCCACCCACTGTACCCCACAAACACGGGTTTCATTATCTCCGGGCTCCCCTCTGGACCCAGAAAAGACGGTGGCCTTGCCTGCCTCCATGACTGCAGTGCCCCCCGAGCCAGCAGCGCCCACACCCACCGGGCATTAGGAAAATAATTCTAGCAACTGCAGATGAACAAGAATTCTGTCTGTTTAAATGTATCTGATTAGAAAAGAGTATTTTCACTGGGGAATAGGAAAATCTGGTTTGCCAATTCACACCGGAAAAGCTGAAGTGTGGTGCTTGTCTTGTGGGTGAAGCACCAACACCCACGGTTTCTTCTGGAAATTCTGGAGAAGCCCCTCCACATCTCCTCCAGGTTTCAATGCTTGCAGAGCATGACCAGCGCAACTGGGGCACAGTGACCTTGCTCTGTTCCCTCTGCAGATCTGAACACAGAGTACATTGTCCTCCAACCCTTCCCAGCACTCAGGATCCTGGCTGTGTTTCCCAGAGCTCAGCAAGCCAAGCAGAGGGTCACGAAATCCAGAGGTGGCCGGGTTAACATGATGCCTCAGTCCTCCCAATGCCGGCCCTCGGCTCTGCCTCTTCCAGACCTCAGAGCACCTCTCTCTGCTCCAGGCGGTTTTGGAGTCTTCCTGTAGAGGGCCAACAAGTACGGAAAGACGGGACATCATGAACCCATTTCAGAGGTGGTGAAACTGAGGTCTGAGCAGGGATGACAAGACCCACGAGCTGGAGAAACACATCCATTCATTTTTCAAATGTTCGTGAGCACTTGTGGGCGTGGGGCTGAGTGCTGGAGATATGATGTCTAGAGAGGGTGTCCTGCTTTTATATGACTCGGAGTCCAGGGGTGGACCCAAATGTGCAGCAAAGTCTCCCAAGTAGAAGGAAACTGGGAACCCGGATAAAGGCTGAGAAACAGAGGAAATGGGAGCCGGGAGAGCTGATGTAATAGGAATGCTTGATCTCCTCTGGGGAGGTCCCGCAAAGCTTCCCTGAGCGTCCTCAGATTAACGCTCCTGATAATCAGGCTGAAATCTGATCATGGAGGGGAGGCAGAGAACTTTCCAGACAGGGGGAACACCATGTGCAGAAGCTGATATGGTGGACCAAGCAAGGTAAGCGGGGAGAATCAGGGAGAGAAGAGCAATGTGGCCAGAGACCCCAAACGGGGGAGGGGGGGCATGGGGGGGGGAGAGGGCCAACCACACCCCCTGCAGGAAGGACTGTAATTGGTGGCCTGGGCCCAGGGGAGGCATGGGAGGGGCTCACAGGGGTGAGGCAGGACTGAGCTTGTGTTTTGAAAAGATCACACTTTTTGCTGAGTGCACATGCATTGGAGGGGCCTGGGGGGCAGAAGGGAGATGCGTGACAGTGGCCTGCCTGGCACAGGAGTGCCGGGGACAGGGGAGGAGAAGATGGCAGATTCTGGGGGGGATTTAGGCAGGGAACTCTCCAGAATCTTCTGGGTAACGGGGAATAGGCGTAAGGGAGAGCAGGGCTGCAGGCAAGAGACACTACCGTGATTGGACCTTGGGAGAGGCAGCAAGGGGTGGAGGGCAGAGGAAGCATCTCAAAATGCTTTCGGAGGCCAGCTAGTCAGCACCCTGGTCATTTGCAGATGGGGAAACAGAAGTACTCAAAAGCAACCGTGCCTTTCTTTTTTTTTTTAAGATTTTATTTATTTGAGAGAGAGGGCACACAAGGGGGAGGGAGGGGCAGAGGCAGAGGGAGAAACAGACTTCTTGCTGAGCAGAGAGCCTAACCAGGGGCTCCACCTGGGGACTCCAGGATCATGACCTGAGCTGAAGGCAGGTGCTGAACCGACTGAGCCACCCATGCGCCCAGCAACATGCCTTTTCTAAGATAATGTAGTGAGGCCGCTGCTAAGCTGGGAGCAGAATGCAGGTCCCATATGATGAATGATTAGACATCAGCTACAATCCAGCTGGACAGAAAACATTCATTCATTCTTCCATCTATCCATCCATTCAATAAACATTTTTTATTCTACTTCCATACAGATGGAATATAAAGATGAACGCATCCTGGTTCCTGCCCTCAAGGATTTCTTGGTGGGGAAGACAGACACACAGACTTGCCATGATCACCGGGATGGGTAAGGATCCAAGGGGAATTCACTCCAGCTGTGGGAAGTGCAGAGAAAGGAGTATTCATTCTTGCTCGGGGGTCTTGAGAAGCTTTAAGAAGGTTGTGTTTTTTGAGCTGAATCTCTAAGTATGTGTTTGCTGGTAGAGCAGAGAGGGGAAGGACAGTCGGGCATCGGAATGGCACGTGCAAGGCCCAGGGGCAGGAAAGTGCACAGGGCACATTCAGGAGTGGAAGAAGCAGCGGTTTCAGTGAAGAGTGAATGCAGGAAGCAGAGCTGGCCCCGGGGCCCCCGGTCAGATGGGCGTGCTCTGCAGGTGGACCTTGGCTCGCAGGTAAACCTCCCTCCAAGCCCACTGTACCAGGACCAGCCCTGCAGCTGACAGCTTTTGGCAATGACATTGTTAACTGGAAGCCCCCTTTGCCCAGTAAAATATTAGCATCCTCCAGAGTACAGAAGGATGTGACATTCGCTTTTCCCATGTGCTATTGCATGACCTCATTTAAAACCAAGAGGCAGCTCAGGGTCCTGGGTGACAATGGGAATCCAGAGCACAGCTCCCAGGGTACAGACCCCAACTCTGTGGGACCCTGGACAAGTCACCTCACTTTCTTAGTTTCCTCGTCTCTAAAATGGCGATAAATCGAGGATTGGGAGGACCAACACGTGCAAAGTGCTTAGAAGAGTACCAAGTGGGACTCATTCGATGTTAGCTATGTTTATTGATTTCACAACAACCCTATAAGAAACATGCTATTGCTATCATCTCTAAAGATGAGAAAGTTGTGGGTGTATAAAGAACATAACTTGACCAAAATTTCACAGATGGAAGTTGATAGAACTGGGATTTGAACCCAGGTCCTGGGTTCTTAAGTGCTCTGCTTCCCTGCATCTGATCTAAATCTTAAAGTCAGGGCTACATGCCGGAGATTCTAGACCAGAGGATCCAGTTTCAAGCTGGAGAAGGACATAGTCGGCCTCCATCAATGCAGAGCTGGTGTTGGCAGGCCCATCCAGGGACAACGGGCTTGGCATCTGAACCACCACAGTTGCTTTTCCAGAACTGGGCATGGCTGTGGCAGGAACACAAGCTCCGGAGACAGGGAGCCGTAGGTTCGGATCCTAGCTCTGACCACTTCCTGGCTGAGTAACCTCGGATGAGGCACCAACATCTCTGAGCCTCAGTTTACCCATCCGTGAAGTGAGACAGCTGGCCAGCACCGACGTGACCCCTTAAGTCATAAAAGTCTGTGCGGCTAGTTCAGAAAGAGACATCATTATGTCCCCCTGATACCTGCCATGCTGCCCTCTGGGGCCCCCTAAGCTCTCTGAGCGGCAAGTTTACTTGCCTGATAGAGTAAAAATAAGCGGTGCCCTGCCTCCCTGTGAGAGTTAGTGTGTGTGTGCAAACAACATGGCTCTGGAGCCTGGCGGCCCTGAGGTTCGTTCCAACGCCTGCCCTTCCCAGCTGATGCCTTGGGGCAAGTCTGAGTCTCGGAGTCCTCGTCTGTAATGCCGGCCCACTAACTCCGATCTTGCAGCCTTTGATTGAAGAATTAGAGGTTAACATACGCTTAGCATCTGGCACACAGTAGGCATGCAGTTAATAGGAAATAATGGTCATAACAGCAACAAGAGCTAATATCCCGGGGCGTCTCCTTTGGGCCAGAAACCGGGCCGGCACGACGCACCCTGAGCCCCTAGCGTGATTCAGGCAAAACACGCCAAGGTGCTTTGTAAACGGTGATGTCCTGTGCGCGCATGCGACCCCAGCAGAGTCCCTCGCGACCTCCTTAGGAACAGAGACGCTGTACAGGAAGTCTTCACGGTCACACTGATGGTGGGGTGCACACCTCCCCACCCTAAAAAAATGTTCGTTTGTTAGGATTCGAGACTCTCACAGTGGAGCCAAGCCATCGGCCGCTCCAGCAAGGCAGAGATGAGGCGCCCGTTGGATCCCTTTCAAGTTCCAACAGCACATAATGACGGCCTCTTCCTCCACCCATAAACCACATATGGAATTAATAGCACCGGCATCAAACCAGACCAGGTTGGGTTTATTCACCAGAAACAATGAGACGTTAAGAAACCAAGGCCGGGAGAAGCAGAGAAGGCTTTAACGAGCTTCTAGGTGGGATTTTTTTATCCCCCCTCCCTGTTTACTTTATTGAATCTGGTCCTTGCTGATTTGGTTACAGCCTGTGATTTCAGTTTATGATTCAATAAGCCATTTGAAAGCTTGTAAATAGCACGGTTCTGCTATCTGCTCCCTCCTCCCCAAGGGGGTTGCTATTGAGGAAAGGGGGAGCTTGCTCGCCCTCGCAGCTGGTTGGGCAACCCTCGGAGGGAGCTCCTGAGGGGTGGGATGCTGAGCAATGTAGACCTGAGGTGGGGTCTTGACCATTGGATAAGGTGGACTCAGCCTCAAACAACAACTGGAAAACAGGGACCCACCAATACACACGAGGACTTCTCCCACTCCTGACATGACCATGTCTGGGCGTTCCTGACCCTCCTCATCACAACCTGGGTTGGGGAGCCCACTGGCACCAGCCTCGGGAGCCCATAGGTGCCATTACAGAAGCTCTGGTTCACAGATTCTAAGCGAGTCCTCACAGCCAAATTCCTCAGAGGATCCTCTACACTCCCTGTGTCCCTCCCTCACCTCTCCCTACTCCCCAACACACTGGCTCCCTGGCTAGCCTGCTGATCCTAGGAGGAGGATGAGAGACACACGGAACAGGATCCCACCCCCAGACAAGCCTGGTCTAGTGCAGACCAGCAGATGCACACACGAACCCACACGAGATGAGCCCCAGACAAAAAACTGCTCAATAAGATATTGTTGCTGTAACGTGCTGATTTGGGGTGGTTTGTTCTGCAGCCATAAATAACCAATACACCATCTGCTAGGGGCTTTTCAACTTTGTTCACCAGACGACCAAATGAACAGGTGAGTGGTGCAGTTCACTAAATCATTGGGTCCACGAGTTGGAGAGATCTTAGTTGTGGGATTCTGTGCTTTTGGGTCTCTGTGGCTTAAATTCCTGGAGCAGAAGTCAAGCACGAGTCTCTGCAGGGGAGCAGCATGGTCTATGCAGAAAGATCCAGGCTGATCTTTGCCCCATCCCGGGTTCCCCTTTGCCTGGTGCCAGGCAGCTGCGTGTGAGGGAAAGTGGAAGCTGAGGTGTAAACAGTTGAACAGGGATATCTCTTCATGATCCCTCTACCCACAAGGAAAAGTCCAAATGCCATGGTGGGGGGGTCCTCCAGGCTCTGGCTTTGTATACCTTGTGGCTCTCTGTCCTGCTGCTGCAGCACGATACTCCCTGAGGCGGGGCACACTGTTCTGCTAAGTGGTCTCCAAACACACCATGCTTTTTCATGGATCCCTGCCTTTGCTCCTACCACGTGCCTTCCCGGATATGTCCTTCCTCCTTTTAGCTACCTAATGAACTCCTGCTCACACTGCAAAACCCAGCCGACATAGCCCTCTTGTGAAGTTGTCCCCAAACTTAGCTTACTCTTCCCATGATCCTGGAATCATTTGACAGCATGTCAAATCATACCCCATTCTCCCAACTAGACTGTGAACTCCTCCAGAACATGCTCAATACAACTGAAGACAGATGAATGAGTGAGCGAATGTGTGATCAGTGGTGTGGGTGGGGGTACCTTTCCAACAAGGTAGGATGGTTCTGTGCAAATGCTATGGGCATTGGAATCAATAGGTCCTGGGTTCATTGTTACTCCATGAGACGAGGCTAGTTCCATTGTTTCTCAGGTCTCAGTGTCCCCATCTATAAAGTGGGACCATAGAGTAATGATGTAATGGCATACCATCCCCCTGGCTCCCTCCCTTCCCCCTGCCAGGGGACTTAACAACCCTCCTCTTCTGGGCAGCCCTGCCTCCTTCGCCTCCTACCCGGCACCTCTCCCAGGGTGGGAGGTCCCAGGAAGATGGGAATCAGAGAGAAGCTGGAGCTCAAGATTCTCTGAAGATCTCTGAAGATTTTCTCTGAGAAGATCTCTGTGAGCCGTGTGATGCCATCATCATACACTAATGAGAACCTTCTGTTCATAGGTTCTCACAGCAGTCCTGCCGGGTGGATACTCCCATTATCCTCCTTTTACAGGTGAGGACACTGAGGTTCAGGGAAGTGATGGCTTGGTAAGATCACTTCCTTGGGCTCCGCCCACATCCTTCCCTTGGTCTGAGGATCTTTTATCTTTGATCTTGTATCTCTGTGCAGCTAGTCATGGGGAAACCATTTTTTGGTTTGGAACCGATCTCAATGAACCCCTGGTTTGTTTTGCCCAGGTTCCTGACTGCTTGTGGGAGACCAAGGGGAAGAAAGTGGGAAGCAAGGCCCAGAAGAGCTCCTGGGGCTTGCGGTAACCTTAGTGAGGTGCTTCTGTACGTGTCAGCATAGCGTGATGGGTTGTCCCCACTTCCCAGATTCCCGCACTTGACAGACATTTCTCCAGTGCCTAGTGTTTGCCAGGCTCTGTGCCGAGAGGAAGAGATGCTGAAATAAATGTCACTGTCATGCCCTCAAGAGCTTCCCAGTCTGATGGCCTAGGCAGCCATGAAGACAAGCTTCTAGAGGCCATTTATCTAAAGACTGTAGTTAATGACACTTGGGAGTGAAAAGCCATTAAGGTGTCATCTTGATGCCAACTCCAGTCAATTGCTCATGGCTGCCTGGAGGCTCCAGGGCTTGAGAAGAAAGGTGCTATGATTGATTAGCAATGTCTGCCATGTGCAGAGCTAGGAGAGCTCTAGCCTGTGTACCAATTATCTGCCACCTCTGCTTGAGCAAATGCCACTCTTACTAGGCATGGCAGACTACCCAGTCAGCAGGATTGGAGAGAGCCATAAACAGTGACTATTACTCCAATCCCCATCTGAGTATAGGCTATAGAGTCTTGGAAGAAGGAGGAATTCCTGCTCCTGGGAAAATCTAGAAGTCTCTTCAGAGGTACTGACTGACAAGTGAGCTGAGTCTGAAGAGTAAGATTTCAACATTTATAAGTGGATCCACTGGCATATATTGAGCACCTACTGTATTCCATGTATTTTCTAGGTGGGGAAGATAGCAGGGAGGACATTCCAGGCAGCCTGACCAGCCAAAGCAATGGTACAAGGGACATCTTGAATGCAGCATGGCAAGGATGACCAGAGAAAGGAATGTGTGAATAGCTGGGAGGGGCAGCTCATGAAGGTTCTGGAGTTTGGAGTTGGCTCTCATCCCACAGACCTGGAGAACAAGGGGGGGACCTTGCACTTGAGCACAATTTCTCTGGCTCCTTGCAGAGGGGCCACCAGTGAGGGAGTGGCTGCCAGGCTGAGGAATCTCCTCCCTGAGTGTTCTCACCAGGCCGGGAGAACCAAGCTCTTGCAGCCATGGGGACGCCCTGCTATTTTAAGCCACCTGCCAACAGCCTGCCTGCCTCCCCCGCTGCTGCCTTGACATGCAGCTCCTGACAGAGAGCCCCATGTCGCCCCAGCAGACAACGCAGGGCAACCAGATGCAGATGCACACCCAGGCAGGTGACAGCTGTGGGGACCACGACTGCCCTTCTCACCTTAGCATCCCACCCCTAGCACTTGGCTTCCTTGACCTGCCAGCCTCGGGGTGGGGGGTGCTGAGAGAAACCCATCATCCTGCCCAGCTCAGACAGGGGAGGCAGACCTGGGTGCTAGCTGCTGGTCTCATGTATCCTTGCAGTGTGACTATGGTAAGGCTCTTCTCAGAGCCTCAGTTCCTTGTCTGTAAAATGGGTATGATGATGAAATAATCAGACCAGTGGGGGAGCTCTTCATGAAGCATCTAGCATAGTGCCTGGCACATAGAAGACACGTGAGGGAAGAGAGAGCACCTATGCCAACCGTCCCCACTCTCCCCACCGCCTTCCTTGTCTTATTCATCACCACCTGACATTACCTTAGGTATTTGCTAGACCGCGACAGCAGAAGTTTTGGATACCTAGCCTCTCTGAACAGTGCCTGACACGTGGTAAATGCTCATAAATAGCTATTGAACAGGAGGAATGGTCCTTGTGAAATAACTTCACTTCTCTAAGTTGTTTTTTTTAAATCTGAAAAACATGTATTTGAGCAGATGAGCATTCATCCATCCATCCATCCAACCATCCATCCATCCACCCATCCCTTCATTCACCCATGGGTCACTGAGCTCCTACTCTGCACCAAACACTGTGTGAGGCTCTAAGACCCCCAAACTGCAAACATGCGTGACCCTCGTTAGAGCAGGAAATCAGGACGGCACCCGTTTGGGTTAAATTTCTAATTCTAAAAGTGGACCAAATTACAGAGATTTGACCTCAAAACGGGTGCATCTTTATGCAGTCTCCTTGTCATTCATAAAGCAAGAGGCAGCCTATTGCCGTTGCCTTCCTCTACCAGGTCTAATCAGGGAGGGAGGGGAAGATTAAGGATGATGGTCGTCACCAGTCTAAGCAGGGCGAGGGGAGCATTTGATGATGGAAAGACAAGTGTTTTTCCAGTGCCTACAGTTCCCAGAGAAACCTGGGTCCACCTGGCCTGTTGGGAGAAAGTTAGCAACTCCACCAGCAGTTTCTGGAACACGCCATGCATTGGTAAGGATCAGAGTGTGTCCTGACAACTCGGGTTGACCTAGAGAGAGAGGGAGAGCCAGGAAGCTCTGCCTACAGGGTGGGGCTGAGTGGGAGTTGCTCTTCTGAAGCAGGTACAGACCCCCTCAGAGACTGGCTGGTCCTGGCCCAGATACCACTCTAACCCTTCCCAATTATATTTCTCAAGGCCAACTACACTCTGACATTTCAAATATAGCATCTGCATCCAAAATTCAAACATTTACGTGACAATCCATTTTTGACTATAGTGGATCAGAGCCTGCTGTGTCTGCAGCTAGCTTGACTTCAAATTGTGGCTCTGTCCTTGCCCAGCTGTGTGACCTCAGGCAAATTACCTAACTTCTCTGTTCCCTTTTTTTTTTCATCTGTGGAACAGAGATAACAATAGTACCTACCTTATCAGATTATTAGAAGGAGAAAATGGGTTGATATATATAAAGCACTTTGAGTAGTACTTGGTACTATAGACATTGGGTAAAAAATCGCCATTTAGATTATCACTATCATTTGATTTGTAGACTCTGGTATCATTTAATGAAGAGCCCCGTCTGGAAACTAAAAGGTGTAAGTCTTTTTGCAAAAGTTGCATTTGCTTGGGGCAGTCGGATGACAGGTTCTGATGCCCAAAAGAGATTGTTCTGGAGACTCCATCTCTGACAGTATTAGACATCCATACCCCAGCCGTGGACTCAGGGTGGGGGCCACTTACTCCACCACCCCTTGACACCTGACTTGCCCATGTGATTTGCTTTGGCCAATGGACTATTAGCAGACATGATACAGGCAGAAGTTAGGGGTATGGCTGTGCCTTTGCCATCAAGGAGCCTCCTCCTTCAGGCTGGGCCCCAGAATGAGGCGAGTAGAGCAGATCTGACCCAGACCTGCAGCCTGCAGCCAAGCTCAGCTGAGCACAGCCAAGATCAGTGCAAGACTGACCCGACTGCAGACCCCTGAGCAAGAAAAATAAATCTATGTTATTGACAGCTACTGAAATGTGGAGACCATTTGTTATGCAGCATTATCATGGTAGCAGCTAACTGATATATCTGCAAATGCATTGTCATCAAGGAGTTCTTGTCTTTAAAAGAGACAATACATGAAAAATGTTTAGTTCAATTGTGGACATATAGTAAGCCTTCCACTAACTTTATCATCATCATCCTCATCTTCATCATCATCCCCTCTCCCCACAGCAGAGCCAAGGCTCTCTCTTCTCCTAACCTGAGGTCAAGTGCCCTCCAAGGACCCAGCACATACCCCCCACCTGCTTCCCAACCTGCCTCTCCTTGATGTTCTGAAGAAATGAGAAAGAAGTGTTAAATTTGTTCTTGGCTACTTTTCCTTGCAACTCCCAGAGGCCCTGCTTACAAACTGAATCAGTTATCAGCTAGTTAGGCTGGCGGTCCCCGGAGGTGCCGCTTGAATACAGATAGGGACCCATGCATTATTCAGTGCGAAGACGGGGAGAAATGAGCAATGCGTCCAAAGCCAGAACAGCAGTGGCAGTAAGGGAATAATTAGCGAGCTGTCACTTGTCCCTGTCACTGTTTCCTCCCTTAACACATGAGGGAAAATAAAAAAATAAAAAAATAATTTTTTAAAGGAAGGAGAAAAAAGGCAGGGAAGATCATCTTGCTTCTCGAGGCAGCTGGTAGGTTAAAATGTGACACGAAAGAAGCTTGGAGCAAGGGCTCTGGTTCAGCTCACAAAAGCCATGGCCTGAGGACCCCCCCAATATTTAATCGAACTCCCCTTTCTGCTTGATGATTCATGGGCACTGCCCCAGCCTTCCATTCACATTTTCTGCACGTTTCCATAGCACTGGGAATTAATTTCTCCCCTATAAGGAGGAGGTGGGGATGCTAGGAGGGGGTGGGAGGAGGAGACGTGAGGGGCAAAGCCACCCAGGCCTGCAAAGGTTTGAGGTGACCTTCCAGGAGGAAACTGGGATGAGGTTGACAAGAGCTGCACTTGGCTCATTTGGGGACTGTGTGATTTGATTATTCATGAGTTTACGCACACAGAAAGAAATCATTTTGTTGCGTGACTCCTCATCGTTTCTTGTGGAAGCTATTTTTATTTATCTATTAATGTCTTGTTAGAATTTTTCTTTTTTTTTTTTTTTGGTGGCGTGGGCTGGTTTGCCACTTGGGGTGTTTGAGCCAGACATGTGAGGGTCTGAGGTGTGCTGATGGTGAGGCCAGTTTTCTCGAAGACTTCCCCTCACTTTTCTCTTGAAAAAAATTGTAAAAAAGGTAGTGTTGGGGGGGTTAGGGTTGGGAATATTTGCTTGCTTGATTCATGCCTCTGCTTCCCATTAAAAATGAGCTGGCTACCTTTGGGCAGGATGGTTGCTTTCTGCAGTTCTGATCGCTATGAAACTCAACAAGATGGACTGGGGAAAATGCTTTGTAGAAGAGTCAGAAAGTGGTCATAGGAGGAAGGAGGGCTGCATAAGGAACATAAGGCTAGCTGATGCTGAGGGGCTCTTCAAAATCAGGGCCCAGTGGGAATCAACGTTGTCCTTGTAGGACTCCCAACTGGTAAACAAGTCACTCTTCTTCGTAAAAATCTGTCAGCTTCCTTACTGCATAATGAGGGTCACTCAGGGATGGAAGATTTTGTCCTCAAAGTCCAGAGAGAAATGGAATTCTTACATGAAGCCACTAGCCCAGATTTAACAAGTCCATGGCATGCATACCACTGATTCTTTACCCAGTGCCCAGGGCAGACATCGCTAATCAATCCCAGAATACTTGACCCACTACAGCCAGCTAAGTATCCCCAAACAAAGAGCTCTGTGCAATATGAGCTCCCTCAACCCACCTCACCCTTTCAGACTCTAGACCTCCTTTACATATGTTGTTCCTTTAGCCTGGATTGTCCCTTTTCCCCTGGTTAACACTTACCTTGGCTGAATGCCACCTCCCCCTTCTGGAGCCTTCAGAAGCTAGCCATCTCAAGTCTTTGCAGGGTAAACTACTCCCTGCCCACTCATGCATCCTCTCTACCATATTTTTACATTTGCTGTGTGTGTTTAGAAATGAGTGGTCAGCTTAATTTGCCTTCTCTCTTCCTGATTAGACTGGAGGTCCAGGGGATAGGTTGGGAGATTCTATCACCTCTCTGACCACAGCTGTTGGCATAGTGGTTGACACCTGGAAGGGATCCAGTCACAGTTTGTTGAATGAAGGGAGGAATGATTCGTCATGTCTCTGGACAAACTCAGCTCCTCTCTGGGCCTATGTCTGGTGTTCAGTCCAAGCTTTCAAACAGGGGTGACCTGGCTGTGTGTGCAGGGGGTTCCAGAGCCCTGGGGGCACAGGTGGGGGACACCACCCATTCATCCTCCTCCTTGGCTCTGTCACCAGCCTCACAAAGCTGATGCTGAGGGGAAAAGCAGGGAGAAGTTGACATAGGAGAGTCATAGCCCTAGCAAGTCCAGGGCCTGTGGTCAGCAGGGGAAGGCAGGCAGGTTGAGAATATAATAGCACATGCTGATGATCCCAGATAAAAACGCTTGGGTCATGTATAGGCTGAACTATGCTCCCCAAAAATACCAGGTCCTAATATCTGGGACCTATAAATGTCACCTTGAAAAGAAAAAAGTCATTACAGATGGGATTAAATTAATGATTTTGAAATGGGAAGATTATCCTGGGTTATCTAGGGGGGGTCCTAAGTGCCATCACACCTGCTTTTAGAGAGAGGTAGAGGGAGATGCCACACACAGAGGAGAAGGGGATATGACCACAGAGGCAGAAATTGGAGTGATGTGGCCATAAGCTGAGGTACATCAGTAGCCACCAGAAGCTGGAACCTCCCCTCTGGAGGCACCATGAACATGCCAACACCCTGATTTGGGCTCAGTGATGCTAATTCCAGGTTTCTGGCCTTCAGAACTATAAAAGAATAAATTTCTGTTGTTTTAAGCACCAAGTTGGTGGTCATTTGTTACAGCAGCTCTAGGAAACTAATACAGGCTGGACACAGGCTGATGACAGATAAAAGGGGGAGAGGAAGGGCGTCCCCCAGATGTAACACCCACTGGAGCTATGTCACATCACCCCAGGTGGTATCATCCCCTGCTTATCCCCGTGTCCCTCAGTGGAAAGCAAGGCAACAGGAACTTCAAGCAGAGAGGTTAAGAACACTAGCTCTGAAGTTTTATTTTGTTTTTTTAAGTATAATTGACATACAACATTATATTAGTTTCAGGTGTACAATGTAACGCTCCGATATTTGCATATACTGTGAAACAATCACCACAATAAGCCTGGTGAACATCTGTCACCATACAGTTACAGAATTTATTTTCTTGTGATGAGAACTTTGAAGCTCTGCTCTCTTAGCAACTTTTGGATGTGAAAGTGCCCCCAGGCTGAACTCCACGGACTTCAGAGACGACTGTCTAGGAGTTGAGCTGCGTGAACATTGTTTGGTTGATATGTTATACCTTATCAACAGTTGGTTAAACAAAGATTTCAGCTCTGCAACTGTCTTACAATGTTTTGTAGCCAATGGATTTGGGGAGCGGGGTCAGCAGTCCCAAATGTTTTTGTGAATCCTTGAAAAGCTGTAGCAAAGAGGTTGTGCATGACAGGAAATCTCTGCCCCGTCTCTCTCTCTCTATGCTTATCTCTCTCTGCCTGCTCTTCTCTCTGCTTCTCTCCATCACTGTCTTCTTCTATTTCTGTCTCTTGGTCTTGCACATGCTCGATCTCTCTTACACACACACACACACACACACTCACTGAGACTTCAAAGGTGAATGATGATAATGACTTTCCTCCTGACACTGTCCCTTCTTGACAATTTTCTCCACCCTCCAGGCCACTCCTCCTACACAGATGCTCCCTAATGAGGCACACATGCATCGGCATCATACCTCCCCACCACCTTCCCTTTCTTACTGGGCTCAGGGAAGGAGCCCACTCCCTCAAGTGCCAGGGTCTGCTTAAGGCTTAACATGTGCCCAAAACACATGCCCTGGTCAGGAGGGAGCTGTGAGATTATTGGCGGGGAGGGAGGCGGGGAGAGAGGCAGATCAAGCAGCAACCAAGGTGATGAGAGAAGCAGAGACAGAGTTGGCGGCTGGCAGGTCAGGAGCTTGGCTATAACTTGCAGAGCCTTGGCACAGAGAGACCCAGCAGCTGGGGAGGCCAGCCTTCCCCCATGGAACCTGGGAGGGCTCGAGATGCCAAGGACAGGGCACGGAAATTGTTGGTTCTCCTGCAGGGTCTTGGTCCCGGGGGGCCGCACTTGTCCCATTCAATTGGTATTCACCAAGAGCATCCTTCATACCCAGAGTGCGGGCTAATTGCATATGGCCCTGTGACTCACTTGATCCTTTTAAAAATTTTAATAGCCTTTTTTATTGAGGTGTCACTTAATTATAGCAAAGTGCACCAACATGACGTGAACAACTCATTAAAGTTCTGCAAGTACATTCCCACCACCCAGGTCAAGATATAGCCCATTTCTAGGCCCCCAGGAGGCTCCCTTGTGCCCCTTCATGTCCCAATACCTGCTCTGATATAACCAGTACCTTGAGTTCTGTCACTTCTCTCCCATCTCCAAACCTCATCAGAATAGACTTAGCCAGTATATATTCCTTCGGATCAACATTTCACTTAACATTACATTTGCATTATGTTGTTTTATGAGTCAGTAGTTTGCACCTTTTTATTCCTGAGTACTATTCCTTTGCATGGATATATCACAATGGATTTCTCCACGGCGCTACGGATGGGCATTTGAGTTGTCCAAATAAAGAGCTGCTATAAAATATCTTGTGTCTTTTGGCTTGTGTCTTTTGGTGGTTACAAGCATTTTTTTCCCCTATAGTTTGTGTACTCAGGACTTGAATCACTGGGCCAAAGTATAGCACAGAAGCATATAGCATAAATGTGTGTTTAGCTCTGGTAGGTAGGGCCATATGTTCTTGTGGAGATATATATATAAGTGTGTGTGTATCTGGTGCGGTTCCAGGCATAATTTGTTGCTTAGAATGGGAATATATTTTTTAAAAAGCGGTTCTATCTAAAATTGAGTTGAAAATATTAAGTCAGTAATTACACTGGTGACAATAGGCAGCTGTTACGAAAACCATGCGGATGGTATGGAAAATGGCTGACCCTTAGGGACCACTGGAGTACCAAGTCATTTCTTCAACATGTGTTTTCCAATCATTATTCAATACATCCTTCATTGTTTTAGTTGTCTTATCTGTAAAATGGGGATGATAAAGCACCCCCTCCTGGGGCTTCATGAGGATTACATGAGTATGTAAATACCCTGCATGTGCGGCATGGGGGGGGGTGTGCTTCATTACCATCCCCATTTTACAAATGAGGACACTTGAGCTCAGAGAGGCTGATCCTCTGCCTGTGGTCACACAGCAGGTGAGCTGCAGAGTAGGAACGCAGGTCTGTATGGTTCCCCTGCCTGTGTTCTCTTTATTGCCCCTTAAAGATAGCTGTTACTTCGTCCCCATAAAGGCAATCTATTTCTGCAATGTTATATCAATCAGGGGTTGCTCACATGGAAGCAAAAATTCAAATATAGTCGTGTCCTCCTTGTTAGTATAGCAGTGAGTGTCCCCACCCATCAACCATACATGGCCTAAACCTGATAGGGGATTACTTATCCCTCATGTGAAAGAAGTCTGAAGGATGGCAGCTCCATGATGCTGTCAGAGATCCAAGCCCTTTCTAGCTGGCGTGCTATCATTCTTATGGTGTGCATCCGAATGCTCTCAAAATGGCTGCTGGAGCTTCAGCCATCACACTCTCCATCCAGACTAAAAGAGAGGGAGAGTTTGGTGATGCAGAGTCCCCTTTACAAGGGGTACTTTTCTGGCAGGTACACCCAGCAACAACATCTACTTACAAGTTATTAGACAGAATTTGTCACAATGGCCATCCCATATGCAGATAAGCCTGGAAAATGTAGTTTTTTTTTTTATTTGGGTAAGTTATTACTCATCCCTTGAAAAATAAATATTCTTTAGGTAAAAAGAAGTGGAAGGATATCAATGGCCAATAGTAGTCCAAACCACAAACGCTAACCCAGGGATCCAGGGTCCTGTTTTAATCAGGCATTAGGAAGGATAGTAGCTATAAAAATTCCAATAACTCCTGTGGTCCTGTATATATATTCAGTAGTTATTCAAAGGATAAACCTAAGAAACCCAGGGAGAAGGAGGGAGCAGACCGAGGATCAGAGAGCTAATAAGTGGCCACCCCAGGACTTAGGTCTCTGTTCTAGACTTCATGTCCAGTGCTCTTGCAAGCATTCTGGGCTATTTTTTCTCCAGACTTGGTACTTTCCTTCTACTTGTATCCCAGAATTTGACCTTGCATACTATATAATGATTAGTGCACATGACCAGATATTTTTGGTTTGGTTTTCCTCCCTTCCCAAATATGTAGGGTTGCACTTTCTACACCCTTGTGTTGGGGTAGGGACATATGAATAGTTCTGGCCAATAAATGGGGGACAGGATTGAAATATGTCGATTCTGTGTAGATTTAATAACTAATGCAAGACCCTTCATAGCTCACTTTTCCCTCAGGCATTCAGACAAGCAGCTTTTGAGAAGGCAGCTGCCCATCAGCTCAGGTACCCAAATGACTATGATGAGCAGAGCTCCTTACCAACTTGAGATGAATACGCAGCATGAGTAAGAAACAAATCTTTGTTGCTTCAAGCCACTGAGAGTTGGGGGTTACTTGTTACTGTAGTGTAATATCTTCTAGCCTGACTGATATATATAATATTTATGTTTCTTTTATTGGATTCCAGATTAAGCGACCCAAACTGGGGTTGCAGTGCTATTGAGAATTCTTCAGTTGTGTTTCTTGAGGGCAAGTAGGAACCAAACCACCACAGAAAATTAGAAGAAGAGTTCTGGAATAAAACATAAGAGTTCTGGTTCCCAGTAAGTAAATAGCCACATGTGACTCTTTGGATTCAAATTAATTATAATTAAATAACATTAAAATTCAGTTCCTTCCTGATGCTAGCCACATTCAATGCTCAGTAGCCACATGAAGCTAACGGTTACCATGCTTCCATATTGGACAACACTTGTGTAGAATATTCCTGTAGTTGTGAAAATTTCTCTTGGACAGCACTGTTCTAGAGTCTTGGAAGTTGAATCCAAAGCCCCAGGGCCAAGAAATGCTAGAATCTTAGAAAGATAGGTATGTCATCTTAAAATGTGGGTATCTTGGTACCATGAATGGACTCCCAAGATATTCTTGGTCATGAAATGGGAGAACACCTCTCCCTTCACCTTAAAATGACAATTGCCCCCATCAAACCCTGGCTGCCTGCAGGAGGGGTTTGGGAGTCACAGAAGGATCTAAGCCTGGATAAAGATGCAAGCAAGGGGCAGAGGATCTCACTTTGGGGCCCACCAGGGTCAGCATCCTTCTGTGTTAATTAGAGGACATTGGTGCCCAGAGCTGGTGAGAAAACCCTCACCAGGTTTTGAATGAGCAGCACAAGAGGGAGACAGGTCTCTCATGTGGGTGGAATGTGAATGAGGTCAAAGGCAAGATTACCAACAGAGCACTCTGCAGCTACCCAATCACTGTGTGACCATCACTGGATGACCTCGAGAGTCCTTCCACCGCCATAAGCCTCAATTGCTTCATCTGTAAAATGGCAATAATAGTTCATATTTGTAGAACTCTTACTCTGGGCGACCTGCCAAGGATGTCATATGTTTCATCTCCTTTTTTATCCTCACAATAAGCTCAGGAAGCAGGTTCTAAAATTACTTTTCTGTCTCTCTCTCTCTCTTTTCTTTTTTTCTTTTTTAACTGTCTCCCCAGGTTGAATGTGAACTGCTAGAAGGCAGTTCATCCCTTAATCCAGAGCACCTGGGGAGAGCAGATAACAACAGACGGTTTCTTCTTCTCATCTTTGGGGTAAATGTGATCCTGAAGGTGGGTCTGAATGAGGCCTCAACTGTTTCCCTTTTTGGAGACAGACACCTTTACTTCTCCCTGGTATTTCCTCCAGGGACCAGAGGAAGATTACTTGCAGTTGGGCATGCTCACATAAGCAGATGGAAGTGTGTCACTTCCAGGCAGGAGAAATGAAGAGCCAGGGCCTGATTCTCCACTCTTTCTTTCCCCACTGTGGAAGCATTTGTTTTAGGGAGGAGCCATGAGACTGCATCCTGGATGGCTGACTTGCTGTACAAAGGACAGCTGCCCTGGAAGGTCATCCAATCTCACCATGAACTTTGTGAGAACAAGAAATGAGCATCTGCTTTGTCGGGTCACTGAGGTTTGGGGGATTATTTGTTACTGGAGCACAGCTTGGCCCATCCTGTCTAATACATCCAACTTTGAATCCTACCCACCCATGGCACTCCATCAGCCACTGCAAATCTCCAGCATAGATGCTTGTGATCAACAGGGGTCCCAGGTGGTCTGGACACAGTGTCATGTCCATTAAGTGGACACTACAAAGTCTAGACCACCGGGAGGGATGACGACTCCTTTTACTTTCTCATAGGCAGGTGGCCTTGAGGCAAGCCCTGGCACCCTTACAGTTCCTGAGTCGAGCACTACTGTTTGACTTTTCCCGTTCAGTTTATGGATAAACAGCCAGAAACCATGTCTGTTTTTGAAGTTATCTGCTCCTTCCTTCGGAATGAAGAAAGGAGAAAGTTTTATCCAGTGGCATGGTCCTGGACATGTGCTGGTTCTGTCCCAGGATCCCCCTTTCCCAGAAATTCCCTGGTTTTGTGTGGGAACGCATAGGCTTCGAGGACCGGGGTGGGGGGGGCAGGACCAATGTGACCCAGAAGGACCTATCAGAACGCCCCTTCCCTCTGACCACAGAGATTGGTTCAGAGGTGGGCATGGGAACTGATTTGTCCAATCAGAGTGGATCTCCAGGTTCTCCTCTTGCTAGAGGAGAAACATAAAAGTGTCTGTTTGTGAGTTCTACAAAGAGGTCTGCAGCAACCAGAGATAGAGTGAAACTGACGCCATGGGAGACGGATAAGAAACAGAAAATAAGAGTGGTCTTAATGAGTGACATCATTGAGCTCCTGGACCAAGCTTCACTTAAGAGCTGAAGCCTCTAACTTTTCTGTTACATAAGCTCTGGACCCTTCATTTCTAAGGTCATTTGAAGCAGGTTTTTTATTACTTGTCACAGGAAATGTCCTAATTGGTACACCACCTATAAACTAGGTCTTCTGTCAGCCCACTCTCTTCTCTGTATCCTAGAATTAGAGACCCCAGACATACAAGACTATCCCATCCAAGGCCGGGAGAGGGAAGAGATCAAGTTCACTCAGGAAGTCCCTGGAAGTTCCTGGCTCCTGACTCTATGCCCAGAAGGGAAATTGTGCTGGATGTGCGCACATAGAGTGAAAGGGAGGGGGAAGGAGAGAGAGGAAGAGAGAGAGAGAGATGCTCCTTTTACAGGAGTGAGTGCTTGCTGCCTGCAGCATAAATACATGCAAATTTATTCAGAGGAGCTCTGCATGGCATGGGCAGATATAAGCAAAGTGAGGAGGAAAATTCATCTCAGTCCCAGGGATTTTGCTTCTGATAGGGTGTTCCTCTAGATATCTGTGAAACCCCCATTATCCCTCCTCTTTTCTCCAATTGGTCCCCGAGTCCCAGCTGATTCTACTTAAAAACCCATCTCTCTCAAATCCACCCCTTCTGGCCAACCCTGTGCCAACACATTGGGTCTTGTCTCATTTGCTAGCCAGGGGGTTCTCTCTCCAGTCCCCACCCCAGTCTCCCTGCCTCCAAATTTGTTCTCGGCATGGCAGATTTTCTTAAGATGCCAATCAGATGGACCATGAGAGACTATGGACTCTGAAAAACAAACTGAGGGTTCTAGAGGAGAGGGGGGTGGGAGGATGGGTTAGCCTGGTGATGGGTATTAAAGAGGGCACGTTCTACATGGAGCCTTGGATGTTATACACAAACAATGAATCATGGAACACTACATCAAAAAAAAAAAAAAAAAAAAAAAGATGCCAATCGGATGGGGCCATGCCCTTGATTAGGCCCTTGCAATGGCTGCCTGACATTCCCCAGGACAAAACCCAGTTCTGTATCCTAATAAGGTCTACTTCAACAGACTTACCTCCTCCCCTCTGCCCCAAGAGTCCCATGCTGTAGCCACACACCCCACCCCCTGCCTTTTGTTGAATCTCCAGCTGCACCCTCAGATCACAAGACTTTTGTGTGTGCTATTCTCACTGATGGGAATGCCATTCCCCTGGTACCTGAGAAAAACTTCCCTCTTCTATGAACCCAACTCAGAAGTCATTTCCTCTGGAATATCATTCCTCATCTTCTCAGTTAGACATAATTACTCTTTCCTCCTGTATATAATAAAATACAACACTGTATAATAATGTAATATAAGAAGATACCATCATAATAAGAACATTAGTGAAGTACTGACTATGGCCACAGCATTATGTTATGTTATATGGCTTATCTCATCAAATCATTCCAACATTCCTGCCGAGTAAGCATCGTCATTATTATTACCTCCTCTTCCCATTTTAGAGGTGAGGAAACCAAGGATTGGTGAGGTTAGGTTGTTTGTCAGTGGTTCCACAGCTGGAAGGAAGTAGACTCTAACATATTGCACTACTCACAGATAGGTTATACTTTTTAAGGTGACTTAGAGTTTATTGAACATTTTTACATGCATTAAGTAATTTGAGCTTCATGATGACCCTGAGAGGTATATGTTTGTCTCCTTCATTTAACCATGAGCTCTGTGAGGATCATGTCAGTTTCTTAGTCATCTTTATACCCCTAGTACTCAACTTGAAGGCTGTAACTGTTGGGTGGATGGATAGAGAGAGAGAGAAAGACTGGTGGATGGATGGACAGATGGATAGCTGGATGGTTGGGTAGATGGATGAGTGGATGAATGGATGGATAGATAGACAGATGGTGGATGGATGGGTGGACAGTGGATGGATGGATTGAGTGGATAATAAATTAATGGAGGGGTAGATGGGTGGATGGATGGGTGGATGGATGGATGGATAGGTGGTTATATGGATGAATAGGTGGATGGTTGGGTAGATGGATGGTTTGGGAGTTGGAAGTATAGAGAAATGGGATGTGTGGATGGTTGGAAAGATGGAGGGATAGCTGGATAGATGGGTACAAGAATGGATCAATAGATGGATAATCACACAGATGAAGCAAAAACCCCAGTAAACTCCCCTTTGTCAATTTTAATACTTCTTTGAATCCTGGCACCACCTTAGCCACGAGAGTTATGTGATGTGAATGCAAACCCACTACATTCCAGCCTTCTTCTCCTTTTCCTCCATCTGAATCCCTGATCATTGCAGAAGAGAAAACATATTCCTTTGGAAAGGCTGTTGTTGAGCATCTCATCCCCATGCAGTGAGAGAGCCTAGGGACCTGTGTATTTGCACATACTGGGACACTGAAATTTCTGATGGTGGGACTAAAACATGAGACGTGGGACTGGCATCGCTGACCCCTGCCTGGGGGAAGCAGACATCCCAGGCCACACAACGCTCTGCAGCCTTCCCCGACCGCCGTTGTCTGCTTTCTAAATAAACCGTGAGACAGAGCCATGTGGGGTTATAAATCAGTCGGAAATCAAATGCTAACATGTAAATAAATTGCAAATCAGCTGAGAAATTGGTTTCATTTTGAGACGATAAAGCACATTTCTCCTGCGCTGATTTTGTAAGGCGCCCCTTAAGAATTGTAATATTTCTGTGTGGTAATGATAAACATTAGTGAGTTGCTTTAGAAATGAAAAAATAGACAGCCTCTGGGGATTTGAAAAACATATGCACTTCAAATTTGAAAATCCAATTTAACTGTCCATTATAAGGAGAATAAAAAGGTAAGGATAGGATAATTTTGCAGTTACACAGCATTTGACTAAATCTGATTCCGCAATGACAGGCACACTTTAAAAGCTACAAGTCTGAATGCAAGGAGACAGCAAATCATTTATTTATGATTGTAATCTAGCTCCTGTCTAACAAGTTAGAGACTGTGCTGTTTGCTGTGGACGGCATGTGTACACTTGTCAGCCAGCCCTCGTAAAAACACTTCTCACGGAATTTCTGGGTTTGGGCGGGAAAGAGATAATAAAGGAGAGAGAAAACAAAAGAGATAATCCTTGTCAAATTTACCCAAATAGGCAGATGTTGAAATTGTGAAAGTTTTGGAAGAAACAGATCTTTTCTCCTTCATTTTTGCTGAAAGCAACTTTGGGGCATGTGTGAGTGTGTGCACGCATGTATGCACGCCCACCCCCATGTGCGCTTCAGCTCAGTGCTGAACACACCCGCAGTTTCCATCGGAGACCTTCTGCAGCTGAGAAAGTTCATGTCGCAAAACTTCAACTCCAGAGTCAGCCTTCCTACGGAATGTTGGCTTGTCTTCAATTCTGTTGTCAGCGTCTCTCTGGTGACGTCCCTCCGCCCTCACCCCCCTACCTATGGGAGCCCTGCTACTGCGATTAACTTGCAAGTGTGTTTCTTCAAATTATGCCAGGGTTTCCCCAGAAGCACATTTAGAAGGTTCTGGAAGCCTGATGTGGAGGGAGAGGTCAGAGGGGCTAAAACAAATGCAGAGTCTTTAAACCCCCATATTCTGAGTCTCCAGATCTGGGACTCCAGCAGTTATATACGGTGTTGATTCTGACTACAAAATAGAGGCGCCAGCCACCAGACTTTCCCCGTGCCTGGGCACTGGGCTAGCCCCCTTCCAAGTCAGAGGCCTCTAACATCCCACAACAGTATGAGAGAAGTCCAACTACACGTCCATTTGACAGATGGAGAAAATGAGGCTCAATGGGGTTTAAGTTGCCTAAGATCACAAAACTAGTGTGTGGTAGAGCCTGGAGTTTTGTGCGTGAGTCCTATTTGTAACTATGTTCCTTTATTTGTTCCATAAAATAAATATGCATTGAGCAACTAGTGGGTGTCAGATGATGTTCTAGGTGGTAGGGATGATAGACAAGATCCTGCCCTGGTAGACCTCATAGTGAGTGGGGAGAGATGGAAAATAAGAAAAAAAGAAAAGGAATCAAATCATTTCAACTAAAAAGTGCTACGAAGAAAATGTGGTGAAAAGTGGTAATTCTGGAAAGAGGGTCAGGAAGGGCTGTCTGAGGAGGTAGCCCCATTCATAGGAGACTTTGGTGACAAGAAAGAGGCAGGTCTCTGGGGCCCGGGAGGGAAGGGCCTTCCCAGCAGAGGAAACAGCAAGTGCAAGAGCACTGGGGCAGGAATGGGCTCCAGTCTGTTCAAGAGCCAGAAGGAGTCAGGGCAGCTGGAGGGAATTGAGGGAGAGGCTGGGCCTGTGGGTGCCACGGGAAGATACTAGAGAGTTTCATGCCAAGGAATAGGGCGGTCTGATTTGGCCTATATAACGACCCAGTTGGAGCTCTGTGCTTGGCATCGAGTCAAAACCTGTAATCATTGTAATGGATGGAGCTGCGTCAGATGCGGAGGCTGAGTAGCAGAAGGCAGACCCAGCTCCCGACACCAAAGTCGGATGTTCTCCTCCAGGCACGCCTCAAGGCACCCGGATTTGGCCTCGTGGGGTGATGGTGGGCACGTATTTCCACTACTATGGAGGTAAACTCATATTTACCAGGATGCCATTCAATCAGCAAATCGGAGAGGGAGGGCATAAAAGAGATAGGTTATTTCTTGTCCTTGCAAATGGGGATGTATGGGGAAAAAAACTCCAGTGGGTAGATGGATACTTAGGGTGACTTGCAGCCCACGTGTGGCAGGAGGACACAAAAATTAAAACCACACGCCGAAACGTCCCTCTCAAGCTTCTTTAGGTAATAACATAGGAAAAGGACTTGGGAGCAGTACCTCCTCTGCGTGCGTTCGCACATTACTGAGGACGTGGCCATGCCAGAAACCGTGATTATTCAAACTATTATTTGCAACAGTAATAATAAAATGAAGATTCATTGAATCCCCTGCTACATGACAGACCCTGGACCGGGGCTTCACCTGCGGCATCTATAATTAGTACAACAGCCCTGTCATGTTCCCGTTTTTATTACCCCAAATTCAAAGCCAAGAAACTGAGTCTGACAAGGACTGGGAGCCTGTTAGAGATCACGACCCCAGTGGCTGACTCTGGATTCAAAGCCAGACTGTCCAACTCCCCACCTCATCCCTCTCCCCAAACGTGTGCTCATGTCCCTCCTCCTGACAAGGTCCCATTTTTGACACCTTCAAAGACACGTCGCTATAAATATATGTGCTGTTGTTAAGAACATCTGGCAGCCCATCAGATGACAAAATCTTTCTCGTCCAGGTGGTGGTGGTGGTGGTGGTGGTGGAGGGTGGTGGTTGTAAATATCGGTTACTGACCCGTTCAAATCTAGAGGATCTGGTCGTGATTTTAGCTGTGCTCAGACGCTACTTGTCATCCGGGAAGTTTACGCGAGATTTGATCAGAATTTCACGAAACCAGGCAGAGCCTGTGTGGAGCTGTCAGATGAAATAGTTTGTCAGTGATGATTGTGTGAATTCGTAAATATTTATGAATTCACAAGTTATAAATGTGCAGCTTTCGGGAGGGTGGAACGCGATGCCCACCAAGTCACAGATTACAATGAATATTTACAGAAACCCCAATCTGCTAATATTAGTTCTTTGTGCTTACGAAAAAGCTTGTCTTGGGATTGTAACCCTTTCGGGATAACGGGTCTGAGGAAAAGAAGGAGAGAGAAAGGAATCATCTTCCCAATAGGAAAAAAATAATAATAAAATCACAATGCATTACGTTTGTATGACGTTGAGGATTCTCACTGTGTTAACATATTGTTAGAGGCCTCTTGCTAGCCGTTCCAAAGCTGTTTGTAGAAGCGTTTTTTTGAACTGAATTGGATTGAAAAAGCTCAAGATGGCAGGTGGTCAAAAGACCTTTTATTTTTTCTTTCTTTCTTTCTTCTTCTTTCTTTCTTTCTTTCTCTCTCTCTCTCTCTTTCTTTTTTTCAGTTCTTGCTGAGTGACCTGCCTTTCCTGAGGTCTGGAGCCAGTCTCTAAATCCCCCAGAATCTGTTTTTACAAAGGGTAGCATTTCACAAATGTAGTCACGGACATAACCACTTGGATAACACTTCCCGTTAAACATGGTTTCTGGGAAGGCGCTGAGCCTGAGGCCTCTCTCTTTTTGTTAAAAAATATTAGTAAGCATCAGAGAGGTGTTAAAGACAGGGTAACACCAAGCCGAGACTTTGTCTTTGATGAAGTCAGAAGAAAATGAGAAAGAATTCAAAACAGAGCACGTTTCTTTCTGTGCGTGATGGGCTCCAGAGCATAGTGCGGTGGTGAGGATAGAGACCCTGGGGAACCAGCCACGATGTGGCTCACTAGCTCTGTATGACCTTGACCAAGGGCTTAACTCCATGCCTCAGTTATGCATCTGTGAAATGGGGATCATAACGGTACCTACTTTTCAGGATTACTCTGACCAGGATGAAATGAGCTGATGTCTGGAAAGCACTAGAAGTTGCAAATGATAAATGTTCTATCCGTTTTTGTTAAACAAATACATGAATGTGGCCTAAATTGACCTCAAGTATTGTCGTGTTTTTATGAGGATGGACGGACAGCCAGCAAGGTGTGAGCCCCGGGTGTCTCATCTCACTGAATGGACGGCCCTGGTCAGTCTCTTCCATCATCTGTTAAAATGGGACAGAAGGAGGGTTTGGGGGGGACAGTTGGACCGGCTGACCTCAGGGAGCCCCCATCTTATAGGGTCCACCCAGCGGCCTGAGACCAGAGAGACTGGACATGCGACACTTTCCCATTGATAGCGCACAGCAGGGCTGTTTGAAAATCAGCAGGGCTGATTTGCCCGAAATGAGACGCACAGCGGGAAGCCATCTGGCTGTCTAAACCCTATCCCCTCTGCAAACCCCAGTCCAGTGCTCTGCCCTCGGGAGGGCAAGATGCGGCAAGTAGGCTTCCTCGTGGTCTGAAATGAAACTTTTCTCAAAGGCAGCCGTGGTTTTGTAAAGAAAGAGCCACTGTCAGAGCCGTTTTCCAAACTGGAGTTTTCTAATATTGCCGATCGACGTGGCTCCACTATCTTCTGAACAGCTCTGGAGCTTCAGTCTCCCCATCCACAAAATGGGGGCAAATATCATTATCTATATCTGACATTGTTATCCTATGTCTACCACTGGGGCCATTTGTCTGCTGTAAGGACTGGTGGTAATGAGCCAGTCTGGGCACACAGTAGGCGTGGCTGTTGGTCCATTGACGTAGGCACCCCCAGGGCTCAGGCTCAGAGCTGAGCACATCTGGAGAAGTTCTGTCGAAAGGCACCCATGGGAAAGGAGAGAAACGGGACCCTCCTAAGCTAGAATCCTTTTCCATGAGCAGGGGGTAGGTAGGAGGTGGACAGGGAGACGGGATGGGCATAAGTTAATAATCTTTTGTCCTCCTAAAACACGGAGGAAGATTTGTATTAGTTAAATTATTTCTGAAACATTCCGCTCACTTTTTTTTGTTCGTTTGTTTGTTTTTTTTACAATTCGACAATCATCATTTCAAAAGTATCACTGCCTGCATTCTGCAGTTGGACAAACAGAGGCACAAGATCCCCTAGCCATTATGAAAAAGCAAAGCCACACAAATCTGCAAGCCTCTAGTAGCTAAGGATTTCCCATGATGGACACCCCACATGGACATTTTCCACCTTGCCTTCTAATGACAACAGCAAATACGTATTGTGCTGGGCAATTTTCTAAGCAGTTTATATGTACCATCTTATTTAATCTTCACGACTGCTAGGAAGTGGGTACTTTTATTCCCCTCAGCTTACATACATGGTAGCTGAGGTTCAGAGAGGTAGATTTAGTAGCTAAGGGACACAGAGCTAGAAAGTAGGGAAGGCAGGATTCAACTTAGCAGGTTGATGCTGGGTCGCTGGGCCCCTGAGATAATATTACCAGTGAGTATTGCCGGGGATGGAAGTCTCCAGGAGTTGAGTCAGTCATGCCCACATCCAGCATAGAGCCTGGCACAGAGTATGTGCTTCGCAAATATTTGTCAAATGAATTTTTCTTAAATGCACCAGTCTCCTGATCCTTAAAAATCTCAACTTATAAACAGATATGTCAGGGAGCAATTATTCACATTACTCAAGATGTCTTCATTTTATAAAAAGGATTTACATCAGAATCCCTTTAAATAGTAAGTCCCCCAGTGCGTTTAAAAATATAATTCAATTTATAGCTCGGGATTACACACATGCTTTCAAAAGCCCTCACTTGAGTAGAGAAGCTGGCATGAACGTCATTCATTCATCTAGCTTTTCCACAAGCAATTATTGAGCACCTACTGTGTACCAAGTGCTCTGCAGGAAGCTGAGGATTCAGAACTAAACGTCATGGAACCAACCCTTAAGAGTCATCAAGTCTGGTGGGGTAGGCGGAGAAATAAATAGATGAGTTTTCCAGTTGAGGGATGAATCGATGCTTTGGGAAAACAAAGGATGGAGCCCACTCCCTGGTCTCCAGGCATGCTGGGTAGAAAGACTTCCCTGAAAAAGGGCAATGTGAGCTGGGCTTCACGTGAGATAAGTAGGGGTTCATCACTTAGAAATTCCCCCGAATGAACAATTTTCTCAAAATTAGAATATTTCTAATCTTTTGAAAGTTGTTATATGTAGAATTAATCAAATCCACAAGCAACACCATTTCTAGGTAAGTGTGCTTGTGTGAGTCGTACTCGTGTTGATTCTCAAAACATGATGGTGAGAAGAGCATGTCATGGAACTTTCATGTTATTTTATCACAAAAGTAAAGCATACAAAATGCAGGCAAGTAAAATATCCGTAATTCGCACCCCCAACATAATCCAAGGTTTATAGTTCAACTTACATCCTTCAAGTTGTTTCTTTTGGTGAATATGTGTTATTTGTTTGAAAATAAAAATAATTTGTGGTTTCATGATTTGCAAGCAGCTCTTTAGAAAATACGATACAACGCAAAGAGAATATCTATCCACGTCATTCAACGTTTTCCTTCCACCAATCTCTAAATGGCTTTGCGCTATGCCATTCACATGTATATTTTATCTAACCGATCCCCAAGTATTGGACAGCTAGGTTGTTTCCATTTGTTTTCTCTTAATGTAGGTAATGCTGTGTTAAACATCCTCCTAGCCGCATCTTTGTTGTGCTTATTCACGCTCATTTTCTCCCCCACCCCACCCCCTACTAAGTAATACCACTGAGTCAAAGAATAGGCAGAGTGTAAGCCTCTGAGGGCAGGAAACAGGATCCCCATTCTACAAGAGAAAAAACAACAAGCCTAATTCCCAGAACCTGAACAAGGCCTCCTGCCTGTTAACCTTTCGTTCCCACAGGTCCAGCTGAGCCTCCCACCATCAGAGAAAAAGCAACCCTGCACCCCCCAGAATCCTCTGGGTAGGGGGAAGCCAGGACTGGGGAGAGAGACGGGAGCTAGGAATTGATGCACAGTGATTTTCCGCCCTTCCATTCTGATCCTGTTTTGGGGCCTGGAAAGGCAGACAGAGCGAGCGTGTCCAAACTGAGGCAAACCTATGCAAGCTCTTTCTCCCCGCCACTGCCTGGAGGTCTCCTGGCAATTAGACAGGTGTTGCCAGAGCCTCCCTTATCAGACACAAAGACTGGTCTGCTCATCGGGTTTCCACTGATGGAAGTGCCGGGAGGAGGGCAACTGGCAGGCAGAAGGTTCTGTCCCAAACAGCACCTGAAACCTTGCAGGGGGGTGGGGGCATGCTCCTGCCCTGGTCTTGGGTTTTCCCATCTGTGCAGCAAGGAATCTAGACTGAGCGTGGTGTGTAGTGGTCAGAAAAGCTGGGGGGTGCAGTTTTCCCTGCTGGGAGATCTTAGGAAAGTACTTAACCTCTCTGAACCTCCTTTAAGTCAACAGAGATGGAAGGGCCCCCTGACACATGCCGAATGGACACCACGCCTGGGGCGGGGCTGCAGAAGCTAACGCGACAGAGCGGTCCACTGCTCCCCGGGAACACACATCCCAGTTGAGGGAGACAGACAACAAACAGGCGGTTGCTACACGAGTGACCCGGCAAGGTCATTGCCAACGGTGATCAGCGCTCAGGAAAAACGGAAACCCGGCAAGGTGATGGAAAATACGAGGGGTGGGTGCCGCTTTAGGTGGGGGTCCGTCTGAGGCCATCACGTTGGAGATGAAGGCATGACAAATGACAGGGCACCAGCAGGGGATGGAGAGCCGACATTCTCCATCCTGGTGACACACTAGAATCAACCAGCGAGCTTAGAAATGCTCGTGCTCAGGCCCCGCACCAGGGGCGCTGGTACAGTCCCTCTGGGGCAGGGTCTGGGCACCTGCAGCATTTCCTAAAGCTCTCCAGAAAGTTCTAACATGCACCCAGTGTTGAGCATTAGTGATTTCAGTTTTGAGGCAATATTTCAGGCAGAAGGCACGGAAGATGTAAAACGCTCAGAGGTGAGAATGAGTTGGGCCTGTTTCAGAAAGAGAAGGGCCCGGGGAAGCACACTGAACAAGGACAGAGGGGCGCAGGCTGAGGCCAGGTGAGTGCATGAGCTGGAGGAGAGAAATAGGATTTCGTTTTCCCCACTGTCCAGGAGACCCGGGGTACCTGAGTTGTCTTGTTAATAAAATGGGCTCTCTGGTGTTCCGCCCTCTGTGCATCATGAGAACCATGAGAACTGGGCCTGCTGGTGCTGGACCAGAGTTTCAGGGTGATGTAAGGGACTCAGCTGCATGCAAGAGAGCCTTCCATTCAGGGCCCAAAGTGGCAGGCCATTGAACAGCCACCACGGTCTTACTAGGGGACCCGAACACCAGCCCCAGTCTGGTATGTTCCCCACATGCATTCCATACAACACGTGCCCCTCCAGAGGCTCCCTCAGTACAGGACGTCCAAGGACACCACTGTTTCCCCATCGTTCAAAACACTGGGCACTGCCATGCACCAAAGGCTCTGACAAGTCCTGCAGGCAAGAACCTTACTGAATCTGCTAACTTACTAAAGCAAGGCTGGTTCCTCCTCCCCATGCAGGAGGCCAGTGGAAATGTCACCACGGCCTAGAGGCCTCACCAGACCATCCTCCCAGCCCTACACCTGTCACGCCCTCCTCTACACCTTAGCTTTTCCCCTTCATGGCACTTGTCATGAGGCGAACTTATCTTGCTTGTTCCTTTGTCTACTGGTTTCATGGCTTCCCCTTTAGAAGGTAAGCACCAAAGGGGCAGGGATTGGGTCTGTCTTAACAACTGCATGCTTCCTGGGTGCTGAAAAATGATTGGTTGAATGAAGTAGGCGGGAGGGAGGGAAGGGGAGTAGATGAACTAGTATTTCCCAAACCCAGTTGGTTACAGAACTGGCTCTTTGCCACGCACACCTGTTTATGACACAAGGGATACATCTTGGGAAAGAAAACACAAGCCCCCGGCCAACTGACCCTGTTACAGAGGGAAGAGACAGGCATTGTCATCCCCAGACCCCTTTAGCTCTGGTCCATATATATACACCATTTTATTGATTCACTGGCTTTTATGTTTTCAGCTCCTCACCTGCCCCCAGAGAGCGACAACACAGCCCCACGCACATGCTGGGCACCACATGGCACTGTGTCACCTCTCTGCAGCCAGCCAGTCTGGTTGGCACCTCCAGCCCACCCGAGAGGCCACTCAACTGCCTGCTTCCCCGGGGGGGGGGGGGGGGGGGGGGAGCCGCGGGTCCTCGGAGTCAGCAGAACAGCCGGGCCATGCTGCAGAGCCCGAGGTAAGCGCCGCCTCGGAGGGGAACCAGATCTGAATGGGAACATATGGATCTGAGAAGTGTGGGAGTCTGTCTTTTTTAAATTGCATCAAACCTTTCCCTTGCCTTGAGAGCTGTACATTTTTCAAAGCCGCTGAACACGGTGCCAGGCTGCGGTTTGCCTTTCCCTGTTCACCTGCCTTCAGAGCGCAGAAAAATAATGAACCTCCCCCCCGCACCCGCCACCCCGCACCTCTCCTCCAGCCTGCAAAAGGCAGAAGGGAAACAAGCAGCCGCCTTCTTCCTAAACATTTAACATGTCTTGACGCCTTCACTTCCCCCATAGAAGGAACTGGCAGTTTTTTTCTTTATTCCTCTTTTTGCAAGAGGTGTTTGCGGCGTGCAGATCAAACCCCTTTATTCCCAGTTTCTTGTCGGCGCCTGCGTTCCGGGACATCAGAATGCCACCGTGGGGAAGGCGAAGCCGGGCCCTACCGAAAGCAAGAGGAGGTGCCGGCTTGCAGAGGGCGAGGCTCTCATTCGTTCCTTCACCATTCATTCGTTCACACCGTGACCCTGGGGCGCTCGTCCTGCCCCGGGAGCTTGCATTCACCCGCTCATCCCTTGTTTCGTTGAGTTCCTACCATGTGCCTGGTGTTGTGCCGGACATCAGGAGCACAGATGCTCGTTTCAGTGAAGCTGGCTTCAGAGAGACTGCGCTCACGCTGCAGATATAGGTGGGGCCCTGGGTAGACAGTAAATGGCCAGGACCACATGATTATACCAAGTTCACAGCAGGGTGGAAAGGGGTTTGGAGGGGGTCCTGACTTTATACAATTTTACCCATAAGGACTGTAGTAATACAGTCCCCCCAAGGAGGGTGGAGTAGGTTTTGTTTTGCAAATGAAGAGATCCAGGTTCAGAGAGGCTGCGGAGTTACTTAAGGTCACACAGCAGTAAGGCAACCTACTCTAAGATTAGTTTCAGCGTCCTCTCCCCAACATGGTACGTTTTCTCCCCCTCTTCTCTCTCTCTCTTTCTCTCTCTCTCTCTCTCTCTCTCACACACACACACACACACACACAGTCAGCTCGGCTTCATTCCACCCAGAGCAGCCTGAGGACACTCGGAACCCTGAGTGTGGCTTTTCCCGACAAAGCCCGCACTCAATTATTGGGAAGTGCCTCCCCCAGCCATTTCTGGATCCATTTGAGAAAAATAAATAAAGCTGGGGCCTGACTCTCTGGTGATGACATGGCAGGGGCGGATGGAGAGGGGGGTCAGGTGGGCTTCGCAATGCCGCTGATGAGAATGGGTGACATTCCCCATGGCTCACGGGGTTCAGACAACACCCCCATCCGAGCCTGGAGGGGGAAGTGCAGGTATTCAAATCTGCATAAAGAACCTCAGCCTTTGCTGCTCCTTGCTGTCCATTTCCTCCGATGACTTTTTGTTATGGCAGCGACGCCTCTAGCATGGTTCAGATAAGATTAAGGACACAGGGTTGGAAGAAGAGCTGCATATTTAAAGTCCTGCCCCCGACCCAGCTGGAAAAAAAAAAATTAAATAGTTTTCAGGAAAGGTAGGCTCTGCGTTAGGTCAGGTCAGTGAAGGACTTTGCCTATATATGTCTCGATTGAGAAACCCAGATAATTCGTCTTGGGTTGTCCCCAGCTGTCACCTTCCTTCCCCCCGACTCCTCCTCTACCTGAGGAGATGTTATTTTTGTTTTAAGGGGAGATTATGATCCATCAGACAGAAATATTGCCTCCAAATTTGGAGTAAGCGGATAATGAGGCCACTCTGGTAATTTCACACTGATGACAAGAGAAACATCTACATGACTGACTGACAGTTGCCGTGAGGAAACAGAAGCCTCTGGAATCCCTCCCAGGCTGGGCTGGGAGCTGCTCAGAGGAGGGGGGGTGGGGAAGAGGAGGGCTGGTGGCCCTGTCACCCCTGCCCGCAGTCTGTGGGGTCTTCACCACCTCGTCAGACATCCAAGCTGACAACGGTGTGAAATTGAAATTGTGGAGTTGATTAAATGATGTATTTAAGGCTGCAGCATAGGGGGAGGTGGCGATGGGGGGGGCATGGGGAGGAGGGGAGAGTTGGGGAGCTGCAGGGAGAGAGGCAAAGAGGAGGGGGAGGGGCAGAGGGGGCCAGGGGGAGAGGAAGGAAGAGGAAGAGGGGATGGAATAAAGAACTGAGAATGTGAGAGGAGAGAGGGAGACAGAAGGTAAGGAAAAAGGAAGAGGAGGTGAAGGAAAAGAAATAGGGAGGCAGGTGTAATAGGAGGAGGAAGAAGGGAGGAGGAGGGAAAGGAGGAAGGACGAGAGTGAGGAGAAGAACGAAAAGGAGGAGGAGGAGAGGAAGAAGAGGAGGGGGAGGAGGAGGGGGGAGGAGAAGAAGAAAGAGGAGGAAGAGAGGAGGAGGGGGAGGAAAAGGAGAAGGGGAGGAGGAGGAGGATAAGGAAGGAGGAGGGAGAGGAAGGAGAAAGAAAGAGGGGGAGGAGGATAAGGAAGGAGGACGGAGGAGGGGAGGAGGAAGGGGAAGAGAAGAAGGGCAAGAGGGGAGGAGTGGGGAGGAGAGAAAGGAGGAAGGAGGAGAAAAGAAGTGGAGGGGAGAAATTGGAGAGATGAGGGTGGAGAGAGAGAGTCGGCAGCCGGCAGCCCGAGGGCTGCGGAGGAAAGAGGTGGGGGGCCTCTGAAGCACTCCCCGTCCCCCCCTGCCTCTCTCCCCTGTAATGTGGGGAGGGTTTATCTCACCAGGAGCAGCAGGCTCAGTCACTGATCTAATCAAATTATTCAGCATTAAAAAACTGCCAAGACATTCCAGTACTTCAGCTTCCAGAGACCCAGCTGGGATCAAATGCTAATCAACATCGCCACGATATTTATTCCCACTGTCAGGCTGCTGCGTGTTTGTTTTCCGAGGGCTGCATACTAAACCAGAGGAGCAAGATGGATCGGCCAGTGGCAGGGGGATGAGGAGCCAGGGATGGTCAGGAGGAGGGCAGGCAGGTGGGCGGGAGAGGAAGGGATCCATGGGAGGCACCCACAGAGTGGGACACATGCACCCTCGTAGCTCCTCCTAGACACAGACTAATAGGTCCAGAATCCTGGGCTGCCTCCTCCCCGCCTCCACTCTCAGGAGTCCCATCTCAGGGCAAATCGGCTGCCAGTTTGGACAACGCAGAGAGATCTACGTCTGAGTGACCCCGGGCAGGTGGCTTGCCCTCCCTGAGCTTCACGTTCCTCCTCTGTAACATGGGGCCCTGAAGCCCACCGCCCAGCTTGCAGTGGACTCAATGAGAGAGAGGCGATAAAAGAAGCAAGCCCTGGGCAGACCAGGTGGGTGCAGGTCCAAGCCTTGGCTGTGTGACTTTATACAAGTGACTTGACCTCTCTGCGCCTCATTTCCTCCTCTATCAATAATAATAAGTACCAGTCCCGTGGGGTTATCTGTTGTGACATTTAAGCGTGTTGTTACATGGAAAGCATACAGGGAGAACTCAATATACGTTAGGAATAATTATTAGCTCTTAGCATTATTGCAAGGGTTGGCTGAAGTGACACTGTCGTTGTTTGAAGGCTGCCAGCCCTCACCTTTCTCGGGGATCCCTCCCCGGACCCCCAGCGGGGCCTCTCCAGCCCAGGCAGCGAAGGACAGGCTTCCAGAAGTTCACAGGCCTCCAGACTCCTTCCCTGCGGGGCCGGCAGCAGCCAAGCAGAGAGGACAAGCCCAGATTCACCCCTGAACTTGGCACCCCGCTCCCGGGATCCAGCCTGCCCCTCGCCCTCTCCCTGAAGGTCACTGCGCCCAGGGGGGGAAGGCTAATTAATTTCCTTTGTTTTTCAGAGTTTCATTTTTTAAATTACAGCCTTCCCTCCTCTCTAATAAATACTCAACAATTAGACCTTTTTTTCCCAAAGTGTGATTTCAACATTTCAGTGTCCCTCCCCTCCTGTCACCTTGGCTGTGGTAAACAGATTCGTAAAAACTGCTTTTGACGCCCCAGCTGCCATTAGCCACTTAAAATCCCGTAATTATCATCCTATCATGGGCCTGTTAACGAGCAGTAAAAATAAGGCCATTGAATATGGTAATTTATTCGTAAATTAGCCTAATGAGAATAGGTTTCAGACACTGTTTACTTGCAGGCTGCCTACGCCTGGCCGAGGCAGCGATGTGCTGGGGAGGGCGGTCTGGCAGGGGCAGCGAGCCCCCTGGGTGGCGAGGCCCCCTCCCTAAGGCTCCACACCCCTGACACTGATTCCTGGTCCCTTCATCAACACGGTGCCTGGCTTCTGCGGGCCACAGGCCCCACACGATGGCCCAGCCTTGCCCCGTGCAGGTGCAAAGACTCAGCATTGCATGAACGTCAGTGCTGACCAACACTACGAGGCGTCTGTGAGCAGGGCGACCTTGGGCACATCGCTGTGTAGCCCTTTCTTATCTGGAAAATGGGATTGATGTGCCAACGAATGGGGTCATTTTAAAGATTAATTGAAATATATGTATGCTCAAAACAGTGCCTGGCACCGAGTAGGTGCTTTATAAATGTCATTATTGTCATTATTATTACAGCTGTTGGGGCATTGGAAGGGAAAATCTAGAAGGCCGGATTCTCGGAGCTGGCTGACTTGCCCTTAGAATGTATCCTTACCATAGTGGGTTGAATAGCGGCCCCCGCAAAAGTTCATGCTTACCAGAAATCTCAGAATGTGGCCTTACTCAAAAATAGGGTCTTTGCAGGTGTAATTAAGTTACGATGAGGTCATACTAGATTCAGGTGGATCCTCAACCCAAACACTGGTGCCCGTATAAGGCGGGGCCACATAGACCCAGAGAAGAGGGGGCGGCCACTGGAGGCAGAGACTGGAGGGACCCAGCCACAAGCCCAGGAGCCCCTGGGACCACCAGAAGCCGGAAGAGGCAAAGAAGGCTCCTCCCCTAGAGAAGGGGTGTGAGTCAAGATTTGGGCAGGAATGCCTGGATGGGGGAGTTGCTATCGTCTGAGATTTGGCTTTGGCTGACACTTGGACTGAGGAGGAGCCGGGGGTCTGAGTCGGGCTATTTTGTGCGTAATTAATATTTGTTGAGCAGATATTCAACCATGAGTCTGTGTAGGATATTTACAGACACCTTTCACCATGTACCAGGCACCTCGCTGGCCCTGGACCAGGCTGGCTGCGACCCAGGTTGCCCTCCAGGGCTCCGGGCTGAGGTGGGTGACAGGCATCAAAGCAAACTTTGGAAGAAGTACTACCTCCATCTATCAGGTGAGTCTGAGGACCAGGCAGCCCACAGGAGGCCCCTGACAGGGGCTGGGGTCTCACGGAGGTCTTGATGAGTTCAACTCCTCAGGCAAGTCTTGACTGCCCAGTAGGCATCTGCCAGGAAAAGAACCACAGGGGGCGAGTGGTCAAGGGGATAACAGATCATGGTGTGTGCTGAGGCCCGCAAGTCAGTTCCTGGGTCTGAGCCTCAGTTTCCCCACCTGTGATATGGGTTCAATGGCCTGTACCTCATAAAACTTGGCAGGGAGTGAGTGAGATAGAGCATGTCCTGTGCAGAGCATGGCGCTAGGCTGGGTGCAGCCAACAGAAGCCGCCATTGCTGCGCTGGTGGAATTGTCCTTGTTCTTGGTGGTCTAGTCCTTCTCCTGGGAAATTGGGCAGCTTGGCCAGGTGGCCTCACTTCCCCACCTTGGTGCCCCTCTCTCCCTCCACCCTAATCCTGCTCAGATTCCTTTGCCCTCAAACACTCCAACTGGAACCAGGCTTGAGACAGATCCCAGACTCCAACTCTCAAGGAGGGTAGGTTTCCCATGTCCTAGACAAGGAAACTGAGGCTCAGCTATGTGGAGTGGCTTGCCCAAGGTTGCCCACATTGCTGGCCCCTCTACCTGTTCCATTGCTTCCTAGAATCTGGTCTTAATGCCCAGTTTTGATGCTCACCCGAAGGCCTTCCCAGTGCCTGATGCAGTGACATCCAAAGCCAGCCCCACACTCAGCCCAGTCTCCGGGGGGTCCTGAGGCTCCTGTGGCTGAGCTCCAGGCTCTGTCCTCAAGATGGGACTCGTCCAGGTAGAGCATGAAAGGAGCACTGGATTCTAGAGCCGGCTCCACTTCTGAATACTGCTGTATGACCTCAGGCATGCCCCTTGCTTTCTCTGGTCCTCAGTAGAGGTGATGGACGTAAACTATAAATCATAGAATTTTTATGAAGATTAAATGAAGAGAGCTGATGCCCAACAGGGATTTATCAGCCACTCCCACTGCCTTGCTTGGTGCGTTAAGGGCGGCAGGGAGCCTGCAACAGGTCCATAAATTAAATAATTAAGCAAATATTTACTGAGCACTTGTTATGTGCTAGATACTGCTGAGCTGAATGGCCATGGCCTCTGCCTTGGGGCTCATAGGCTGGCGGGGAGATAGACACTATCCTGATCACTGCTGGGTAAATGTCCTAAGAGGCCAAGTGACAGGAATGTGGTGTCATGACAGGGTCTTTGACATAGCTGGGGATCAGGAAATGCCTACCTGTGGAAGCAGCATGGAACTAAGACTAAAGGAGAACAAATAGGCCTGGAGATGGGCACAGAAAGAATGCTCCAGGCAGCAAGGATGACATGTGCAAAGGCCCTGGAGCAAGAGGAGTCCCATAAAAGGCCAGTGTGACTGGATCCCAGATATAGAGGGGTAACTGATGTGGGACGATGTAGGAGCAGTGGGCAGGGCCTGGGGCTTACAGGAGCCTATAGTCCTTGGAAAGTAGTTGGGTCTTCACCCCAACAGTGATGGGAAATTTAATTAGGAAGGAGGGCTGCCTGAGAAAAGTCTTATATGGGATGTTAAGAATGGCAGGGAGGGTTAGAGGAAGCTATGCATGCAAGCAAAGAGATGAATTAGGAGGCTGATTCATTCATGGCCTTGAAAGAATGAATAAAAAGAAGGAAGAAGCAAAGGACGCCAAGTACAGCTATTCAGGTTGTTGACTGCATAAAGGCCTTGCAGAGCCATAGGCCCTGGGCCAGGCCAGGTCCACTGGAAGAAGAGTTCCTTTTTCGAGAAGTGCTATATGGGCTGTGTCTGCCATGACAGGAAGCAGCCCGTGCCCCTCATCCCTCTTGTCCTGTACCCAATGCAGCAACTGATTCCTACAGATAAATTGTGCCCACTAGGGCTGGAGTCTGAGACAGTCTTCTCTCTCTCCACCCTGAGGGGCCCTGACACCCCTGATCGGGGAAGCTGACCCCACCCCAGCTGCCAGGAAAGGAAGCTCCCTTTTGGAATCTCCTTGGAAACCAACCTTTTGGATGACTCAGAGCTTTGGGCCCTGGAGGGTCTCAGGTGTCGCAAAAGTATGCTGGTCTTGAGATCATCATTTCTTCCCCTCTGGGTCTCTTGGTGCAACTCCTGCTTTCGTTCATATTCATTCTCTCTCTCTCTTTCTCTCTGTCCTCAGCCCCCTCCTTTTCCTGGCTCTGACCACAGCGATGTAACCTTCGGTTCCATGCTGGGGTAGGTGCCAGGGGCCTGCACACCCATCTTTTCCAGGGCTCCTCACCACAGCCCTGTCCCTTTCATTTGCACAAAAGTGGAAACCGAGGCTCAGAGAGGCCAGACAACTTGTCTGAGGACACACAGCCTGGAGCGGGCAAAGCCATGGTGGTTCAGACCACAGTCCATTTGCTCGTCCGAGGTTTTCCCCTCTTACTGTGGCTGTCCGGAAGAGAACCGCTAATTCAAACACCACCTCTGACAATGCATCTTTGGGCCATCGGCCCCCTTCAGCCATGAAAGAAGAGTGGGGCCCCACCTCCGGTTTCTATTTGCTCCTCATGGTGCGTGCTTTAGCTCATGTTCTGCTCATCCCTTGGCTAAGAAAAGGCCCCCATGAGGTCAGAGGAGGTGGAACGCAGATTATTTCTTGCCTTAAAACCAGAGGAGGTGCATGGCTTCACCTGCCAAATCCACAGCGTAAGCCACCTTATGTTCAGGTCCTTGTACAAGTTTGGACCTATGGGCAACACATATGAAAAATCGCACAGCTTCTGCCTAAGGTGGCCCCCATGATGCCCCTTCATGGCCTTGCCGCCCCCACTTCCGCTGGGGACCTGGGCCATTCTTCTTCCACCCCCTGGCAGAGGCTGCGAGTTTTCAGGGGCAAGCGTGATGAGGTTTCCGACCAACTTTTGACCGAACGCATTTCCAACTGCATTTGAAAAGGAAAATATCTTTCCAACGTACCAAATAGTGAAAAATGACTAGACGAGTTTATAACTGTTGATTTAGCCACCAAGTTCCCCCCAGCCCTGACTCGGGTTCTCTGGAGGTTTTCATCAAGCATTAATTCACTCTCTTTCTCAGCACGCAAAGAAATAGGCCCTTCCGAATCCATTCTGCAGCACATTCGCTTCAAGGCCTGTTGGAAATGGTTTAGCATCTGCTCTTAATAGACACCTCAGCGTACCAGGCGGGTGAGGGCTGGCATGGGGACTCAGGGAATCTGAGAACCGCCACCTAGAACAACCACAGGACATAGTAGGGGAGGAGGCTTTTGGGGGGGGCCCAAGGGCACACGAAGATGGAGGCTCCCAGGTGAGCTAACCCACCTATGATCCCTCCAACCAACCCAGTTAAAGCCACAAAGAAAGTCAAGGGGAGGTGCCACAAGGTGAACACTGAGCTGAGGTACCCCCACTATGCGGCACATTCAAAGTATATCGGGAGGTTTAAGAAACCCCGAAGCCTGGCCACACCCCAGCTCAATTACATAAGAATCTCTGGGAGGGAAAGGATCCTGGGATTCACATGTTATAAAAATGACTGCAAGTGATTCCCGTGTACAACCAAGATTGAGAACCAGTGGTTGCCTGAGCAGGGGTTCTCAGAGTAGGATTCCCTCTGGACCAGCAGCCTCGGCATCACCTGGGAACCTTGTTAGAAATGCACGTTCTCCGGGGAGCCCCCAGCCCAGAGCTGCTGAGTCAAACATTCCCAGGGTGGGCCCGGCAATCTGCATTGCTTTCCAAGAGATTCTGATGTCTGCATAGGTTTGGGAGCCACTGAGCTAGACCTTACCAGGGTAGGAAGGTATTTTCGTTCTCCTGGCTATTCATTCGTTCATTCGGTCAGTCAGTCCCCCAATTGCTCATGTATTCGGCATGCAGAGCATCTCTACAGGGAGCCTAGGACTGGGCCAGGTACTGGGCATCCAGATGATAAAGCAAATGTAGACTCTGCAACCAAGGAGCTTACAGTCTTCCTGTGGAATTTCCTAGATAATACAGACAAAGGCGAAGGTCGTCAAAGTGAGGAAAAGTTTTGACCTTTCAATTAACAGCCTCTTTTTTCTTGCCTGCATGCACCCTCTTTTCTTGATGGGTTGGTTGGAGGGTGCACATGTGGCTTAGTTCCACCTGGAGCGCCTAGCATTCCTGCTAGGAGATCCACATGTGCATTCTCTTCCTCACCCACCATTTGTTCAACGAATACATCATTGAGCATCTATCTATAGGGTACCATGCTCTGTGCTAGAGGCTAGAGATTCAGAGAGGGCCATATTTCCCAAACTGTAAACTCCAGAGGTGAGCAGAACAGATGAGAAGGGTAGAAGGCCCAGAGCAGACCATTCTCACTGGAAGCCCACTTGATGATAAACGGCAACGCGGTTCTTCTCAGCTTGCCCAGACCTAGGTACCAGCCAATTTCCTCCCCACTCTATAGAGGCAGAAAAACACATCAATCAAGACCATGGACTCTGTCCCCAACAGCCCGGGTTTCCATCTGGCTTTTAGACTCACTAGCCAGTTGACCTTGAACACGTTACCCTATGTCTGCATGCTTCAGTTTCTTGATCTGTAAAATGGGGATACAAGCAGTATCCACCTCCTTGGGTTGTTATAAGAATTAAATGAGAATCAGCGAAGTCCTTGGAACAATGTCTGGCACGTAAGTATTATTAAGTGTCCTTTTAGCTAAATCATAAGCGTTACTTTTGAGAAAGTTGCTCAAAAATAAAATCCATTTTAAAACCAGATTGCTTTTCAGATGTACTAGGGGTTTTGTTCAATGATTACCACAGGGAATTCATTTCACAAAGGGAATGGCTTGGGTCCCCATGTGTTGGATTTGCTTAAAGTGAAGTAGGCATGTCTCTGGCTTCTGACAGTGCAGAAGGGAGCTTTCCCAGGAAGTGTGGCAGGACTATCCCGGGACACCCATCTCTGGGAGGAATCGGGAAGTCCCCTGAACTCCCTGATTTTGCCTCCATGGCCATCTGCCTTCTGTCCTTCCTTTTCCCCGAATATTCTCCCAACGCTGGGACATGAGAAGGTGTTTTAATAGCTAAGGGCATGTCCTCCCTCCCTTCTTAACATCTCAGGATGGAAAATATCAAGAACGTCTGTGAATCCACAAGCCGCCTCTGCTCTGAAGAAATGGTTTCCCTGTCCACCTCTCTCCACTTTCCGTGCATTTCTCAACAGGAAGTGCTGAAACAGGAAGCGGTCACCTCCCATCTTCTAGGCATCCCAGAAAATGCTCACCTCAGCAGAGTCCCGGCTACGAGCTACCCACCCCTGCCTCCCACCCAGTGACCCAGGACCACCTATGAGCGTCAGGGCCCAATGGATGATCTCAAACTTTTCACAGTTATTACAGGTGTCAACAGGATGGAAATAAAGCCAGAAGCTGTGTCAAGATTCGGCCGTCAAGATCCAAAAAGGAGCATTCTGCTTCCCGGCATTTCTTGCCAAGGATGATCTCAGATTCATCTGTTCCCATTCACAGTGAGCACAGACCTCAAGTTTATTAAGGGTGCGGCTCCGGTTTCCCCTTCTCCTGTTCCTGAAATTGGGCTGGGTGGGGATGTTGATGGTCAGAACTGGGGCAAATCCAGAGAAGAGTGTCCTCATACTGGCAGTCTGTGATGTCTGCTACCTACAAGGGCTTTGGCAGCTCTCCTTGACATTCTGTTCTCATACAATTAGTTCTCTCTCTCTCTCTCTCTCGTTCTCTCTCTCTCCTCTGCCTGCCCCATCTCCACAGACTCATTTATTTTTTTAATGTTGAGCATTTATTCTGGGAACACAGAGTTGGATGAGACACAGCCCTGTCTCGCAGAGCTCGCAGCTGGAACACAAGTGGACAAATAAACAAGCAGTTAGACGTGGTTGTGGGAAGCGTGGCACTGAAGGCAGGGGGGTAGGCAAGTGCCGGGAGGGGCATTAACACAGGCTAGAGAAAGAGAGAAGGCTCCATGAGCAAAGGGTATCCAGACAGGTTTCGAATCCCTGGCAGAACCCGCCTGCATCCCTTGGATCTTATCGATACAGTGAGCTCAGGTGCAGGTCTCTTTAAGGCTTAGGGAATATTCTAGAGATCCAGAAGGTAGGCTAGAAGTGCCAGGGAATTCACTGGCCACGATGCAGAGCAGCCCTCACCCACTGACTCTTGCGGGACAGTGTACTAATACCCCAGCTCCCTCACTCCTCACATCCTGGATGATGCTGAAGCTTGTGTTTCATGATGTTTCCTAGAATTTCTTTACAGGATTATGCTCCAGTCGCCTTCAGTAACTGGCTTTATAACCTACCCTCTATTTAGGCTGCCTCCCTACGCCACTCCCCTGTTCAGGCATCCTGGGATTCCCCTCCGCAAAATACTTCTTGCTCTTGAACCTGTATCTCCAGATCTGCTTCCGGGGAGATTCAACCTAAGATAGTTTGCAAGTAGGAGTGCAATGTCAGGCGTGGGTGTCTGAGAAGTGTTGCCCTTTCTATCCACATGGTTGGAAGGCATCTCAGAGTTGAACTTCTAGGTCTCAGAGTGGACAGGTGAGACAAGACAGCCCGTTACCTTCTGAGCACTCTCGAGGACACAGCCCAAACTTCCAGACCTGGAAATGCTAGCAACGTTCCATGACCGTGGGCAGCCCTGATCAGCTTGATCCTCAGGTCACACACAAATGAATGCCTGCCTAGAGACTGAGCCCAGCTGAAGACCACACAACCCAACTGATCCCTACGCTCAAGCGTGCACTCAATGGGGAAGTAGAAGACGGGGTTCCTGCAAGGTAGAAAGTATCCTAATATAAGAACTCAAGAGGGGTGGCTGAGAGTCTCATAGAGTAGCATAAAGTAGTGCACCTGTCCTTTCAGACCCCTCCCCAGTATACCCTGCAGAGTTTAAATATTTCCAGTCCCCACTTTACATTTTCATAGTTACACCTGTAGCTTCTTTTTTTTTAAGGTTCAAGTATAGCCTAGCCCAGCCTGACGCTTGCAGGTGCTGGGTACAGCCAGCCCAGCTCTGTAAGGCAGGGTGGTGAGGTCAGGATGCTCCAGCCCCTCTGCATCCCAGAGAGCATTCCTCTCCTCCCCTAAGCCTTGGATTCCACGAATGGAAACCCGGAAGCCCAGGGGGGTGGGGGTGGGGAAATGGGGGAATGTGACTTGCCCATGGTCACCCTACTGTCAGAGAGTAGAGGCAGGATAGGGGCCAGGAGGACCCAGCTCCTAGGTACCTGATCCGGCATATTTCGAGGAGGGAACTGAGGCCCAGAGGCAGAAACGGTCTGCTCAGGGAGACTTCTGGACCCAGGACCACTGACAGCGTGGTAATCAGGGTGTACCCGCTCCACCTGGCAGTCATGCCAAGGGCAAACCGTCCTCTGTGTTCTCCAAAGTGATCACACTTCCCCTCCAGTGGCCTCTACCCGACCAAATCCCCAGGGCATCTCATGATTTGAAAAAAGGAAAATTAACAGTTAATGGAAAGGAAGGGAATAGGGCAGAAAGGGAGGAGGAAGGAAAGGAGGAAGGGAGGGAGATAAAGCTCGGAAGGGCCGTCCCTGGGGAGGTGAATTAGAATGTGAAGAGCTGATTTCTACACCTGGTTGCAACTCCTGAGAGCGTTACACCGGGCAACAGGTTTCTAGATGTCTCAGCGCCTCATCCGATGCAAGTCTGCCGAATCCATTCATGAACAACATCAACAACAGCGATAATAGTACTTCTGTAGGGCTTGCTCCGTGCTCAGCCCTGTTGTACGTACTTCACGACCTTGCCTCACCGGATGCTCACAATGACCCCATGAGAGGGCACGGATCCGATCCCCTCTTACAGATGGGGAAACAGACACCAGTGTGGTCAGGTCACGTGTGCAGGGCCACGGGGCCAAGGAGTGCCGCGCTGGAACGTGAACGCGGGGTTGGGGTTTGCAATCATCAGGCCACACTGCGTCTGCTCTCCAACCAGCACGCTCAGGGGGCCCCTGGCTCCTGGATACGATGGTATTTGTGCCACAGCCTGGCATGGTGCTCAGCACCCAGTAGGTGCTCGGTACACGCTCCCTCCTCGCCTGGCTTCCGTGTCCTAAGAGCCGGCTTCCGAATCCACAGCCCCCTCCCCTCCTCCCGGGGCCCCCCTTCAGTTAACCACAGCCCGGCCTGTCCCTCTTAGGGTGGCCGCTCCCAGCAGGAGTTCGGGGCCTGCTCAGGCCAGGCCCTGGGCCGACCAGTAGGTGCCCGGCACCCCATTATCATTCCACCGCCTTCCGACAGAAATTATAAGCACTTTGTGTCAACCCCCGTCTGCCCCAGCAGCCGCACTGAGGGAAAGCGATTGAGGTCAGGGGAGGCAGACAGCCTACCCATCACGCCCGCCGCGGCCATTCCTCACGCGATGACATGCAATCTCCCGGCGAGGGTCACCTCTGGGGAAGCGATTCCTTCCAGCCCAGAACAAGTGCCAAATTGCAGCTTTGCCGAATAATCATGTGGAACACATTGGAAATAGCTGCCTCAGTAATAAATGGTTAACCAAAGCAGCCCCTTCCTCCAGCATAACCAAGAAGGGATTTACTGTAACGACGTTAACCTCTTCGTTCTGCAGCACATGGCCCCGGAGCCTGCTGGTCGAAAGCACAGGGCTGGGGAGGAACAGACACGGAGCGAGCAGATCTTAGCCACCGGAAGAAGGGAGAGGTCAGCGAAGGCGCAGGGACAGCCAGCCCGAGCCTGCGGCTGGTTCCTGGTCCCAGGGGAGCCCCATCCCAGGGAGACCTGGCTCAAGCGGGCTCCGCGTCCCTCTGCAGCCTGCTGTCACCTGCCTGGCCCGGGGATGCCGAGTGGAGGCTGGATCGGAGGAGAGGCGTCTGGGTTTCTTCCTGCTCACGTGCAAATCGGTAGTGTGGCAACCCCAAACTCCCCAGGCCAGCATGTTTGAGGGTGGGAAGTGGGGGTAGGAGAGGAGAGGAAGGGAGGGGAGAGAGAAGAGAGAGGAGCTGGATCGCGAGACACAGAAATATGAATGGAAAACAGAAAAAAAAAATGTGGAGAAGATGATTTGAAGACTCAGAGAAAGAGAGGACAATTTCAGATGAGAAAAAAGAACAATACAGAAAGAAAACATTCTGAAGGAGGCAGAGGAGGCGGGAGGACAGCGGGGCAGGGGAGTTGGGGGCGGGGAGGGATGGAGAGGGCAAGAGCCTGCCTCCAGAAGGCTGGGTTTTGTTTCCACGGAGGAGAAGAAATGGTCTTTGTTATCCAAAGCCTTGAGTGACACCAGCAGAGCCCCAAACAGCCCCGCTAACACAGCAGCACCCAGACTAGCAGGAGGGTGCAGAGACACGCACGCACGCACACTCCCGAGGCATGCACACATGCACGCACACACCCCATGCGGCCCGCGGCCAATCCCTGCCCCACCCCCCAGCCCTAAGCACAACTCAGTCCCAGAACAGATACAGCATTAAGCAGTGGCCTGCCAAGGGAAGCAGGCCCCAAGCGGACTGGGGCTGGGTGTGGGGGAGGGGAGGGAGGCGGCGGCGGACCAGGGCGGGGGGCTGAGGGCAGACCCAAACTGCTCCTGGAATACAGAGAACCCCGGAAACCCACTATGGGGCTGCAGCTGCCCCAGGCCCGGGTCTCCCCGTCATCCCGGCATCAGGGTCCAATCTTAACCAGGTTGTGACTCCCTGCTAGCTGGAGGGAAAGGGGGACACGGGCGTCGAGATGGGAGAAACTCCTGCAAAGAAAGAGCAGCCAGTCCCTGGGCCGCGAGCCGAGCTGCAGGCTCCTTCTGGGGGCAGCGTCTCCCTTCTTGAAGTGGGTGGGCAGCTTCCGGCCACCCTTGGCCTGGCTCTCTCTTGCCGCCCCTGCAACCTCCCGGTAATTTGCCAAAATTAACAGATTTATGGCAGCGCGTTGGTTTGGATCAACTTTTCATATGTACTTTGTGAGAGAAAAACATTTTCCTCTTCCCCGACTTACTGTTTGCCCATTAATACGCTCCACATTCGCTGGTGCTTAATGACTGTTCAAATTTTCTCTGTTCGTAGAGAATGTTGTTGTGATTAAGGGTGCCAGGGTTCTCACAAGTACAAACACACCAAAGCCATAAAAAGGGCAATTAATTCTTAAAAAAAAAAATGCAGGAGTGGGAGAGAATGGATGTTCTGTTTACAGAAGAGCGAGAAAGAAAACAGGTATTTCTAAGAGGTGTCCTTACGGGACAGTGATGTCTCCTGTAAACCACTGGGAAACTGTTATCCAGCAGATATTCGGTGGTTGGATGGCCATGTGTCAACCACTTATTATAAACCCGATTCTGGGCTGGTCACTAGAAGAAACCACAGCGTGTGGGCGAGGTGGCTATTCTGGCCAGAAATTCACCCCCGCCTGTGGATATGTTAACTTCTGCCTCTGAACCTTGGTTTATTCATCTGCAAAATGGGAGGCTGAACCCACAAGGACAGCGGTCAAAATTCAAAAGGGGACTATGTATCAAGGGCTTAGTTTAGTGCCTGGCGAATAGGAGTACAAGAATTACCCGGTTCCTTATTCATTCGTGCGTTTATGGAGCGCCTTCTCTGGGTCAGACGACAAGTCCCTGCCTATGCAGAGCTGATGATCCGGGAGGGGAGACAGAAACGAAACATCTAGAGCCACAGTGTGTCTGGTCGTAACCAATGCTTGAAGAGAAATGCAACAGAACAAGAGGATAAAGGACTTGGGGAGGACAGGCAGGTGACTCAAGCTGACTCAGAGGGGTGTGAAGGGTGAATTGTGTTGGGATCTTTCTCAATCCCTCTCACCTTTCCTAAAATTATGTTTCACAAGCCCTGAACCCCACTCTCAATGGCCCCCGCATAAGCAATTGGGACACATGGAGAGAACTGTTAAAACAAAGGTCAGGGCACACAAAGTGAATGTTTCCTTTTAAAAAAAATACGTCTCTATCTCTATCTCTATCTATGTCTGTATCTATGTTCTGAACACCTACTCTGCACCAGGCATTGTGCTAAGAACTGGGCATGCGACGTGGGGAAATCAGATATGGTCCCTGCCTCCGGGCACTTTGAGTCTGGGGTGGTGGGTTCAAACCATAAACTAACACAGATACCATGATTATTTCATTCATCACGAACTCTGGCAGGTGCTACAAGGAAGGTGCAGCAAGGTCCAAGATCTGTGGCCGGGGCCTGGGGGAGCTGATGCCGAGGAAGAGCTCTTGGGGAAAGAGATAATGGAGCTGAGCTGGTAAACGTATGTAGGAAGTGGGGAGGTGAAGGGGAGGGTGAGAGAGGAAAAAGTATTCCTGACGGAAGGAACAGCATGTGCGTGGGACAGACCAGTGGGAAAACAAATGGGCTTTGTGGCCAGACAGACCCAGGTTCGAATCCCTGCCCCACCACCTCCCAACTGTGTGACCTTGGGCAGGGAACTTCAGGTCTCTGAGCCTCAAGGTTCTCATCTGTAAAGTGGGCTTGCTGAAATGTCACCGGGTTGCCAAGGGGACCTGAGTGAAGGAAGCATTTAGCACAGTGAAGTCCTAAACCATGGTTGGTTTCTTGCAAAATTGTCACATCTGGTGATGGGACAGGCTCGAGGCAGTAGTCAAGACACCCAGCATCTGGTTCCTGTTCCTGTTTTTGCCTCCCTCTGAGGCTGTTTGCCCCACCATAAAATGAAGGGATCGATTCAATGCACAGACTAGATATTAACAGAGCATCTCTGCCTGCCCATCAGTGGGCTTAGGAGCTAAGGTGACTACAAGGAGCTGACTAGACCTGGCCCCAGATTGGGTCTAGTGTGAGCAGCAGATGTCAACCCAGTAAGAACAGAAAAAGCATGAGATGGTCCCCCCACTGCCCCTTCACTTGGCCGGTCGCAGATTCCCCGCTGACCAAGATGGACCCCGTCTTGTAGGGTCTCTGAGGATGAGCGTTGCTTCTGCCTCTTTGAGAGGGGTACTTCGCTGACTACCCAGGCATCCCCCCACCCACTCTGCTCTGCTCCCACCCCCTCACCTCTATTCTGACATCTAAATGACACCCAAATTTAACATGACCCACAGCCAAAACCTTGATTCCACCACACCTGTCCCACCACACAATGTCCCCAGTTCAGCAAAGGACAGCACCAAACTTCTTCTGTCCCCATTTCAGGAAAAACCTTTGTGGTTGCCCTGGACACCCTCTCTTTGGCTCACACTGCACATACAACTAACACTGTTGGTTCCAACTTCATATTTGTCCGGAGTCTGAACATCTCACCATCTCCACAACTCCTACTCAAGCCCAAGCCTCTGTACTCTTGATAGGAGTATTGTAGCAGCCTCCAAAAGTCTTCATACTGTCCACAGACTATTCTAAAAGCAAAATTGTATGTCAGGTCACATTTCTCCTCTGCTCCAGACCCCCCATGCACCCAGCACCCCCAGAGTAAATGCCCACACTGTCCTCACTGCCCACTGCACCATAGCCTCACGGACACAACTGGCCTCAGGGCCTTTGCACTTGCTGACTAGTCAGCCTGGAACACCTCTCCCCAACATGGCCACACCCTCACCAATTCCAGGTCTCTCTCAGATGTCATCTCTGTCTCCGGGAGGGTGACAGAATGGCAACACTCTCTAGTTCCAATTTCATGTTTCTTCGTAGTACTTGGCCCCTTCTGACATTCTCCATCCATTTTCCTCTATTCACTCATTGTGTCTTTCCCTCTCTTCACTAGAAGCCTCTGGCTCTTTGTGGTCTGTTTAGAGATGGGCACTCGGTGAATATTTGTTGCATGAATGATGTCTGTGACTCAAGCAATGATTAATTCACTGGCACCTTCTGGCGAGACGCCGAGGATCCCACCCGCGAGGGGTCTGACCCCCTGAGCTAGGGAATGCCTCTTGACCAAGCTGTCTAGAAGCTGACCAGGGGAAAAGAGGCGATGAAGAATCCTGTTTCAAAGAGAACCCACTAGAATCTCAGCTCCACCAATCGCCGGCTGTATGGACTTGGGCACTCACTCCAGATACCTGGCCTTCACTTTTCTCTCCCATAAAATTGGAGCATGTTATGGGTTGAATTGTGTCTCCAAAAAAAGGTATGGTCACATCCTAAACACTGGGAATGTGATCTTATTTGAAAATATGGTCTTTGCAGGTGGAATTAGCTGAAATATGGTCATCCTGGATTGGGGTGGGCCCTGAACCTCATGACTGAGAGCTTTATGAGGAGAGGGGAATTTGGACACGCAGACACAGAGACAAGATTGCACAGGAAGACAGAGGCAGAAATTGGTGGGATGCTGCCACAAGCCAAGAAACACCTGAGGCTACCAGAAGTGGAAGAAGTGAGGAAGGATCCTCCCCTAGACACCTGAGGGGGAAACGGCCCTCCAGACTCCTTGATGTTGGACCTCTGGCATGCAGAACTGTGAGGGACTACATTTCTGTTGTTCCGAGCCATCCAGTTTATGATGCTTTATTCTGGCAGCCGCGACACCCGAACACAGAGTGAGAACCTCCATCGACGGAGGACTGCATGATGTCCAGAGGGCTCCCAAGGGCCCAGGTCCTCATAGTCCCTTAAATGTCCCCTGGTCCCTCTGACATGCCAGAAGCACCCTCTGCCAGCCCTGCTCTTGCAAAAGCCTTGAAGAACAGCAACCATTCCAAGCCCTCAAAATGCCACTGAACTCTCGGCTCCCGGCCCCCAGAGCCACTTCTCCCTGACATCCCTGCAGAAACACAGCCAAATGCCCCCATCAGATTCCTCTAAATAAATCCAGCCCACCCCGCACCCCTCCATCCCACCTCCAACTGCCCCGCCCACTGACATTTGGACCCAAGAGCTAAGTGCAGCAGCTTCGTCTAAAAGGAAACCACAAACACGCTCTCGCCCACGTTTTATGACTTTATAACTCACCAAATAAACCTGATGCCTATAACCATAAAACAAAGCCGAAACGAGTTGGACATGTACCAGCCAGGAGAAGCAGGAGGGGGGCGAAATTGCCGGAGGGGGGCTCTGAGCTGCGGAGCCGCGGTTCTCTGTGTGGATTTCCCGGCCGCAGTCTTGCAGAAACTTAATATTCCAATCAGCACCCAAGCAAGGCATTAGAAGCCAAGGAGTGCATGAGTGCCCCCATAGCTGGGGGAATATTACTCACCAGGTCATGGTCGGCTGCGTAAAATACAACCCTCATATATCATTATAACTGCCAGCCAGCGACAGTTATAATTGAGACAGCAATAACTAGGAGAGAGTTCTTTAATTTAACATCCAATTATTACAAGTTATCACTTCTTAATAAATGTAATATAACAGACAATCAATGTTGCATGCGACGGCCCAGACTGCAATGGGATGGGAAATTTATATCCTGGGGAAAAAAAATAGACTCTGTGTAGCGTGCGTGCGTGTGCGTGCGCGTGTGTGTACGCTTGTGTGTGTGCGCGTGTGTGTGTGTGCATGTGTGTGTGTGTGTGTGTTTCGGCTTCCTCAAGTCTGCGGCGGCTGTGATAAGTGTTGCAAGACTCCAGCTATAAATAGCTGAGCTCGCCTCCGTAGCTGACATTGTCATATTTGCATATGTACAATAGCTCCGGGCCAAGGCAGAGGAAAGAGTAAGAGAGGGAAAAGAAGGATTTCTTCACTTCGTACAGACTCTGAGGAACGGTGAGTGGAGGCTAATGCCCCCTGGCCCAGAGGGCGCCAAGACCCAGCAGGGCGGCTGGCGAAATTGTCCTAAACTTCATTTGGCAGGGCAGTCATTTTTTTTTAATAATATTTTTGGTGTGTGGCAAATAGACAGAAAAATGAATGTATCAAGTGTGCGGCTTTCCGACTTCCTACAAAGCGGGCACACCCGAGGGTAATCACTGGGCGCGGGGGGGAGTAAATACACAGAAATGACCAGCCTTCTGGAAGCCCCCTCAGGCCCCTCTCCCAGGAGCACCCCTTCCTTGCACTGCTAAGGCACCATGATCCTGATTTCCACCTCCATAGATTCTTTTGGCTCGTTTCATGTACGGTATGTTCTTTTGTGTCTGGCTTCTTTTGCTCAATATTATTTTGTGAGATTCATCCACGTCGTGGAATGTAGAAGTGGCTCATTCCTTTTTACCTCGAGATCATACTCAACGGTGCAACTATGTCACAATTCACTTATCCATTCTTAGCGGATGGACATTGGGGCAGTTTTCAGTTTGGGGCCCTTACAAACCGCACTGTTACAGACGTTTGTGTGCGTAACTTTGGTGAACATATGTAGGCCATTCTCGTGGGTGTGTAGAATTGATCATAGAATTGGTGGGCTGCAGGGCAGGTGCACGTCCAGCTTTAGTGGCAGCTGCCAGATAGATCTCCAACGTGGCCATACCGTCTGACACTCCCAGCAGGCTGTAGGAGTTCCGGTTGCTCCAAATCTTCGCCAACACTTGATGGTATCTGTTTTATTGATTTTCATTGTCCTGGTGGATGTGCAATGGAATACAATGTGCTTGATTTGCATTTCACTAGTGACCAATGAGTTTGCACATCTTTTTTTGTATCCATTGATCATCCATAGGTCCGCTGTCGTGAAGGGCATGTTCACACATTTTTGCCTGTTCTTCTATTGGTTGCTTGTCCCCTTCTTGCTCTGGATATAAATCTTTTTCGGCTGCACGCATTACAAATTTGTTCTCCCCTTCTGCAGCTTGCTTTTTCATTCTCTTGTTGTCTTTTGGTGAAGTGATGTTTTCAAGTTTCAATATGGCCCAGTTTGCAAATCTCTTTACGGGTAGTGCTTTTTCTGTACCATATGGAATTTTGATCACCTTCAAAGAGAAGCATCCACTGTGGGTCTAAGTTATACTTCTAGGAGAACAAATTGATTGGGCCGTTTTAATTGTGTGGGGTTTTTTAAAAGATTTTATTAATTTATTTGGGAGAGAGACCGCGAGAGAGAGAGCAGGGGCCGAGGGAGAGGGAGAGGGAGAAGCAGGTTCCCTGCTGAGCAGGGAACCCGACGCGGGGCTCTATCCCAAGACCCCAAGATCATGATCTGAGCCAAAGGCAGATGTTTAACCAACTGAGCCACCCAGTTGTGTTTTTATTTTTGTTTTTTGCCCACCTATTTACTCCCCGCAATGCAATGCACATGGATTCAGGTGGTTGAGAGTAGGGTGAATTATTCATTCACTGCTCACCTGTCCATTTATTCATTTAGGAAGACTTTTTTTGTGCCATACACTGTGCTGAATGAAAATGAGAGTTCACACAAATGAACATGACAGACACGGTTCATGACCTCAAGAGATATAAAAGTCCCAGAATGAAACATAGGAGCAAATTCTGAGAAGCCTTGAGTTGGCTAAAGATTTTTGAAATAAAACATGAAAAGAACAAAAACGCATGAGCTATAAAAGCAAAAAAAAAATCAATATACCGGACTTCATCAAAGTTAAATAATTTTGCTCTACCAAAGACTGTTAAGAAAGGCTGAAACAAGTTGTATTAATAAAATAGAATCATGTTCCTGGAAGTTTAGAAGCTGATAACATGGTTCTAACACACTTTTTACAGTTATTCTCCTCATTCAGCTGGCATTTATTGAGTACACACTGTGTGGCAGGAAGCATGGTGGACCTTGGGGAATCAGGGGGTCTTCAAGGAGGAGAATGGGCACGCAGACACACTACAGGACATTGCAAGACAAGGGCTGCCCTAGAAGTGAGTGTGGAGGTTGTGGGAACAATGAGGGGTACTCCAGGGAGGCTTCCTGGAGGAGGTGACGTGTGAATGTGGCCTTGAAGGATAAATACCAGAAAGCAGCCAGTGACTTAGAGGAAGAAGAGCAGTGGCAGGTTCCAGAACTGAAAGTCATTGTAAGACCTGGTGAGACATCAAAGGGAAGGGGAAGGGATGAACCTGGAGAGGAGGCGGCCACAGTCATGTCTCTGAGGGCTCTAAGTGCCCTGAGGGGGATTTGGATTTTATGGTGAAGGCAACAGGGATGTCAGGAAGATGTTCCCATCTTGCACATCAGAGCAAGTGGTATATCAGAGCGGGGACCTAGAGTTTAGTGGTCAGACTGGAATTGTGACTATGTGACCTCAGTTTCTTCATCTGTAAAATAGGGATGATAAGGACAGTGACCATTTAGTGATATCTTACTCTGTGGATGTTTACTCATCTAATGCATTCAGTGTCCTTGTGAAGTAGATTATATCCCTCTCCCTATTTTATAAATGAGAAAACAGGTCACTCAGCTGGTATGCACAGGGATGCAAGCCCAGGCCATTTGGCTCCCGTATCTGGCCCCCTAACCACTGCAGGATGCTGCTGGATGGTGGAGCCAGCCTCCCAGGGCTGCCATGAGGACTAATTGAGGCCATAATGTAACATGCAACCCAAGCTCCATGCTGAGAGCACAGCTGGGGTTCTCTAAGTGCTGGCCGCCACTGATAAGCAGCCCAGACCACCAGAGGGCTGTGAAGGACTCTCCCAGGGGGGCACTGGCCTCTAGCAAGACATTGGTGTCCTCCAGTTTGCTGCCCAGTCACCAAATATTGTTCACACACCCTATCTAACCAGAGCCCCATCCCTCTACCACGGGGTTGAACCCAACAGGAATGACCACACCCATTTCACAGATGAGCAAGTGGAGGTTTGTAAACTGTGTGTCCATGCTCCCAGAGAGTCACAGAGAGACCAGGGTTTGAAGCCCTGATGGTGGGCACCTCAGTCCCGTGAGCTCACCCATGCCCCAAGCCCAGGGGAGATCCACTGAGAGTAGTGAGAGTTCTCCAAGCAAGACAATTCACAGAAATCTCTTACTACCAAGTATCCTGGTCAGCTCAGGCTGCCATAACAAAATACCACAGTTCTGGAGGCTGGAAGTCCAAGTTCAAGGTGCTGGCAGATTCAGTTGCTGGTAAGTGCTCTGTTCCTGTTTGTGGACTGCCGCCTGCTCGCTGTGTCTTCACGCGGTCTTTCTTCCGTGTGTGCTTGGAGGGAGCCATCTCAGGCGCCTCTTCCTGGTGAGGACACCGCTCCCACTGAATCAAGGCCCTGTCCTTAGGACCTCACATCACCCTAATTACCTCCCCGAAGACCCCATCTCCAAACACAGTCACACTGGGAGTTACGGCTTCAACACACACATCTGGGGCGACACAATTGAGTTCGGAACACAAGGAGAACAAAAAAAGGAAGGAAATAAGGGAGGGAAGAAAGAGAGACCAAAGTAGCAAGTGAAGAAAATCAGGAGGGAGAAGAAGAGAGTAGCACAAAGGACGACAAAAGAGAGGAAGGGAGGGCCGACCTGGGATGATGACCTGGAACAGCCTGGAACATACCATCGCTTGCTGGGGACACACGCGGCCTCCAGTAACTGCTTGTCTGGGACGTCTGGAGCAAAAGTTGGGGTTGGCACATATGCAAAATGTGCCAAATACATTTGAGACTCATTTATAAAGACTCTTTGGTAGAATGAATTTAAAATGAACAAAGATCTAGTTATCAGAGTCGGAATGCCCTGCAGAGGCCGATAACCGAATAGGTTCGTTTTGCAGTTAGAAAAATGGGAGCTCAGAGTGGGGCAGACACCTTCCCAGGGTCACACAGCCTGCTCAAACCCAGGTGTTCTGCCTGCTCCTGCAGCGTTTCTTTCCAGAGGTCAGAGGCACCACAGAGAGGCAGCAAATGGGCGCAGATGCGGCAGACGGAGAAACTGAGACTTAGAGCAGTGAAAGGCTTGCCACAGAGCCACATGGCTTTCTCCTCAGAAGAGTAGTAGCAACATTTGTTGGGAGCTCGTGGGGGCTGTCCCTCTGCTGAGAACTTTGCATGCCATATTCCCACGTAGGAGAAGAGGAAGCAGAAGCTCAGAGGGAAACGGAGGGGAAGTGACTTGCCTGAGGCCACCTGGACACGTCCACGGGGCTCCGGGGGCGGGTCTCCACCATCAGGCTGGACCTCGGGGAGGTTTGGGGCTCCCCAGGCTTGGGACGCTGTGACCACGGCTTCTTCTCCATCCCCATCCTCCAGTCCCTTCTGGGCACACCCCTGGGGGCCCAGCCTACACGGGGTGGGAGTGACACCCACCCTCCCCAGACAGAAGGTCCTCACGTGGTTCTCAAACCTGGGGTGTCAGCTCTCGCAGCTGAGGCGCCACAGCCAAGCCCACCCTCCTTCTGGGGGAAGCGAGATGTGGAGGGGCTGGGGGCCCGAAGGGGAGGGGCCACTCGGGCTCAGCAGCCGGGTGGGCAGACTGAGGGGCTCCCAGCCAAGGGAGGTGTGATCTCCCCCGGCTCCACGTCCTGGAGTGCGAACTTCAAACGCCCGATTCCCAACATTTGGCCATATATTTTTTTCTTCCTTACCCCAAAGCAAATCCGGCTCCAACGTGGGCTCCTGGCGCCTGACTGGGGTGCAGTTGGCTGTTTTGCAGAGTGAGGGTGGCTGCTCACACAAGGGGAGTTGGGGGGGGAAGAACCTGCTGGGGATGCAGGAGGCAAGGGAGGCGACTTTCCCTGTGGCTGGCCTTGGGATGGGTTATTGGTGGCAGGTAGGTGGGTGGATGGACAGACGGATGGGGACACCAACAAACAGGCACCGAGCAGGTAGACTGAACAGGATGAGACCAGGACCCATCTTTCTCCCCAGGTCCCTGTGCCACACTGGGTCTTTGTCATCACGCTCACCTCCCCGGACAAGGAAGGCCCCTGTCCCTGTCTGTCTCCTCAAGGACCTGAGCCTTACCAAGCTCTGCATGGCTGGGGCTGAGCCCTGGGTCTGACAATGAGGAGATGAGCCCCTTCAGAGCTGAGGGAGGAAGAAGGGAGAAGGTGGGAGAGAAGAGGAAGGAAGGGAAGGCGAAGGGAGAGAAGTCTGATCTCTCTATAAACAACATGACATCTCACACACAGTCGGGAAGAGCCAGCCAGCACTGCATCCAGGCATGGATTGTACAAATACACATGTAAAGCAAAAGAGAAGAAACCATGGGATCCTGTTTGCACAAGACTGAAAGCAGGCAAAACTGAGCTATGCAATCAGGGTCAGAAGAATGGTTACCTCTGCGGGGGGGGTGTATGGTTATTAACCAGGGGGCAGGAGAGAGTACCTTCTGAGGTGTTGGGAATGTTCTAAATCTTGATCTAGCTGATGGCTCCGAGGGGGTCTACATATGTGAAAGTCCATCAAACTGTGACCCAAAGATGGGGTGTCCTTTGGAATACACTTTCCTATAAACCAGTTGTACAGCTCAATCATTTTTTTAAAATAGATAATATGACAGAAGATGGATGGATAGGTGAAGGACAGATACTCCCTTCAGGGGACATTGATGGCCACTTGGTGTGTGCGGGGCCCTGTGTTGGTCCTGGGGTCTAGAGACAAATGAGTCCTAGCTGCCTCTTCTGAAGAGCTCACAGTCAGGCCGGGAGACAGGTGCACGCAGACGGGCACCGCAGCAAAACAACAGGGGGGCCGTGGTCGAAAAAAAGGGAGGGGCTGGATCAGAGGAGAGGGACAGTATTTGCCAAGAGCATCAGATGGGCAGAATGGAATAAAAACAGAGAAATAGGCTGGGAGCAGAATTTTACGGCAAAAAAAAAGGTATCTGAAAAAGAAAGGTAAATGCACGGTGAGTGGGTGGGTGGGTAGATGGATGCATGAAAATTTCGTTTTCCTCCTTGAAGGTAAGAATTGCCTTGCACATGGTAAATGCTTCATTACATGTTGAATGAATAAATAAATGAATCTAATATGTCCTAGTTTCTCAAGCATGGCTGATAACAAAGATAATCAAGCAAGGGTCTTAAACATTACGAGATTCTTTAGTCCAAGTGTCTACCTGCTCGGATCCGGCCTGAAGAATAATCGGGGGGCACCTGGGTGGCTCAGTCGGTTAAGTGCCTGCCTTCAGGTCATGATATCAGGGTCCTGGGATTGAGCCCCACATCGGGGAGGGGGGGGTCCCTGCTCAGCGGAGAGCCTGCTTCTCCCTCTCCCTCTGCCCTCCCCCCAGCTCATACTTGCACACTCTCTCTCTCAAATAAATAAATAAAATCTTAAAAAAAAAAAAAGAAAAATCAGGGATGCAGGGAGAACCTCAGGACTAAATGTTCATTGTGGCCTTATTCATAATGGCAGTGGCTAAGGGACAACCCCTAAAAGGTCATTTCAGGGGAGCCTTCATGCAACCACATGAGAATATTCCATCACTCTAAATATGACAGGGAGAAAGCCTTGTTAACGATACGAGAAACATGTTTAGGATAGAAAGTAAAGGCGAAATAAAATAATTGGTATATAAAAGTCGGTGCACACAATGAATTCACCAACGCTTGTGTTTTTTTTAGACAAAACAACTTAGAAAAAAAAATGATGTTGAGGCATTCTGTGTGCATGTGGCTTTCCCTGAGTGGCAGGATAATTTCGTTTTCTGCTTTGTCACAAAGTCTGCATTAACTGAGCGTTCCGCGATGACAATAGAGTCCTTTAATTATCAGGCAGAGAAAGGCTGCTCCCACCTTGACAACTTCAAGGAAAGAGAAAGAGGAACTCATTCTCAAAAATAATGATGTCAGTGATGGAACCGTGACAAAGGGTTCCAAGAACGTCCCTCCGAAGCCACCTGTCTTCAGTTCTCTGTGCCCAGATGACCCGCAGAGCGCGGCAGCACCAGGAGCCTCAGATGGGGCTGACCCACCTGCTCTTGCGCACGGCCCTCCCCAGCAGCCAACACATGTTTACTGAGCACCTACTATCGGCGGGGCCGGCCAACGAGCCGCAAAGGAAACCCTCTGCTGGGAGTCTGTTGTTAGCTGGGCTGCCGCCCTTGCTCACCCAAGCAGGGGATGACAAGCGTGGCTGGCCTGTACGGAGTCCTGACTTCATGCCCGGGACTCGACATGCATCCCGGACACGAAGCTCCATCCAGTCCTATGGGATTAGCGCTGCCTGCATTTTCCAGATGCCACGTAACTTACCCACCAACACACACAAGGGGGTGGCTGAGGAAGAGCCTGCGGTCACATTTCCGAGGCCGCCCTCCCTCTCTGAGACCAGCTCCAGCACAGAGGTCATGGAAATCACAGAGAGCAACCAAGAGACAAGGAAGAGATCATATAATGCCACACTGTGGGAAGTTCTGGGAAGGAAAGCCCAGCAGGGTGACAGGCAGGGGCTGACGGACATTCATGGGGGCAGTTTGGATCGGGTGGCTTCAGGGACACCAGTCTGCAAAGTGTGGCATTCTGCCAAGACCTGAACGAGGGAGCCAATCAGGTGGGGAACCGTGGAAGGCAGCAGGCACAACACGTGCAAAGGCCCTGAAGCAGGATGGACCTCGGCACAAACAAGGAAGAGGGAGGAGGCCAGTGCAGCTGGAGTGAGCTGGCATGAGAAAGGGAGAAGGGCCAGGAGGTGAGGATGAAGAGGGAGGTCCCCAGAGCACATAGGGCCCCGGAGGGCTGAGAAATGCCTTGTGGTGTTCACCATGGTAAAGGTTTTGTCCAGGGCCCACATTATAACAGGCCCCGGAAGGCTGCTTATGGAGAACGACGACAGGCTGCGGTAGGGCGAGGGTGGAGGTGGCTACCGCACCAGTCCAGGCAAGAGATGAGTAGGGCTCAGACTAGAGCGGTACCAAGACGTAGCCCCCTTCCTACTGACAAAACCAAGCAACGCTATTGAACTAAATGGAATCTGTTTATATTGTCACGGATTCAGATGGTTTGGCTTGGGAGACACCATTCCCTCTAGAACTTCACAGGATTGGGGCATGTTGAGAGCAGGTTTGCTGAGAAGGGAAGAGTTTTGGAACACTCTATATCAGGAGGAACATTTTTAACTGGCTGCTCACCTAGGAGAAGTGCAGAGGCGAGGGCCAACTCCTTTGTTTGCCCCCCACATGCAGGCCAGCTCCCTGGATCTACTGTCTCTAGCCCTCTTAGAATAGTCTGTGAGATTTGGCTGTGCCAAGAGCACAGACTGGGTCTCTCTTGACTTCCAAGGCAGATGACAAGACTGAGGCTCAGAGAGGCTGGGTAACCTACCCAAGGTCACCCAGTAAATAAGTGATCCTGTATCACACTGCTGGTAAGTGGCAAGGCCTGAGTTTGAATTGTGACAGCCAAATCCCTGCCTGGCTCACGTTACAACCACGGTCATAGTACCCTGCCATCCAGCTGATGAGCAAGTTTGTTTTATGAAATGACAAGTCTAAAAATCACTTTTCTGGGGCCCTGTCCTATCCCATGTGGCCCCAGAGGGCAGAGAGAGACCCAGCTTAATGAATTTAGTGGGGACCAGCTTGAAGGATCCTTTTAGCAGGTCAGAATTCTTCTAAGCAGAAATTGGGTGTGGGCATGGAGTAGGGAGCTCCCCATCCCTGGGAGCAAACAAGCAGAAATAAATCAATCACGGCATACATCTAGGCTTCAAGCAGGCATTATATTAGTTCGTCTCTATTACATCTTCCAACATTAATATCCTATGCATTGTTCATTCATTCATCCATCTACTTATTTAGTCAATTACTGAGCATCTACTATGCACCAGGTGGAGGCTGAATGCTGAGACACTGAAAAGAAGCAACATGGTCCCGTCCTTGGGAAGCTTACAGTGATAGTGATGTCATATGCCTTTTGGTGACATTTATTCTCTTACCAAAAGTGTTGCCTGTGGTCCAAAGATTCGTGTCCTTTAACCTCATTAAATTTTCTTCAAGAAGGAAGTGGCATTCTCCCTTTATAGAGAAGGAAACGGAGACATGCCCAAATGGGGTGTTCATCCAGAGCCAGGTCATAAACCTTGATTTGCTAAAATCTCTATGGAAACATCCTCCCTTACTCAAGGGGTGCATCTAAGATCCCTACAGAAAACACAGGGTTCCTTGGAAAATGCCTTCTCCAAAACAAAGAAAACCTTCATGCCAATCTGCCAGGCCAGGGGGATGCTTTAGAAAGCTCCGATCTTCCTTCTACAGCAACAGGAGAAGACCCTGAGCCAAGAGTCAGGCTGTTTTCCTCCCAATTGAATGTGTTTTCAACTAAATTAAAATCATACCTCATTTTAAATTAAGGGGATTTAAAAAAAATAAAATATCTACAACATTTAAATATCATTAGTAATTACATTTTATTTTATTTCGAGCCGGTTGGAAACATTTTATTTCTAATTAGGTACATTTGTTTTTAATATCCAGTTTACAGAACAGAAGGACCTCCCCGTAATGAATGGGGAGCGGGAAGGGGGGCTTGCTGGGTCCATCACCTGACCCAGCGAAGGGGTCTGGGGCTCTGCGGGGATCAGAAAGCCCCTAGACCAAAACTCACACCTCTGGGGCCAGCACATCCTCTGTCTCCGCGATTAATCAACAAAGAAGCATTGGAGAAAATGCAGAACTGGATGCTGGTCGAAACTTACAATAATAATTATGGCAATTTCTTTTAAGCACTTACTCTTTCTAAGGCACTTGTGCTAAGCATTTTACTGCTCCAAACGCCACTGCTAATGATGATCATAATCGGTTAGCATTTACTGAGTAGTAGCCTCATGCCGGGCACTTTGAGTGCAGGATTTACTTTAATCCTCACAAGAAACCTTTTTTTTAGGTAGATTCAATCCCTCGTTCTCAATTCTATAATCCAAAAAGCTTTGAAAACTTCAAGTATTTAAATAACGCATTTGGCAGCAAATCTGACCTAACCCAACATGAGGCTCTCTGGGGTCTTTAAGGAGATCTGGCAGGCACGCTCTGCCGCCAGGATGCCACAGGAATGGTCAAGGGCGCTGGCCCAGCCAGCAGGTGCAGTCTCTAAGATCTGAAAGAGATCTGGCCCAGAGAGATTTGGTTGAGGGCTTCTGGACATGACCTGTGTTTCACAGATGAGAAAATAAATTCAGCAGTGAAATAACTCAGCCCCTGGGTCCCATAGCTTGGGGGTGTGGATGTGAGCCCATGGCTTCCCATTTCCCTGTTGAAAGCAACAGCCCTGGGAGCCCCCACATGCTCATCTCTTCACCCTCGGTCCTGGCGTGAGGCTGAGTGTCCTGAGTAGGACTAGAACCCAAGACATTGTGTTATTGCCCCATCCCTGTGCCTGTTCACCTAACTGGCCAGAGTGTTTGTTGACTGGCTAAGTGGCCTCATAGTCTTCACGGTGAAGGATTGAGCTTGGAGTTACCTAGTCACTGAGCTGGAAGGGACCTCAGACAATGTGGAATGTACAGGTAAAACCTTGGGGAGGTTTTCATATAAAATGCGGAGGTCCGAACCCTACCCAGACCTGTGGGATCGGAATTTCCAAGGGTGTGGCCCAGGAATCTGCATTTTTAAATCCTCTCTTCCATCATGATCTGAGGATGAGCAGCTCAGATCCTAGGCTGGCATTTTGGAATCTAATCACCTCATCACCCTCCACCTTCACTTGTATGAATCTTCTAACCAGCCTCCCTGACGGAGAGATGCTTGGCTTATTTTTGTTTGTATACCTCCAGTGATGGGGAGCTCACCACTCACGTAGCTATTAAGCCCAAATCTGAACGTTATGAAACATCCCAAAGGTGATCTCTAGAGCCCTGCAGAAGGAACAATTGCCCCTGCACAGGTTAGCTTGATTGGAGGCAGAAGAGACAAGCACTTATGTGTGTGGATAGGGGCTGGGGCCGTACCCTGGCACATTTGGAAATTATCATTCGAGTGAGGGAACAGTAATGGGGCTTCAAACAAAGCATGTCTTGCCATATTTGCACCTATGACCAGTGGATTAGATGGCATCAGACAGTTCACCCAACGGATGGTCAGAAGATCCCAGCTCTGCCCATAACTTCTTTGTGACCTCATGCAAGTCACCCAAGCTCTACAAGCCTCAGTTTCCTCTTCTGTAAAAGGTAACAATTACGTCTCAGGGATGTACAGACAGAATCCCTGCAGGAAAGAGATGTCAGAGTTCAAATTTGGACCATTTCATAAAGAGACTATTCACCAAAAAGGGGCAGTGTATAGGGAAACCACCAGGAATGGGGCAGCACCCCAAGGTTAGTAATAGTGGGGAGCTGTTTCCACCCCCCCAGGGTCTGACGGTGATCAGAGGTACAGAGGGATCGCTGGTACCTGGAGGAGAGACAGCTAAATGGGAAGGGCAGCCTGGCAGGCGTTGCTGAGGCCTTTGGGCAAGTGAGGAAGACAGCCTACAGCAACACGGCAGTTAGGAAGGACAGGACAAGGGAGGAAATACCCTGCCTCTCTCTTGCCCCGCCCCCAGGTCTCCCACGGGGCTCCCTATTGGCTCCCCCAGCCAGAAGTTGGAGGTCAAGGGGGGCAGTTGATAAAGCCCATGGAAGACAGCTTTCTGGGTACGCAGCAGAAGGAAGAAGGTGCAGAGAGGATCCGAATACAGAGCACATGCGGGCTGAAGATTTAATGACTAAGCAGAGCTCAGAAGCCGGCACCATCCTGGATGCGAGTGCCAGCCACCGAAGGTAAGGACTCTCCCGCCTTCCCACCTCTACAGCCCCTGACATTGACCAACACCCCAAACAGAACACCTGGCTGGAGACACCTCAGGTCAGGCCCTCGGGGGGCTGGGGGTCCCCTCCAAGTGGCCGATCCCGCACACCGCACAGGGCGTGGCTTCTCCAGGGAGGCGGGCAGGCTGGAGGCTCGAGCCGCTGGGGCTGTTTGTGAAGTTCCGGCTGCGTGTAGCTCCGAGCTGTCGAAATCAAGAGGCTGACATTTAACATGCAGCAGCTCCCCGTGATGGATAAATATTAAACACAGCGCGACTGACAAGACTAAGTAAATATCTATTAGTCTCCGAGATGGAGTCTGCAGGCGCAAGGGGAGGGTGTCCTAATTGTTCACCCTTCTCGTAATATTAAATAAGCATCTCGCCAGACTTCAGCCAAGAGGACTTGCCTGGCTTGGCTCTCTCTTGCTCTCGCACTCTCTCCCTCGTTCTGTCTTTATTTTACTTATATTAAGTTGAACAATCGTACATATTTTTGAGGCCAGCTGAAAGGGTAAAAGTAGCCTTTGGAAAATTTAGCATTTCTAGGACTCTCTTTCAAAGACCAGAATAAAAGGTAAAACTGCAAGAGATCCCAGAGAGGGTCTAATTCAACGCATCACTTTACACGTGATAAAAAATAAGTAAAGGATGAAGGCCAAGGAGCAAAATGATGGCAAAAAACCCACGCACAAGTCAATTCTAATTCATATGAATGTATATGCATGTGTGTGTATATACATAGTGTGTGTATACACACACACACACGCGCACACACACACAGCAAACTGGCCAGAGTAAGGCCATTGCCTGTATTAGTTACCTCCTGCTCTGTAACCAATAGCTCGCAGATGCTGAGGGTCAGGAGTCCAGCCCGGCTTCGCTGGGTCCTCTGCTTGAGGATCTCCGCTGAGGCTGTCGTCAAGATGTCACTCAGGACCGCAGGCTTATCTCCAGAGGCGCCTGGGGAAGGTCCCACTTCCAAACTCCCCTGCTTGCTGGCAAAATTCTGTCCCTTGAAGGCTGAGGAAGGAGAAGCTCAGTTCCTTGCTGGCTATTGGCTAGAGGCTGTGCTCAGTTCCCCGCCACGTGGGCCTCTCCATAGGACAGTTTGCAACATGACTGCTTGCTTCATCAAAGCCAGCAAGGGAGAGACTATCTCAGCAAGATGGTCCTTACTGTCTTATGTAACATAACCATGGGAGTGACATGGCATCCCCTTTGCTCCCACTCTATTGGCTTAGAGGCATCACAGGTCCTGCCCACACCCAAAGGGAGGGTGTCACACAAGGTTGTGAGTACTAGGAGGTGGGGCTCATGGGGGCCACCTTAAAGTTTGTCCTCCATGTTGCCTAAGGAGCTTATGTTCTAGTTTAGGAGGCAGACAACCCACAGTAGAGAAAGAAAATCATTACTAATGGTGAAAAATGTCCGAAAGGGAATCACTGGGGTGCTTGACGGAAGCTGACAAATGGCCATTTCTGGGCAAATGGGGAGACAGGAGGAGCTCCTTTGGACAGGGCTCCAGAAACAGCCTCTCAGGGATGGAACATTTTAGTGACTTGAAGAATGGAAAGGACCCACCCTTGTCCAGAAAAAAGGCACTCCAGGCAAAGGGAATGGCAAGAGCAAAAAAGGAGGCAGGAAGGAGGCCGGCGTGGCAGGAGGGCAGAGAGCTCAGGGAAGGGTGGTTTGGGATGTGGCTAAGAAGCGGGCGGGGTCAGGCCATGTAGGGGCTTGCAGACTGGGGGGGGGGGGGGCATTTGGAAATGATGCTTAGGATGATGAGCATACGTTCCTCGCCCAAGGTCGCCATACCAAAGAACCACAAGCCGGGGGACTTTAAACAGCATGAATCTAGTCCCTCACAGCTCTGGAGGCTAGACATCAAAACTCCAGGTGTCAGGAGGGCCAGGCTCCCTCTGAAGGCACTGGGGGTGAACCTGTTCCGTGCCTCTCTCCCAGCTCCCGGTGCTGCCAGCAATCCTTGCTGCTCCTTAGTGGGTACACACGCCACTCCAATTTCCGTCTGTGTTGTCACTGTGTGTTCCCTCCCTGCATGCATGTCTGTGTCCCTTCTGCCTTAGGAGGACATCAGTCATGTTGGACAGAGGGCCTGCCCTGCCCCAGCGCAGCAAAGACCCTATTTCCAAATGAGGTCACAGACACGGGTACCAGAGGTTAGGGCTTCAATGTATCTTTTTGGAGGGGTGCAAACCGATCCATGACAGGCAGTTACTAGAAGGTTTGAAACAGGGGAATGACCCTTTTGAAAGAGCCCTTTGGTTATGGTCACGAAAGTACACTTTGGGGGCATGAGGAGCAGTTAGAATAGGGGGGTCATCCAGACCCTAGTGATGAACATCCAGACTGTGATGAAGACAGTGCGGTGGAGGGCGGGTGAGCAATGGCAGGGAAGCCATGGCCAAGCAGGTGCAGGTGCACTGGTGGGTGGGTGCATGCTTTGGGAAGGATAGGGAGCAGCGTCTCCCATCTGTGACCTCCTTCCTGGCCATGATGTGACCTCTCAGGATCACAGAAGCAATAGCAGGAGGAGGGGTGCAGGGGACACACACAGGAGAAGGGCCGTGTGGGGCTGTGTACAAATATTTCACGTCTCCTTCTTCCACACGGAACCGAACTGAAGAGCATGAACAGACATAAGCGGAAGTGATATGCATCACTTCTGGGAGGAGCATAGCATTTGCCAGGCCCCCGTGCCCTCTACTCTGGGGATGGAAGCATCTCCAGGGCTGACCCCGGAGCCGATCCAGCTTCCCAGGCATGCGAGCTGCACGGGCACCCAGGATTCCACACTCAGAAGCACCTGCGCTTGGTCTAATTCTCCACTTGGCCATCTTTGAGTTCTTACTAACTTTGGAGCGATGTTTGCGTTCTCATTTTTCAATGAGCCCTGCAAATTTTGTAGTTCGTCCTGCCCCAGAGTGAAGACAGCGCTGAGCAGAGCCTTAGCCAACCTGTGGGAACATGCCTCCTAGACCAGAAATTGACATTTATCTTAAGCCCCAGAGATCAGGGGGTTGTTTTGTTCCTGGAACTTAGCTCAGCCTGCCCTCACTGCTTCTGGAGGCAACCTCAAGACCCAGGGCTTCTGGAGAAGAGAAGGAGGAGTCTGGATGGGAAAGATGGAAGCTGAGTGTGAGCTCCCCCTTCCTGAGTTCCAAGCTCTGGGTGAGATTTGCTTGGGAGGGATTTTTGTTCTCATCCCAAGAGCTGCCACGTTCCTCACTCAGTCTATGCTATGTTGGTGTAAGTAGTGGTCAAAGGTGTCTGAGAGGGTGGACAGACATGGGTCCCCTTACTGGCTGTGTGACCTTGGGCAGGTGGCTCAACATCTCCAGACTCAAATTCCTCGCCTGTGGAGTGGGACTGACAGTGGCTGTTTCTCCCCCATTGGGCCACTGTGATGATCCACATCCATGCCCAGTTTTTGCTGTCGGTTTTGTTGTTGACTAATGGAGAGCGGGCAGCTTCCCCCAAAGCTGATTTCTCTGTCTGATTCCTCTGAGTCTCGCCCAGGAGGTGAGTGTGGACCAATCTGGGGACTTTCTCCATGGAAGCATTTAGAGAAGGGAGCACACAGCAAGGAAGAGGTTCGCCAGGGGGTCCAGCAAGCCAAGAGGTACGGAGGCTAGCACCCCCGGGACCAAAACTCAGGCTGGGGCTGAGGACCGCCATCCAGGTGCTGATATCGCCACTGCACAAAGGGAAGGAAGGAAGGCCGGCCCTAAGCCCCGCTGGACATCAGTAGCATGCCTGGGTCCACACTGCGATCTCATCTCAGAAACTGGCCGCTTCACCGTACCACGCAAGCTTTCTGCAGAGCGGTGGCCGGTGAATCTGCTCTCTCTGTCATGCTTTGCCCTTCACACCAGTCACTAACATGGTCAATTCCCATGCACGTCTATTTCAAGGTTAACACTTGCCTTTATAGGTGACTTTCTCAGCTCTCTCTCATCAGAAATCCCTAACCGTGCAAGGTAAGCCTGGATGACATAGCTCAGAACACGCAATTCAATATCCTCTCCCCTATCATGATCTGATGATATCAGCTCAGATCCTGGGCTGACATTTGGGAGACTAATCATCTCATCCTCCCTCCACCTCCACTTGTTGTTCAGCTTCCTCAACAGAGAGATGTTTGATCTGTTTTTTATTTGTGTGACTCTAATGATGGGGAGCTCATTCACTCTCATAGCTATTGAGCTGAAACCTAAGCCTTGTGAAATATCCCAATGCTGATCCCTGGAGCCTTGCAGAAGGAGCAAATGCTCCTGCACAGTTAACTTGACCGGGGCAGAATAGATGAGTGTGTATATGTGTGGACAAGGGCTGGAGACAAGGCTGGGCTGTCCTCTAACACATAATTCAGTGCTCACGGACCTGAAGTCATCCATCACTTTTATATTCCTTTAAGGACCTCTGACCTCCTCTCTCCTTCAAAATCTTACTCTGTGCTCTGCCTCATCCTAGAAGCAGAGGTGAGTCCCCTCAGTTCAGGAGCAGAATCAAAATTTTTACAAATGCCCATACCAACTGAGTTATCCCAGAGTGTATCCAGCTGTGCACGGGGTCACTGCAAAAGCCCCTGGTATTGGTAAAGCAGTGAGATTCTAAATAAATTGGTTCACTGCCATGCCTGGTGTATCAGTTATCTATTGACATACTAAATGCTGTGTGACAAATAGTCTCAGCTGCTTACAATGATGAGCTTGTATTGTTCATGCATCTAGGGCGGTGAGCCAGGTGGCTCCGCTGGTCTCAGCTGGGATCACGCACATGTCTGGGGTTTGGCTGGCTGTTGGCTGATCTAGGCTGGCCTCAGTTGGGGTAAGTCGGGCATCTCAGCTCTGCTCCACAGGTCTCTCATCCTCCAGAAGGCTGGTTTCTACATGTACTTCCCCCCAGTGACCACAGGGGGCAGGAGAGAGCAAGCACAGCCATATGAGTGTATTTCAAGCCTTTGTATCCCCTGTGCTGACATCTTATTGGCCAAAGCATGCCACGTGGGTGGTCCAGAGTAAGTGTTGGGAGGGTTCTACAAGGTCAAGTGGTAAAGGACAAGGATGCAGGATGCAGGGGGTACTGAAGGTTTGGGGTCATTGTTCAAATCCAACACCATGACACCAGGTTTGGACCACATTTCTTTCTAACAATATGGCAAGTCAAAGCAGGGTTGGTTGAAGTTTACACAAAACACCTCAACTGACCTCCTCTGGTTTGAGTGGCTGCTATTAATTCACAAGGAACCATGTCCAAAAGATGCTGGGTAGCTATGATTCAGCCATCCCACCACCAGCAACTTTTTTTCCTAAGGAAGTCACTGGGCAGCGGCCAAAGATGTACACATAGGGATGTTACCTTGGCTGAAAGTTGAAAACCCCAGTAAAAGACCAGTGAGCAAATAAGGGTACATTTATGCTATGGCCAAAGCAAGTTGCAAGGGAAACAAAAGCGAGTATGTGGTTCCCTAGAAAGGAATAAATGATAGGGAAAGAAATAGGCAGGGGAGGGAGACAGATATGGGGAGCAGGAAGAAGGAGCTGGAGTGAAGAGGTGACACCAGGGCTGTGACCTCAGGACCATGGGGCAATGGCAGAATAAGGTTCCAGGCAGAGGGAACAGCATGTGCAAAGGCTCAGCCAATGTGAAGAGTCCTGACGTTTTTGACTCTGCCACCACATCTCTCCCTGTCCTTCTCCCTCCCACCTCTGTCCCTCCTCCTTCTGTCCACAAGCCTGGGCCTCCTGCCACCCCCGGCCCATCTTCCCTCATGGACACTTCTGCCATCAAGTCCTCTCCAATGGGTCCAAACAGCTTCCTTATTCTCCAGGCTGGAACTATTACCAAGAGGCCACCTTGGCTGCTCAAGGGTCATTCCATTCTCCAGATGAGCCAGCCGGGGACAAGGACAGAGGGGCTGCTGCTGCACAGATCTGCTGAGATAGCCCTTCTAATTAAGGGTATTAGCCAATGTTCCCAATAGGTGTATGACAGGAGGGAAGGGATCTGGGGGCAGCCTGGGACAGAGGAGACACAGTGGGCTCTGCAAACTGATTGGGGTGGCTTTCCCTGGCCCCATCACTTACTTGCTTTGTGACCGTGGGCACGTCACTTTACCTCTCTGAGTCTCAGCCTTCCCCTGTAAATAAGAATGGTGCCCAGATATTATTAGTATTGTTGCTGTTGTTTCCTCCACCTGCCCCTTTTCCTGGCTCTGCACAGAACAAAACCACGGATGCATTTCCACTGGGGCCCAAGGTTCTGTTTAGCATGCAGAAGCCCATGTTTTTCACAGACCCTCTTTTGAATTTTAGATTATAGATTTGATTAAGGATTCAAGATATTAGACTGAGAATACAAGCAACGTTCTGTTTCCTGCTGTGGATCCAGTTTTCTTCCCCCACCCCCTCTCCTTCTATTCCCTGGACTTTGCTGGGTGGTGCCTGGGACACCGATGGCTGGCAGAGACTGCCCCCACCCGCCCACTGCCCCAAGCCCCTCCTTAGGGGTCCTGGTGAGGGTGGTGAGACAGTCAGCACCTTTGTAAAATCAGGTCTGCGTTCCTTCCTTCGTTCATTCATTTGTTAAATAGGAACTCAGCACTTAGCACCTGCAGGCAATGTGTTGGGAACAGGGAAGAGGGTGGGGAGCAATCGCCAGCCCCAGAGCTGCCCTCCAGAACTCACCGTCCTAAGTGCAGTGTTGGTAACAGTGACAGCTCTTTACTAAGCACTACCCATGTATTTTCTCATTTCTTCCTCCTAAGAGCCAAACCCTTGCTACCCATCTACACCTCCCTAAGCCCCTGCCTCAGAAGCAGGACAGGCTGGGCAGCCCAGGAGAGAAGGGGTCTCTCCCCAAAGGACAGAAGCAGCGAGGGACAGCCATGGCGGCACCTCCCCGCGCCGGGCTGTGGGCAGCGACTAGGGAGGGGGCACTGCTCAGTCCTACACGCCCACTGTGGACCACAGCAGGCTGAGAGGGAGTCTCTGGGATTTGAGAAGTGGCCTCTGGTCACCTGTGAGTGGCTCCGTGCCAGATGGCGCATGACGGCACTCTTCACGTGGGGACAATGAAACGAACACAGAGAGCTCCCACTGTTGGCCAGGGCGAGGCTGGACATGTGGACTGATCATTACAGCAGCAATAATAAACATCTGGGTGTCTGCTCATGTGCCCACTTTACAGAAAGGGAAACTGAGGCCCCAAGAATTTAAGTAACTTGTTTGATTCTCATGGCCAGCATGAGGTAGGGTGGGGACTTGAACTCAGATCTACGCCAGGTGAACGGTCAAGGCTGTCCCCACGGCCTCCCGCGCCACAAATGCTTGGAAGAAGGAGAATTGGTGTAGTCCCCATGCTCAAGAGCTGACAGTGGGTGCAACTTGCCAGGAGCCCGAGTCTGTGATTATGTTTACTTTTCTAATACTTTCTTATTTCATTGATTTTGACATATGTATACACCATAAAACCATCACCACCCTCGAGATCATGAACATACCAATTACCCCCAGAAATCTCCTCGGGCCACTTTGTAATCTCTCTCTGCTTTCAGCCTCCACTCCCACCGCCCTCCATCCCAGGCAACCCCTGATCTGCTTTCTGTCACGACAGGTTCCTTTGCCTCTTCTAGAATTCTGTATGAATGGAATCATACAACATGTAATCTTTTGTGTCTGGCTTCTTTCACTCGGCATAATACCCTAGAGGTTCATCCAATGTTTAGCAAGTATCAATAGTTCATTCCTTTTTATTGCTAAGTAGTATTCTGTTGTATAAGAGCATCTATCTGCTGATCCATGAGCCTGCTGGGGAATGTTAGTTAGATTGCTTTCAGGTTTGAGCTATGACAGTTTTGAGCTGTGAACGTTGGTGTACTCTTTGTATGGACGAACGCTTTCAGTTATCTTGGAGTGGAATGGCTTGATTATCTGGTAGCGGTATGTTTTTAAAAATTTTTTGAGGGTTCCCCTTTCTCCGCATCCTCGCCAACATCTGTCGTTTCCTGACTTGTTAATTTTAGCCATCCTGACTGGTGTGAGGTGGTATCTCATTGAGGTTTTGATTTGGATTTCCCTGACGCCAAGCAATGTTGAACACTTTTTCATGTCTGTTGGCCGTGGAGAAAGGGGAACCCTCCTACACTGTTGGTGGGAATGCAAGCTGGTGCAACCACTCTGGAAAACAGTATGGAGGGTCCTCAAAGAGTTGAAAATAGAGCTACCGTACGACCCAGCAATTGCACTACTGGGTATTTACCCCAAAGATACAAATGTAGTGATCCGAAGGGGCACCTGCACCCCAACGTTTATAGCAGCAATGTCCACAATAGCCAAACTGTGGAAAGAGCCAAGATGTCCATCAACGGATATGAGGAATTCTTAATCTCAGGAAACAAACTGAGGGTTGCTGGAGTGGTGGGGGGTGGGAGGGATGCGGTAGCTGGGTGATGGACATTGGGGAGGGTATGTGCTATGGTGAGCACTGTGAATTGTGTAAGACTGATGAATCACAGACCCATACCTTTGAAACAAATAATACATTATATGTTTAAAAAAAAGAAGAAGATAGTAGGAAGGGAAAAATGAAGGCGGGGAAATCGGAGGGGGAGACGAACCATGAGAGACTATGGACTGTGAGAAACAAACTGAGGGTTCTGGAGGGGAGGGACGTGGGGGGATGGGTTAGCCTGGTGATGGGTATTAAGGAGGGCACGTACTGAATGGAGCACTGGGTGTTATACGCAAACAATGAATCATGGAACACTACATCAAAAAATTAAATAAATAAATAAATAAATAGAAAAAATATTAAAAAAAAATTTTTTTTTGAACTGCAAACCATTTTCTGAAGAGGCTGTGCTATTTCTATTCCTAACAGCAGGAGATGAGAATTCCAGTTTCTCCATGCCTCACCAACACCTGGTAGGAACAACCTTTGAAATTTTGGATTTTCCAATAGGCATGCAGTGGTATCTCATTGTGATTTGAATTTGCATTCTCTTGATGATGAACAATGTCAAGCATCTTTTCATGTGCTTATTTGTCACCTGTATAGCCTCTCTGCTTACATGCCTGAACAACCTTTTTTGGTCCATTTTGCTAACCAGAATTTTTCTTTGGAAGTAACTGTAGCATTGGTTTTGAGCAGGTGCCCATTTTTCAATCAGGTTTTTCATTTTCTTATTATTGACCTTTGAGAGTTTTTTGTATATGCTAGATAAAAGCACTTTATCAGATGCATCTTGTGCAAATATTTTCTTCCAGTCTGTGTATACATACATTCCCTTAGCATTGGTTTTTCAAAGAGCAGTTCTTAATTTTTATAAGGTCCAATGTAGTAACATTTTCTTTTATGGGATCATGATTTGAGTATTGTTTCAATTACGCTTTGCCTAACCCAAGGTTGTAAAGATTTTGTTCTATGCAGTGGCCATTGCTGGTGCTCTTTCTTTCATATTAAGAATTTATAATATAAGAATTTATAATATAAGAATTTCATATTAAGAATATTAAACGAAGCCCTGCCACCCCCATATTCCCCTCTGGTGACAGGGCTTCGTTTAACATTTCTCATGGAGAAATTGTTTCAGCTTTCATGCGTCCTTCTTTGGAAAACATTCCCCTTTGTTTTTGAAAAATATTTTCCCTGGACATAGAACTGTAGACACATTTTTATTTTCTTTCCATACTTTAAAGAGACTGCTTCACTGTGGAAGATGTTCAGTCATAATTTCTTCAAAGGTCTTCTGTCTCCTGCCTTCCATCAGAGCTTCCAAGTACATGGATATTGGGTTTCTTGAAGTTTCTCCGCAGCTTGCCAGTGCTCCATTCCATTTTTAAATTCTCTTTTTCTCTGTGTTTGACTTAAATAGTTTTTTTTAATTTCTGTGTCTTCATGTTCACTAATATTTTCTGCTGCAATGTCTAAGCTGCTGTTAATGCCAACCAGTCTATTTTTCATCCCAGACATATTTTTTCATTTCTGGATTCGTTTAAATATCTTTCATGTCTCCACTTAATGTGCTCACTCTCCCCTCTAGGTTATTGAGCATATATGAAATATAATTACAAAAGCCCTTTTAATGTTCTTGTCATTTCAGGGTCAGTTTCAACTGATTGATTTCCCTCCTCATTATGAGCTATATGTTCCTACTTCTTTGCATGCCTGATAATATTTGGATCATGGGCCAGCTATTGTGAATTTTACCCTTGCAATGGCTGGATATTTTTGTTATTTCTATCAATTTTGCTGAGGCTTTTTTCCTGGATGCACTTAAGTAACTTGGAAAGAGTTTGATCCTTTGAGGTCTTGCTTGTAAGCTTTGTCATGTGGGACCCAAGAAGTGTTTGGTTTGAGACTAATTATTGCCCACTACCAAGGCAATACCCTTCTGAGAGGTCTGCCTGAGCAGACAGGGGTTATTCCTGGATGCGCCTTCAGTATACTTGCCTTCTCCTCAGGTCATTTACTCATGAGCATGTGCTGATAGGGATTCGGCCAAATACTGGAGGATAACCCTCTGTAAATCTCTGTAGCTCTTTTTATTTTTAACCTTCTCCTGTCTGGTCTGCTGCTCTGCAAGCTGTAGCTTTCTTGGCCTCCTGGACACCCAGCCCCATATCTGCAACTCAGGAACACCTCCAATCTCCTTGGGGTTCCCCCTCTCTGTGCCATGGCTTGGAATCTCTCCCCAAGCAATAAGCTGGGGTAATTGTAAGGCTCCCCTAGAGGGCTTGCCATATCTCTGGGACCACTGTTCTTTGTTGGCTGGTGTCCACTGTCTTGAAAACCATTGTTTCATATGATTTTTATTTGTTTTCTGATGGAAGGGTAAATCCAGGCCCTGTGACTTCATGTTGGCTGAGAGCAAAAGTCCTCGTATAGCAAAGTTTGGGTAAAAGAAAAAAATGTGAAGAGGGTCTCCGAAATTGGTGTCATCTTGGCTCTTATTTGGTACCAGACCCTCCAATGGGTCCTCTGCATGGATCATCTCTCCCCAGTGCTAGTGGGTGGTGCTCTACCTACTTGCAGAGCAGGTAACAGAGGACCTAGGATTTTGTGGGAGCTGTCCAAGGTTACAGAACAGGGATTTGAATACAGGTCTGTCTGATTATACTTGCCCTTTTACCTCACCACCTTGCTGTTCACTCAAGGGTCAAACTGACGGACTGACTGAATGAATGGTTGAATGAATGAATGAAGTGGTAGGATGAAGTATGTGCATGCATGCAGGAGCGTTTAGCATGCCTATGGGTCCCCTCATTTCTCATAAATAATCAAAAATGCCAGTGCTAGAAGGGAACACTTATAGATCATTTTGACCCATTTGAGAAGCACAAGGAAAGAAAGGAATTTACCTAAAGCCACACAGCCAGGGAATCAGCCCTGAAATAAAATCACCCCTCCTGCTGTTCTTTTTCAAATGAGGCTCATAGAGCAAGAAGAGAATTCCCACTCTGTATGTGTGTGTAGATAATATTTGGCTTTAAAGATGTATTCAAATATGTCTCTTTCACCCGGGCTTGCAAAACAGTCGGGTTTTATTTGGACAAATTAAGCTTGAGTGCATGGCCCAGCTCTGGGTGAGGGGAGAGAGGTCAGAGCTAACAAGGAGAAATAAAGCAGGGATGTTCGGTTAGGCTGTGTCGAGGCTTATTTAGAAAACATGCTCAGTCCACTTTCCCCTGCAGCTGTAACTTAATCTGGAAAGCTCCCCTCCCAGACTCACTCTAGGCTGCTCTCACTCTGTTGACCTTCTGGGACTGTTTCCTTAGAAAGCCAGTTTGGTAGCAAAACCATTAAAAATGGCTTGCATTAAGGGACTTTCCAGTTCAAGCTGAGAGGGACCTAGGGATGAACAGGAGTGCTGGAATGAGATACAGTCCAGTCTGGGTACGATAGCGTATTAATTGGGACTCTTCCTGTCGTAGATTATACAATCCCATTCAAACTAAATTAACACATATATGTGTGCATAGACATACACACACTTATATACATACCATACACTGTATATATATAATCTATCCCTATAACTGCAAAGTCTGGGGTAGAGTACTTGCAGATAAGCTGAATCCAGCTATTTTTGTTCCCTTTGAAAATAACGATATCATTGTCATTACCAAATGAATCTGGGGTTTAGAACGGAATTTTTGAAATATGCTAAAAAAGTGGGAAAAACATAAAAATCTCCTCCAACCTGTCATCCAGTAGTAACCAGCCTTTGGTTATGGAGCTTTTTTTATTTTAAACATCTTAAGATTGCTAGGTATGTAAATAACATAAATTCTTATGTTTGCCCTTTTTTTCCTGATTCTAAAATCAATAAACACTCATGGCAAAACATTTGGGAAAGAGAAAAGTATGGAGTGGAGATAATCAATCAGAATCCAACTAAGAACATCGTTTCTGTTGACCTTGTGGAATTTGCTTTTAACTCTCCACTCCCTTTGTGTGGGTGATATATAATGTATAGCATACAGCATCATGATATGAATATGTAGATGAGTAATTGAAAATATATCAATATTATTCAGTTCTTCATTTACACTATCACTGTATTATATTCAATCATTCATTATATATATTTAGTGTATATTTGGTTATTCAATATATATTATTGAACATATATCCAATTTCTATTTATTCAATATATATTAGTTTGACTATATATATTCAATGTATATTCAATACATATATATGTGTCTATATCGAGAGAGAGAGAGAGAAACATTAACTTTGGGTCATTTAAGGATCCCAGACAAAAGACTAACAGTTAGATGTCACCTAATATCTACCGCTGGGCAACCAATTGATCTCTCTTGATTTAAATAAAGCCCAATGACTCAGGCCATCCAATGCCAGTTTTATATTATAAAACAACTTCTCAACTTCTTGAGTAGTAAAAGTAGCTTTTGTGCCTCTCTCTGAAGCTTTGCTGGTGTGGACGGAGAGCATGCCACGTGGTTTCACGCCCTCTCCCAGTGAGTGCCCCGCCACCATCCCCGCCCCACGTCAATGTTTCCACCACCGTTGCTGACAAGGTCTGAGACACAATGGTTATGTTTTATGAATTATTCATGTGTCCAGGGAGCAGTGAGCACAGGGTGAAGGAGGACCTAAGTGTCCAGGGCTCTGTTCCAATCCAGCAATGGCCCAGAAAGCCTCCTTGAGCCTGGACTTCTTTGCTGACACCACTAAAGAGATCCTTGAGCCCCAGTTGTGTTCTACTTTAAAGGTATACAGACACATCCTGCTCCTGGAGGCTTGGAGACAATCTGCTCCCATTTGGGCAAATTTGGCTTGGTGGTGAGACTGGGGCGATGACCAGCTAAACTTTGCACGTTCTTTTAAGGACAGTCAGCTGGGAGAAAGCTTGGTTAAGAATTCTATATGTCCTTGCTCCTCCCTGAGCATGTGAGGAGCTGCTTCTGGGGCTGGGGCGGATGTAGGGAATGAGAGAGGCCTTCCACAAATCCCTTTTGATCTTACTGCTGTTTTTAACCTGTCTAGCACTTGCTAATCTCCCTTTTTAGCAGCAAGCAGGCTTCAAACACAGAACTTTGAACAAGACGTGGCATCTGACCAGCCACCTATAATAGCATGGTATTACTGTATTCTTGTGTACCCACTCAAGGGTACCTTGACCGTAAGATACATCGTTATCTTTGCATACCCCTAAGAAAGAAAAAGGGTCCCAATTCATTGTGAAAGGCCATTCATTATAAACTACATCCCATTTCAGAGCTGCATTTAAAATGGAAAAGAGAGATAAAATAAATGCAAACTAACAACAGCAAAACCCTGTATATCCTATTAAGGGCAAAATTCAATATTGTCACTGCTTTTATACTTGTGGTTGCCTTCTATTTATGGCTGGTGATGAGGGCTTTCCATTTCAAGTGGTCACATAAATTAGCTTTTGAAATCAGTATGTTTTATAAAGAAAATATTAAAATTGCATTATATTATTTCATTTTAGTAATTTAATTGTAGTGGGGCACCTGGGCAGCTCAGTTGGTTAAGTGTCCAACTCTTGATTTTGGCTCAGGTCATGATTTCAGGGTTGTGAGATTGAGCCCGGAGTCAGGCTCCATGCTCAGTGTGCAGTCTGCTTGATATTCCCTCTCTCTCCCCCTCTGCCCCTTCCCCTGCTCACGCTATAAATAAATACATACATACATACATACATAAAATCTTTTAAAAATAAATAATTTAATTATAATCATTTTATTTTATTTCATAAAAATTGCTATAAATTAAATGAGATATAAAATACATGTGTTCGTTAAATAAACGCATTTATTTATTTAAGGAAAAGTCTTAAGCAGATTATAGCATTGCTGATACAGAGAGTGCCAGCTGGATTATGAACTGAAGGTTGGGAATCCCCACTACAAATGATTTGGCAAAGCATGGGCACTTAATTACATAGTCTGCAAGCCTTTCTGAATACTGGGTGGTGGGGAGTCTCTTGTGACTGGAGGTACCCTATTTTGTTTATTTCTGGCTTTCTGGTAGGTGGGGAAACTGAGGTGGAGGAGTTTGGACCTGACCTCAGGAATCCAGCTGGACTCTGCACCACCACCCACCTGTTCCTGTTCCGGGGGAGAAGTCAGCCATAGAGAAGCTCCCTCAGTTGTATTTCCTTTCTTTCTCTCCAGGGCCACACACTAAGCCATACTATTCACTGCACTATTCAGACGGAATCTCTTGCTGGATCCAAACCAAGAAACCGTTTAGGTGCAAAAGCTTTTGGATCATCATTTAGTCATTCTTGAGTTCTGAATTTTGATTTGTCCATTTGTAGGCTGGAACAACTCTAAGTAATTTTTTTTTCAAGAAGGGCAGATGAGGGGCACCTGGCTGGCTCAATTGGTGGAGCGTGCACCACTTGAACTCAGGGACGTGAGTTCAAGCCCATGTGGGGTGTGGAGATTACTTAAATAAAACTTTAAAAAAAGAAGAAGGGTAGATGAGAATATGTTTGTTTGTTTGTCTTCCAAATCTTTAAATGTGTGAGAATTTTTTTTCTGTTGCTTTCATACACTAAAAACAGCTTGGCTGGGTATAAAATTCTTGGGTCACAACTTTTATCCTTTTACTATTCCTTTCCAGGGAACTTTATTTTTGCAGAAAAGAAATCTCAGTCTTTTGAAGGTAAAATGATTCTTTTAATGTTTAATGTTTCCTGTCTAAATTTTTATAGGATTTTTAGTTTACCTTTGAGATTCAAAGCCAGAACCCATCTAGCTATGGTCGTCTTTTTATTATGTTATCTATAATGTGATGATGCTTTTCAAGACTCATTCTCAAGATTTTTTAAACTCTGGGATGTTTCTTTCTGTTACATCTTTGATGAATGCTGAAGCTATCATGACCCCCTTTCAGATGGTTATTATAATTAATTGAGATTTGTCCCATAGTACAATTTGGGTGATTCCTGGCACCCACTATATGCTCAAAATTTTAAACCTCTTTTCTATTTCCTTCATATTCATTTTGGGATAATTGGGCTTCTTATCAGAATAAAATTGATATTTATTCATAAATTGGTGTCACCCATGATTATTTACATCAGACCCTCACTATTGTGTCCAAGACAGGACACTTTATGATCTCCTGGAACACATGAGACACCTCCAACTCAATGAAAGGGGCCTTGAGATTTTACCAGAATCTCTAGGAAGGCATCAGGCTTTTAGTCTCATACAAACCAACAGCAGACTCTCACGAAGCATTTTGAGAATAGAGATATTCATTCTGAACTTTCAGTGATCGAGAAGGCATAAAAATTCAGCAACACATAAATTCTTTCTTTCTACAAGAGCAATTAAGCTTGCTCAGCAAATGTAAACAGGATAAAAGAGTATCTCTTAAGAGAGGAAGAACTTTTTTCAAGCAGTTATTAAAGACCCATCTACAAATTGCATATATGTTAATTATAAATCAAGTACTCTAGAAACACCCATTGATAAATGATTTCTATGCAAATTATAAGTCTCTTAAGAGAGCTCATTCACAAAATGATCTGTGTGCTAAGTACAAATCAAACAACTTAAACATACACATATACAACTTGTATATATGCTAATTACAAAAGACACTTTAGAGACCCTCAATTACAAATTAAATATGTGTTCACTGCCCACTAAGTACTTTAGAAAATTCTGTGCACCGATGATGATTTTCATGCACAGCAAATAATTTGAAATGCGTATTTGCAAATAATTCATGTGCTAATTACACAACACTTTAAAAACACTAATGTACAAAGGATTTATGTGCTAATGATATACCAAACACCTTAGAAACCCCCAAATACAAATGATTTATGTCTAATTACACACCAGACACTTCAGGAACACCCATGTGCAAATGATTTATGTGCTAATTACACCAACACTTAATTTCAAAAATGTCAAACAACAAATTACTTGTATGCTAATCACAAATCCAAACACTTCCTTGCAATTGATTTATGTACTAATTATTAGCTGTTCTTATCTCTTTCCTTTAAGAACCCACTGTCATCGACAGATTGACAGCTTTCTTCAGCTTGGTACTCATTATGAATATAAATAAAATTTGAGTTCATAATGAAAAGATTTTAGGACCCTCTCTTTATCCTCCCCTCCTCCCTCAATCTAGTCCACTTATTTCAGTCTGATCATATTTTGGCATGCTGTGATTCTGCAGGACCATCTCTTAGAGCAGGCTCAGAAGTATTATCTAGGGTAAAAATGTTCTCTTCCCTTTGTCTGTTTGGAACCATCCAAAGAAATTAATACATGAAATACAGGCACTTATTAGCCACTCAGCCTATGTAATGATTTTGCACATTCAAGGGGACTATCCCTGTCCTCATTGTATTTATACATAAATGTCATTATTTTGTCTGTCTTGACCACTATGCCTTTATGCCCCCTCCAGCATGGGCTAGCCTACAAAAGGTTTCCATATCCATTATCCTCTTGGCCTTGCATCTCATGAAAGAGGAAGAAATCAAAACTAAGGCTAACAGGGGTGCCTGGGTGGCTCAGGGAGTTAAGTGTCCGACTCTTGGTCTCGGCTCAGGTCATGATCTCAGAGTCATGAGATCGAGCCCCGGGATAGGATACCTGCTCAGTGGGGAGTCTGCTGGAGATTCTCCTTCTCCCTCTGCCCCTCCCCCACAAATAAATAAATAAATCTAAAAAAAAAGAATGGGATAAGAATTTCCAATTTTACAGGTGGGAACACTGAGGCTCAGGGCAGCAAAGTTATATTTCCCCCACCAGACCTCCTTCCGAAGTTTGCCAGATTCAGCAGCAATCCTTCTTCTGCCTGGTTTCTAGCTGGTGTTTCCCCCACAAGAAAACCCCAAACTGTCCCCCTCTGAGAAGCCTCTAGAAACCAAACACCCACACCACCCATTGCTACCCCACCCCATTCTCTCTCCTCTCCCAGCAGGCATCCCCAGGTCCCTGGCCTCTCCCTCCACACCATGCTGGCATTCCAAGCCAGACTGGGGGCCCTGGCATGCTTCTCACCTCTTTAAGAGTGAAAATGTATATCCCAGAGATTGGGACTTAATTGACTGATTAATAACAGAAAACCTAATTGAATGCTCCCAGCTTGTATGTACGATGTCTTAATGTTAGAGCCTTGGGAATAAACGCACAGCAGGGGAGTCTGAACCACAGCTCAAGTGCTAGCACGTTCAATTTAAGAGTCAATCTCATTATACAGGAAGCTGTTCCCTTTATCCCCCTGGAAAAGCTTGCGCTCTCAAACCAGATTCCCCTCGTACCAGCATCCTTGACTCTGTCCTGTCTGGGGGAGATGCAAATGCAGGGGGGGAGGTCCTTTCTCTCTCTCTCTCTCTCTCTCTCCTTTATTATTTGTTCTCTCCACAGCATATCTGAGCAGCTCAGCAAATATTCATGAGATGCCATCGTGAGGTCTGTGAAGAGTGCAGACATGGGCCCTGGGAGGTGAGTGTAATCTGGCACCATGGGCGCTGAAGGGTGACACGGGCAGTAAGGTGCCTCTGAGTCAAGCCTCCAGCTACAGACTGCTCCTTTCATAAGTCTCCAGGGCAGCCTCACTGGAAGCCTTCTGATGCTCGGAGAGCTGAGGCAGGTGTTGTGGGCTGGGCTTGGAGTGATGGGGAAGAGTGGGTGAGGGCTGTTGGGCCCCATCTGCTGCTCTTACCACTTGTCAGACACAGCCTCCCTGAGCCAGGGCTGCAGCCTCCTTGGTGTCTGCATCAGTCAGCTCAGGCTGCTGTAACAAATACCACCAACTTGAGTGCCTTAAACAACACAAATGTATTGTCTCACAGTTCTGGAGGCTGGAGGCCTAAGATCAAGGTGTGGGCCGTTTGGGCCTCTCTCCTTGGCTTGCAGATGGCCATCTACTCACTGTGTCCATCCTTCCTCTGTGCATGCACTCCTCATGTCTCTGTGTGTCCAAATTTTCTCCTCTTATAAGGACACCAGCCAGATCAGAATAGGGTCTGGTCTAATGGACTCATTGTAAATTATCATCACTTTTAAAACCCCATCTCTAAATACAGTCTCATTCTGCAGTCCAGGGGATTAGGACTTTAATATGTAAATTTGGGGGGACACAGTTCAGCCCATAGCAACACCCCCACTTGGATAGCTGCAAGACCCCTTGAGCTCCACATGTCCAAACTCAGCCTCATGACTTTGCACCTCTGCCCAGCCCCCTGGTTCCCTTTCATCTTCCCCAACAGGCAGAGGGCCACTAATACTAGGTGGAGGGCCAGGACAAGCTCATTATTCCTTTTGTACCCTGTCCCCCTGCCCCATCATCTCCAACCCCTCCTATCGACCTAACTCCCCAGACACCACAGCCCCAAGCCCATGTTCCCTCATCTCCTCCCTGCAGACCCCAGCTATCTCCCAGCATCCCATCTAGTGCCTCTGTGGTCCATTCTGCAGAGCAGCAAGGGGGACTTTCTACAGTGCACATCTGGCCGCGTGTCCCCCCACGCAGCTCCCACACCCACCCTACCCTCTCTTCCCCCACCCAGCTGCGAGGTCAGTCATGTTGTCTCCTGGTGGGCCAATGAGGGACGCTCCATCTGCATTTCAGCCTCCTCTGCCTTCTCTGCCCTGGTCTTGGGATTCAGTCCTGGTCTGTTCCTCTTCTCTGCACCCGTCCTCCTGGGCATGCTCACCCACATCCACAGCCCTCAAGCTACCTGTCAACACCTAGCAGCCAGATGCTCTAGGTCATTCCCCAAACCCAGGCCTCTCACCCACCTTTCAAAGCCAAGCATCTCATGTGCTTTAATCCACAATCTCTAACCCAGATACCACCCCTGTGGAGTAAATATTTGCAATGAGATTCTTGGTGGAGCAGAACTTATGATAATTTTATTTTCATTGAAAGAGCCTGCCAGCCAATTCCCTAAGTGAACACAGTAAGTCACCCCGAGGGAAACTTGTGGATCATAGAAGAGCCATATTCATGGTCCCTCCAGCTAAGGTGATGGACAGCCATTGCTCAGGAGCAAGTGTGAAAGGGACTCCTGATAGGAAAAGGAGGGAGGCCAGACTCATTTCCTTTCACAATTCCCCAGGAACTTCTCTGCGAGACTGGGGAGGTCCTGGAAGAAGCAAACTGGCTGGTGAGAACCTCAAGAGAGCCCTGCAAGTGGAGTCCGCTGGGAAGGAGGAAAGAGTCTGGGCTAGTGATGGAGCCCCCACAATAGTATTCAAGTGTTTGGGGAAAGGGGTGATGGCTGAAGCCGGTGGACCCTCTAGCTGAAGCCCTTTAAGGAGCTGTGGAGCAACTGTGATCTCTAAAAGACTTCGCCTGAGACCTCGCGCATGGAGCAGCCCTGTCATCTGGGCAGGGGTCTGAAGAGCATCCTCAAAGCAGACAAAAGGAGTGCACCAGGCTGTGCCACCCTAGCGTTCAACAGTGCCACCTTGTGGGGAACTGAAACTTTACAGACCAGGCTCTAGTTCATTGCCCCGCTTCAGAAGCAGGAATGACCCACTCGCTGACAAAGGAGGGCGCCTCAAGAGAGCAGATGGACAGGTAAAGCTTCCTGGCAAATCTAGCAGGTGCAGGTTTGGTTGATACATTGGAACATTTAAGAGGCTTTGGTTTCAAAAAAGAAGACCTTCCAAATGTTCACTAAGCGTTTGAGAATGGCTCAGCATCGTTGCATCAACAGGAAAATGGAAATTTAAGCCATAATGACTAAGTCACATATAGTGATGTTGAGTCACTATGTTGTACACCTGAAAGTAATGTAACACTGTGTGCTGAGTATACTGGAATTAAAATTAAAGACATAGGTGTGCCTGGGTAGCTCAGTCGGTTAAGCATCTGGCTTTGGCTCAGGTCATGATCTTGGGTTCCTGGGATCGAGCCCCAAGTCAGGCTCCATGCTAGCAGGGAGCCTGCTTGTCCCTCTGCCCCTCCCCACTGCTCATGTTCTCTCTCTTTCTCTCTCAAATAAATAAATAAAATCTTTTTAAAAAATTAAAGACACAATATTAAAAAGGAAATAAATAGAAATAAACCACACGACGTATCAGCACATGTTCTCCAGATGGCTGAAGTCAAAGGACTGATATCATCAAGTGTTGGGTGAGACACAGAGCAACTGGAAGTCTCATACTCACTGGTCACGGAGCACCTTGGCTCAACCACTTCGGAAGACGGTTCAGTGGTAGCCATAAAGGCTGAATGCATAGATGATGACCCAAGAATTTCGTATCTGGATCATCGTACATGTATATATACAGAAAAAAAATGTGTTTTCACCAAAGGACTTATCAGAATATTCATATTCAGGGACATAGTAAGCATAAACATTATAGCCTAAAGTTGAAAATGACTCAAATGCCCACCAGGAGGTGGAAGAAAAATAAACTGCGGTTTATCCATATAATGGAATAAGACTCAGAAAAATAAAGAACAAGAACCAGGAGGAGGAGGAAGAGAAGCAGGAAGAGAAACATGGGACAACATGGAATGTGGATGGAAAGAATCCAGACACACAAAAGAGAATGCATAATGGTTGCTTCTACTTATACGAAATTCAAGAACTGGCAAAGCTAATCTACGATGGTAGGAGTTAGAAGGTGGTTTCCTTTGGGAGGAGGAATGTTGACCAAAACATAAGGGGCATCAAGGAGACTGCCAAAGCTCCTGAAATATTCTTGTCTCCATCTGGCGGTGGTTGTATGGGTATTTCTATGGACTGAATTGTGTTGCCCCAAGGGCATATGATGAAGCCCTAGTCCCCAGTGCCGCTGTATTTGGAAATAAGGCCTTTGGGAGGTAACTGGGGTTAAATGAGGTCATAACAAGATTGGTGTCCTCATAAGAAGAGATCCCAGAGAGTTTTCTCTATCTCTCTGTCTTTTTCTGTCTCTCTGTCTCTGTTTCTCTCACGCGCGGGTGCATGCGCTCACTCTTTTTTCTCTCTTTGTCTCTCTGTCTCTTTCTCTCTGTCTCTCTCTGGCCTCTCTATGTCTCTGTCTCTCTCTGTCTCTCCCTCTCTCTGTGTTTCTTTGTGTGTCTCTGTCTCTCTGTCTCTCTCTTTTTTCTCTGTCTCTGTCTTTTTCTTTCTCTCTCTCTCTCCGTCTCTCTCTCTCTCTCTACTCTGTCTCTCTCTTTCTTTCTCTGTCTCTCTCTGTCTCTTTCTGCACATACGCACCAAGGAGAGGCCATGTGATGACACAGTGAAGAGGCAGCCAACTGGAAGCCAGGAAGAGAGTTCTTACCAGGAACCAAATCAGCAAGCACCTTGATCTTGGACTTCCAGGCTCCAGATCTATGAGAAAATCAATTTCCTTTTTTAAGCCACAGGGTCTGTGGCATGGTGTGATGGCAGCAGGAGACAGTGAAGACAGGTGTACACATATGTCAAATTGCATCAAACAATTTGTGCCTTGCACTCTGTGTGAGTTATACCTTAATACCAAAGTGGGTAAAAAGAGAGGAATGTGCAGCATGACCTCATTTGTACCCCCAGCTGGTGGGTAGGCAATGTGGGTTGCCTATTTTTGTGCCCACTTGAATGATAAGAAAAGTGAGGGTGAAGTGACACGTGGCTGCAGTGGCCAAGCAGGGGGCACAGAAACCATTTCAGTCTGGTGAGCACTGGTGATGGGTGCCCTCTGCTGAGCCCTATGCTGGGCAATGGGGTCGTGATGTCAGGGTCCCAGGTGGCCTCCAGGAGGAGCCCAGGCCTGACAAACAGCTGTCTACAACATGGCATGGTCCACATTGTGATGGCTTTACGAGGACACCAAAGGGCCACCTAGCAGCCCAGGATACCAGGAGGAGGGGGCTCCTGAGCCAGGATGTAAGAGGTGGCCAGACAGAGTCTGCATTTTACCCAGGTCTCCACATCTGTCCAGGGAAGTTTCCAAACTTTTGCTCCTTCAAAATGTGATCCTCAGGCCAGCAGCATCCATGTCACGTGGGAGCTTGCTGAAAATGCAGAATCAGGGCCCCACCCAGACCTACCGCATCAGAATCTACATTTTAACAACATCCCCTGGGAAAGCACATTCACACGGGAAAAGGGCTGGTCTGCATGTTGCCAAAGGACATGGGGAGCCACAGAGAGGTGTGACCAAGGGGTGGCACCCTCTGAATTCCCCTCTCTTCATCTTGGCTGCAAACAGTTTTGAGCACCCAGCCCTGAACCCCCACTCCATCCCCACTGACCCAGGTGAGCCGACCCCTGGGGACTTTGTGTCTACACTCACCTCCCCTACCCGAAGGTCTCTCTCCAGCAGATGTGTGATCAGACAATTAGGCACTGATTGGAAAATGGGCTGCTTACCTGCCACGAAGGAGGGTTTCTCTTCTCGGAGACCTTGGACAAAGAAGGCTTCCAGGGTGGCTAATTACCTGATAGGTAGTAAGGCTCTCACCTACTGGGCCTTTTAGCTCAGTTAATAAAGCAATTTGCCTGGCCTTTGTCCCTCTCTTGTTGTGATTTCTTGGCTGACACAGCTTTTACAAAATGAGAAAGTTATACAAAGCCTATTTCTTCCACAGTTCAGCAACGCGGAGGGAGGAGGAGAAGCACCTGGGGCAGAGCCCCTGCTGGACTGGGTACCTGGGGAAAGGTGAGAGCCCCTGCCCTTGGGTCGGCAGATCCAACAGTGCATGTGAATTACTGTACATACTTTGCAGGTTATCCCAAGAACTAATTTAAATAAGATTGTATATGTAAAGGGGGCCTAGTAAGATGTAAAGCTCTATTTCAATGATAGTGGTTATTTTCTTAGACCAGATCATTGAAATTTAATGGGGCCATCTTTATTCAAAAATACATATCCTCTAACAACAAGGGCAGCCCAGCCATTCCAGTTGGTCTGAGATTTAGGGGTTTCCTGGAACATAGGACTTCCCGTGCTAAAATCTGGACATTCCCGGGAAAACAAGGACAGTTAGTCACCCAACAGTTCCAGGCACTGGGAATACAGCCATGAGCAAGACTCAAGGTTTTGTTCTCATGGAGTGGAGGGTCCAACTGAGAGAAAAGGAAAGAAACAACTAAACAAAATAGCACCAGTGATAAATGTTATGGTAGACACAAAGAAAGACCTGCAGTAGGGGTCCAGAAAGACTTCTCTGAGGCTGGATGAATGACAAGTATCAGCCACTTGAAAAGATGTGTGTGTTTGTAGCAGTTGAGAGAGGAGTCCCAGGAAACTGTAGCAGCAGGTCCAAAGGTCCTGAGGCAGGGCAGTGTTGGGTGTGTGTGAGAAACGGGAAGGAAGCTGGTGTGGCTGGAGTGTGTGTGTGTGTGTGTGTGTGTGTGTGTACCTGCTGGGGGCAGTGAGAGGAGATGTAGTTGAAGTGGAAGAGGTGAGCAAATGCTGGGCCAAGGTAGGAGTTTACTCATTGCAGTAGGAAAGCACTGAAGGGTTAACCCTGCTATTCTTTTTTTTCTAACTTCTCCAGGCAAATACTCTGCTCATTACTTCTCAGTTTCCCTTCACTGGTGACAAGTGCATTATGAGTCTATATATCCACCACTAAGCACAGCGATAGCTGATTTGCTTAATTTTTGCTGTATGTTTTTGTCATCATTCATTCAGGACTAAGTATTTGGTAAAGTCCATTACAATGCCTTCTTTGTCTTAGAAGCGTTTTAATTCTAAACATATGGTGAGGAGAAAGGTGGCTAACTTTTTTTTTCCCCATTATTGTCTAAGAACGAGATGCAGATTCTTTGAACATAGTGAGACTTGCCTTTTCCATGTGTGGCTGGAAGTATTTTGTATTCTCTAATCATTTGAGGGCAAGGGATTATCAACATCAAATTCACCAGTTTTGTCATTCGAATCCCCTAGGTCCTTATTAACTTTTTGTCTTCTCAGTCTATCCATTTCCAAGACCCGTGCTCACCACTTCTCATTATGATTATGGATTTGTCTCTTGTCTTCGGTCAATTTCTTAAACTATTTTTTGAGATTTTGTTATAAGGCACATATAAATCCAAAATCGTTATCTTACTGGCTCTTCTTGCCTCCTAACTTGATGCAATGACTCTCTTCATCCCTAATAATTTCTATTATATCAACATTGCTACCAATGGGTTGTGTGTTGTTGTTGTTGTTGTTGTTGTTTTAGGTTACCATTTATCTGGCTTATCTTTTTACATCTTTTACTTTCAATGGTTGGTTTCCTTTTGCCTTAGGTGAGTCATTTATAAATAGTAGATAGGTTGATTTTTTAAATTTTGTCTTAATTCAAACTAAGAACCTATTTTAACATATGATTTGCATAAAGGTACATTTATAGCGCTTTCTGTATTTTGACCTGTTTCTGCTTCTCCTTACCCACGTTCTATTGTGTGATATTTTCTTTATAATCTTTCCCATGTCCTTTGTATTTCAGTTTACTGATTTAGATATCATTTTTTTATTCTCCTCGTAGTAACCTATACATTTTTAACATGCAAACTTGCCTGAAATTCTAAGAATAATAAGTGTCCTAATTTCCCTTCAATAGAAGACATTTAGAACTCCAAACCCCTCCCTTCTTCCAAAAGGGATGATTATATATCATATAAGATTATATAGGTTATGTAAATCACAGAATATAATTTGTAATATGATATTTCAGTTCTGTTTCTTCAAATCCTCCTAAAAGATAGATATTATTTTTTTTTAATTTTTTTTAATTTTTTTATTGTTATGTTAATCCCCATACATTACATCATTAGTTTTAGATATAGTGTTCCATGATTCATTGTTTGTGCATAACACCCAGTGCTCCATGCAGAACGTGCCCTCCTCAATACCCATCACCAGGCTAACCCATCCTCCCACCCCCCTCCCCTCTAGAACCCTCAGTTTGTTTTTCAGAGTCCATCATCTCTCATGGTTCTTCTCCCCCTCCGATTTCCCCCCCTTCATTCTTCCCCTCCTGCTACATTCTTCTTCTTCTTTTTTTCTTTCTTAACATATATTGCATTATTTGTTTCAGAGGTACAGATCTGAGATTTAACAGTCTTGCACAATTCACAGCGCTTACCAGAGCACATACCCTCCCCAGTGTCCATCACCCAGTCACCCCATCCCTCCCACCCCACCCCCCACTCCAGCAACCCTCAGTTTGTTTCCTGAGATTAAGAATTCCTCATATCAGTGAGGTCATATGATACATGTCTTTCTCTGTTTGACTTATTTCGCTCAGCATAATACCCTCCAGTTCCATCCACGTCGTTGCAAATGGCAAGATCTCGTTCCTTTTGATGGCTGCATAATATTCCATTGTGTATATATACCACAAAAAGATAGATATTATTATATCTTTGTATTCTCTATGTCCATTTGGATTTTTAAATATATTTACTAATTCCTCTTCTCTCTGTTGCTTGGTCCATTCTATCCCTCCCTTCCCGACATTCCAAATTCTTCCATTCTTTGATAACACAGTGAGTGTCTCTGAGAAGTAAGCTCTTTCCATTTTTGTTTGAACATGTCTGTATTTAGCCCCTACTCTTTGATAATTGTTTAGTGTAAATAAAAAAAGAAAGAAAGAAAATGTAAGCCTGACCGTTATTTTCCCTGGGCACTTTGAAAATGTTATCTATGGCCTCCTGGTATCTAGTGGTGCCAAAGAGAAGTCTGCTGTCAGTCTGATTCTTGTTCCTTTGAAGGTCATATGTCTTTTCTGTCGGGCGGCTTTTATGGTTTCTCTCTCTGTGGTGTAATGAAATTGTACTATGTTGTGCCTAAGTAAAGATAGTCATGCATTTACACGTTCATTCATTTTTTGAGTGGGGGTACTCTGTGTGATTCTTTGATCTTAAAACACAGCTTTTTACCATTCTGCCTTTATCTCTTTGACTTATGCTTCCCCCACCACCACCATTATCATTTCGATTGTTTGCAGGTCCTATTACCCTTATGTTGAATTCACTCGCTCTCTTCTACATTTGTCTCATTCACTTTTCTATGTCCCATCTCTTTATTTCTCTCTGCTACATCTCAGATGGTTTATTAAAACATATCTTCCTTCTTACTACTTCTCTCGTGCCCCTTATAATCTGCTGTTGGTTTTATCCATTGAGTTTTTGGGATTTGTTTTGTTTTGTTTTGTTGGGGTGGGGTGCAGAGGGGAGGCAGAGAAAGAATCTCAGCACGGAGCCTGATGCGGGGCTTGATCTCACATCCCTGAGACTGTGACCTGAGCCAAAATCTAGAATCAGAAGCTTAACTGATTGAGCCACCCAGGTGCCCCTTATCCATTGAGTTTTTAATTGCAGTAAAAGGCAAATGATAGTGTAGATTCATAGATAAAATATTCAGAATCATATATATTTTGAATAAATACCCTTTGGTTCTTTCCCAAATCTGCCTTTGTGACATCCTCTTTTTCATTATGTTTTCTTGGACTCCTTGGTGTTTTTAATCACTTTTGATAACACTATTTTTTATCTCTTTCAGATTGCTGTATATGTTTGAGTTCTCCAGCTACTAATTTTTTATTAATTGCTCCAACTGTTGGCCCTCTCCCGAGGTGATTTGTTTCTTCTGCTCGTCTGTAATTTTTGTTGTGAGCTCCTCTGCAGCAGAGCTGATTGCTCTGGGGGATCCCAGTGTGCCCTGAGTTATGGTATTTTCTGCAACGAGTGCTTTCTGGCTTCCTACTTCTGGTGGCCCAAGGGATTTCAATTCAATTTCATGTGTGGTCCTCAACCTACACAGAGAATGGACATTTGTACCCCACACCCATTCATGAGGCAGAAGATCTCAAGTTCTTTGGGGGAAGTTTTCTTTTCCCTTTATGTCTCTTTGCACCCCTACCTAAAGTCCCACACAACCAGGTTCCTACCTGCTGTACTTGGCTGGGGAAAGGATGAAGTTTTTGAGTCTGTGTGATCCAGGAGCACTTCTCCAAGATTGGGGTAGATGGGAAGTGAGTGTTCTTTTTCAGAACCTTCTACTTTGTTGCATCTCTGGTCCCCTGTGGTGTTAGGACCCCAGACTCCAGTGCCAGGGTCTCCTACCTCCTTTGACCCTGGCAGGCTACTTTCATGTTAGCAACTCATATGGTTCTGGCTTCAATGTCTGTCTTTGTTTCGAGATTCCAGCAGTTTTTTTTTTTTCCTTCTCTAGTCATGCTAGGAGCATCTTTATCATAATGTCTATTATTTTATTATTACATTGGATCTGGAATTCTGTGTTTGTTTTGGATGAGAGGCACATCTACACCAGCTCAGTTTACCATGCTGCTGAACATCATCCATGATCTGTTTTTCCTTAAGTAAAATATATAAATGGGAGCACAACATACAAAAGCATTAAAAAGGCACACATCCTAATGTACACCATAATGCTCAGCTCGAAGGATGTCAACACACCAATGTGTCTGGCATCCGAATTAAGAAAGAGATTACAACCCACATCCTAGAAACCTAGAAACCCCCCTCACACCTCATTCCACTCAATACCCCCCAAGGGTAACCCTTACCCAGCCTGGGACCCCACACATTCGTTTTGCCTCTTCTTGATTTTTATAAAATGGAACCAAATGGTGTGTTTTCTTGTGTTTCCTACTTTATTCAGTCAACATTATATTCGTGAGATTCACCTGTGCTCTTGTGCATAGCTGAAGATCACTCAGTATACTGCTATAAGGGATTCCATCATGGGAGCCGCCCATTGTCTATGCATCCATTCTCCTACTGATGGGCAGTGGGTGGGTATCCCAGCCCCTTCTGCTATGAGTATTTTCTTAACATACGGATGCATGAATGTTGGGTGTCTACCTGGAAGTGGAAATGCTGGATTGCAGGTGAGGGCCTGTCCAGATCTACTTGCTACAATCCTTCTGGCCCTCTTGAAATTGTCTGTCTCTTCAGCTATCCTCAAGGTCCTTGAGTGCCAGGTCCCTGTCATTCACTGCTATCTCTCCAGTGCCTTGTACACAGTAGGTGCTTAATAAATGCTCATTGACAACTTAAAGGAACAAATGAGTAGAATTGACAGTGAGCCCAGATGGCACATCTGGCCCCGTCTATTTATCCCCCCCACCCCTACCTGCTCCACAACACCTGCAGAGTCCTTGGGGCAAAGAGAGTGATCCCACTCTGCTGCAGGGAGAGTAGCCAGCCCCACATGAGATAAGGACGGAAGGGACAGGGAGCTCACTCACCCAGCCCAGCACTGGCCATCAGTGTCTCCAGCCTCACCCACCTCCCCAACAGGCTCCCCTCACCTTTCTATCCAGGCCACCCCCCTATCGCAGCAGCCTCTCCCATCTCTTGAAATCGCCAGGACATGTGCCCTTCAGCCACCAAGGAGCCCTGGCCCTCATAAACTTCAACCAGACGTGTCCCTTTGCTTAACGCAGGATGTCAGACAGCCCAGAGAGGTGTTTTCGTTCCAGTCTCCTATTGTCTTCAGAACCGTCTGAAAGGCTGACAGGTCTGGGACAGGAGGTAATTCCCCTCCGAGCTGATCAATATAAGCGCCTCATGGTGCCTCGCGCCCATGTCAAACACAGGGTGTTCAGAAGCAGAGTGCTTGCAAGGCTTGACTGAGTTCTTTTTTTTTTCCTTATTTCCTTTTTTTTTTGGACCTGTCAGGTTGGTAAGGACATACCAAAGTCACAAAATGTTTGGTTCCTGAGTCCTCTGCCACTCTGCCATGTTCTCAAGGAAGCGTGTGTGTGTGTGTGTGTGTGTGTGTGTGTGTGACATAGAGAGACAGAGGTGGGAGGGACAGGCAGGCAAAACAGAGCATAGAAGGAAAGAGAAAAGAAAGAAGAGCCCGGGCTGAGAAGGTACAGAGGCGCTGGAGAAGGCGAGACGTGAGAGAAGACCTGGAAGGAAGGAAGGAAGGGGGAGGAGAGGTGGGAACAGAGAGTGAGGGTGAGGAAATGAGCAAAAGAGCCCAAGAAAGGAGAAGAAGCAGAAGGAAAGAAAGCCTGGAGAGGTCAGAGAGAAGGAAAGAAAAAGAGAGGAGAGGAAAAAAAAATGGGAGAAGTGAATCAGAGAGGAGCTAAAGGGAAAGAAAAGAGAGCCTGAGAAAGGAGAGGGGGGAGAGGGGGCACGTGCTTCCAGAGCCCCATGAGGGTCTCGGAGACACTCAGGCATTTCTGTGACCACCCACAGTGGCTGTTGTCAGACAGATCCAAGGAAAACCCGACACCCAAGCCGCAAGGGGAGGTGTCAGGTCCCGGTGAGCTTGTGCCCTCCCCTGCAGAATGGAACTAGGATGGCTTGAAATGTGGCTACAAATCCACCCTGAGCTCCCCGGCGGCCCCAGAGAGGAGCTGAAGCAGCGCATCAACAGCAGAGAGAGCATGCATCTGTGCCTTCCTACAGGATCCTAAGTGTCTGTGAGCCTCGGTTGGTCAAGCGTCTGCCTTCGGCTCAGGTCATGATTCCGGGGTCCTGGGATCGAGCCCCACATCGGGCTCCCTGCTCTGTGGGAAGCCTGCTTCTCCCTCTCCTGCTCCCCCTGCTTGTGTTCCCTCTCTCTCTCTGTGTGTGTCAAGTAAATAAATAAAATCTTAAAAAAAAAAACAAATACTGTTTGTACCCCATTACTTTTGGGGAAAAGTTATTTTAGAAACTTGCTTAGAAAATAGAAAGAATCATACCATACGACTAACACTATGGGAATCCAAGAGAAAACGTATGTGTCCAAAAAACGGATAAGAATGTTCTGACATTGGAAGTAAAATCCTGCTTGGAACTTTCTAGAGGCTGGGCAAACACGAAATAAAGACGGAAGGGACAGGGAGCTCACTCACCCAGCCCAGATTTAAAAAAAAAACAAGTTGCAAAATCCTTGTAAGAAAATTTCCATGATGTTGACCAAATATGTTCTCATTCTGATCTCTGAAACTTATCAAACAAGACTTATTTACAGACCAAAGAATGAATTCATGAACAACGTCCTCAAAAGAGCAAAATTCACAGCAATGTTTTCTAATGACATCATTTCCATAAAGACAGTTCTGCGGAAAAAAAAAAAGTAGGCTTATGTGGTCTGATTCCATTCCTTATCATTCCTTGTTAATTTGCTTTTTCTTACTGCTTTTTTCGTGCTGCTGAACAATCCTCATCATGTGGTTTGTGGGGAACCTGAAGCTACACAACTAAGAAACCAGTGACAGAGATACTGATCTGTAGCAACATTTTACAGATTTAAAATATAGGTTATCATAGATATGTCATAAAATATGTATGCATATGTGTGTGCTTACATACGTGTAGGTGTATGCAGGTGTCTTTGCGTATGTACTTTGTTCTTGAACGTCACGACTACGCATTTAGGATGAAAAACTCGATTTTGAAAAAAAGTGGAAAAATTCAATGACAGAACATAGTAATCCTTCAATGGACTCTGCATAATGATCAAGACCTTTGGCTGGGTAGACCAGGTACCCGAAGCCTGCCTCTCCCAGTGCTGGCCACAAATGAGCCAGCCCCCGAAGCCCAGGGACGAGCGAGCAGAAGCCTGTTAAGTGTTTACGGCAGGTGTTTTACCTTTAATAACTCCACGATGCAATTATGCAGGAATGTGTCCAAGCCTTTTTTAAAACCATTTATACATTCAGCATGTACCCAATTGGGGGAGGAAGGGGAGTTTGGGTAAAAAGGAGATTTTAATCGCATGAGATTTTTTTTTTTTTTTTTTTTTGGTCCTAAAATGACTTAAAGGGGAAACCGAGTGGGTTGGTGGCAAATTGTCCTGCATTGAGAACATGCTGTGTGCCAGGCACCACGCTGGAAGCTTTATAAACAACCACTCATTTGATCCTCATAACACCCCTACATGGTGGGGATCACCAGAACATTTCACGGATGAGGGAACGGGCTCAGAGAGGGCCTGGCGCTTGCCCAGGTCGCTCAGCCTACACACATAAGACTGTTCACAAAGCCTGTAGCTTCTCTGCATGACGCCAGGTGTGGTCTGGGGGCCCAGGCTGGTGGCACCACCTTCTACCAGCCCTGTGGGAGCTGAAGTCACTCTCTCGTCCCATAGTTGCCTCCCCCCGTCTGATTTTTTGCACTTGCCCTGCTCGCTCCCGAAACCCCACCCCGGGTTTCCTGCACTTTCTGAAGGCAGGGAGGTTTGGGAATCGAGGCTAGATGGGGAAGGGGTCCCCCCGCCCAGCCCCGAGAGTCCGTGAAACACTCACGAAACCGCAAGGACTTTTCATAAAAAGGCAATTTCTTCAGCACGCGGGGGGGATAAAAGCCACGATATTTTCCCATTCTTCTTCTTCAGAACTTGATGAAAACATGAGACCAGGCACAGGCAGGAAGCAGAAAATGATCATTTCACAGCAGGAGGCTGCTTTGTGCCTCTACATAGTGCATCGTTGAACGGGAGGGGGGTATCTGGGCCGGCGCCTCTGAGGGATGGTCTTCTCTCCGCAGCCCGGTGGGGTCCCTTCCCCTCTCCAAGGCCCCATGGCCGCTCTCTCTATGACCCTCCTGCTCTGATGGTCTCAGACACTCCACGTTCCCTGGGTAAGGTCAAGGTCAGCAGGAGCCTGGCTCTTTCCTGTAGCCCCCACCCCAGAGGATAGCATTTGTGGCTAAACAGGTCCAGCAAATGCCATCTGACTTCTGAGCAGACGTGGTCAGGGCTGGTGCAGATCCAAGTTCATGTGCCTCTTACTGACTGTTTGAACTTGGCAGAGAACATATCTCTAGGAAAGAACATTCCTCCTGGACCTGACGCTGCGGGGGTTGAAGGGGAAGACTCAAGACACCCGTTCCCATCTCAGACGAATCTCTCGGGCTTCTATTCTATGGGAGTATTTGGCTTCTGCAAGAGATTATTTTTAAAATGAATCCTGTCTGACAGCCACTGGTGATGCAAAGCAGGATTGAAACTTACGGGCTGTGTGACCTTGAACCAATCGCCCCACCTCTCTGTTTCTTGCCCTACGCTGCAGGAATAGGGGCATCTGCTTTATTGAGCTGTTGGAGAAATTCGAGGAAATCATCCCAGAGCATGACAGCGTGTGATCAGATGGGCTGATGGTCTCCTGTTTAGGAGTGTTACACACAGCTCTAATGGGTTCACTCAACCGGAAACTCAGGATTAAGATGGAGGAAAGCGGGAAGGCAGGTGGGTGGCAGAGGTGGAGTGGGGACAGCCTAGAAATGAGATGGCCCGGGATTGTCCTGCTTTTGAGTCCATGTTGGAAAGAACTGAGCCCCAAAGTCTCAGCAGGGCCAGTGCCTCAGGGACGCGACCCCCGCCATCACTTGGGAGCCAGCCGAGGGCACCACATTTGGTTTAATGCTCTGCTGTCATGCACTTGAAATTCATATAATTTTTGAACAAGGGTCCCCACGTTGTCATTTTGCACTGGGCCCTGCAAACTACGGGGCAGGTCCTGAGTCAATCTACATGGTTGGGCCTTGTACAGTTGCAATTTTAGCCTCCACCTCTCCAAAACAGGTGCACTGGATGGTGGAAGAACAACGCTAACGCCTCTGCTCTTCCGAGGACCCTCCTGGGCTGTGCTGAGCACTTCTGTATGCTTCGCTCGGTGCTTGGCACTAAATAAAGCTGTGTTAAACACCCTCGTGAGTTTTGGACTCAACGTCCAATACCCACCTGTCGAATAGTGAGGAGGGATTTGGAGCCAGCCAGATGGGGGTGCAAATCCTAACCCCTTCACTTGCCAGTCGTGGCCTTCGGCAAATCCCTGCACGTCTCTGCAGCATGGTGACTTCGTGGTTGAAATGGTGATGGTAACAGTATATCTTTTTGAAGTTGTTGGGGGCAGGGGGAGTTAATGAGATTGTATGGGTTGAGCACCGTGCCAGGCACTTTGACTGTTAAAATGCATTTATGTGCTAACTGAGCACCTGCTACGTGCCAGGCACTGTGCTAGGCTCTGAGTGGACGGTGGTGAACAAGACCGTTGCCGTCCTGACCTTCATGGGGCCCACAGCCCAGACAGCAAGGCAGAAAATCAGCAAAGGCTCTAAGGTAACTTCCGACGGTGACCGGGGTAGAGCATGGGGGCTCTGCAGTGGGGAGGAGGTTATTAATCATGTGAAAGTGCCTTCCAACTCAGAAATTAAACTCTTCATGAGCTAGAGCCAAGGATTTCAACCCCACCCCTCCACGTAACACTACTGGGGAAAGAATTGTTTTCTGGAAATTTCAAGATGATTCCCCCCCAACTCCATGCCTGGAGATGCCGAGCCTCTCCCACCTCCAGGAGGGCAAACCACCCCCAGAGGACCCCAGACCGAGCCCGTCACCC
>NW_022589785.1:1979005-2193181 GCF_004348235.1 Phoca vitulina
AAGGGAAATGAACAAATTATCCTGATAATTTGTTTAAGAAGCGGGGGGGGAAGGCACTCAAGAAAAATGATATCCAATAAGACGGTGGGTTTCTAATGAATGTGCGGGTAATGAAATAAACCCATTTAGGCCACGCTTGGCCCTGATCTTCCCAGGCCTAGATTAAAAAATGGAACATCTGTGATGATTTAATTTACATCTTAATAACAAACAGGCCTCAAGAAACCCGCGGATAAATGCCTTTTATTGCCGGCGTATCTTTCGTACTGCAGCTTGAATGAAAACTCTGGTAATTAATTGTTTTAAGCGATTCTATTAAAAAGTGTCTGTTAGTGCTGCGTGCCGAATGTTTATGCGGGCCGGGCTGCCACAGGAATACAGACGAACCCGGGAGCGGGCGCAGAATGAAGTGCCTTATTTTCCCCCCCCCTACATTCACTGCCCTAAAGACATGCAGTTCTTTTATTTATATTTTTTTCAAAAGAGAGACATGCCTAACCTGTTAATTTCTCTTCCATTTTTTTTTAAATCTTAATTGTCAGTCTTTGAATTGACACGTGGATGGTCCCCTCGCTGCCCCCCGTGTTGACTTAAAACTCTTCTCCAATCCGAGCTGGGGATGGGCCGGTGTTGGTTTCCTGTGGGGTGTGCCCGGCGAGGTGCTGGTGTCTGGGGCTAGAGCTGTAGGCGTGCTGCACAGTTTCCAGCATTCAAGAAGTTGTCACTGGAGGGTGGCAGAACAGGCCATAAATGTGCCATCAATAAGTGACCCCCTCCAGCCATGGTTCCAGCTCTGGATGCACATTAGAATCCCTTGGGGGAGCTTTTAAAACAAACCCAGGCCCCCACCCACCCCTCAGAGGCCCTGATTTAATTAGTCTGGGGCGGAATCCAGGCATCAGTATTTTTTGAAAGCTCCCCAGGGGATCCTTCCCGAAGCCAGGGAAGAGAATCACCGCATAGGATGCATGGACATTTCCCAGGCAGCTCAGAGCCCTGAAGGAAAGAAGATAGGGTCTCAGAAGAAAAAGCCTGGGAAGCCGTGAGGGGTGGCCTCCTTGAGGTGGTGACATCTGGGCCAAGATGTCCACGATGAGGAAAAGGTGGTCCTGTGAAGATCTAGGGAAAAGCATTCTGAGTGGAGGGAACAGCATATGCAAATGCTCTACAAGGAGGGTCTGCTGGATGTGTTTGAGGGACAGAATAGTGGGTGTTGGTGCTGGTGGGGGAAGGAGGAGGTGAAGGTTCTTCCCCAGTTGGCTGCCTCCCCCCACCTCCAACTCCTAGACTGGATCAGGTTCTGCCCTGTATTTCCTCAGCCCCCTAGGCAAGCCCGGCCCAGCTCAGCCCAAAGCACAGTGGACCATAATTGCCTGTGCCTATACCCGGCCTGGGGAGGAGGTTGGATTCTGGATAGTGGGTGGCTTGAATCCCTTGATGAGTCATCCTCTTGGCCTCAGCTTAAGGGCCATCTCCATGTGGGGACCCCTGCCCACACTTTCATCTTTCTAGCCCCCTCTCCCACCCTAGACCCAACACCCACAACGGGGCATCAGTACCTTTTGGGTCCGAAGAAGGGGAGTAAAATCAGCCTTTGGAGCACAATCTCAGCGTCCAATGCCTGGTTTCTAGTCTCTACTTTTTCATTTCTTGCTCATGAGTATTTTTCAAATTCTATTTTAACTTTAAGACTATTCCTCCGGTAAACAGACTCTTTACAGAAGTGGCAATGTTCGTGGTTAACAAACATATGGGAAAAGCTCAGCTTCAGTGGGAATCAGAGAAAAAGGAATTAAAGCAATTAACATTTTCACCTAATTAAAAAGAAAAAAGAGCATTTTTTGTTTGTTGTTGGTTAGGTAACTTGTTCAGGAAAATCAAGGTATGGGGTGAAGGGTCCCTCCTACATTCTTGATGGGAATGTAACCCAAAGTCAGGGTATCTTTGAAGCAATGTGCGGCTACCTACCAAGCTCTTGACAATGAGCTTGCCCTGGCCCTGGGCTCTAGCTCCCAAGGGAACATCTTAGATACGGGGGGAAAAAAAAAACCCAACATAGCACAGAGAACCAGGCTCCCTGTAGCATTCTATATGAGCCTCCCAAGTGGGCAGCAACCTAAACATCTACCCAAGGGAAAATGAGACATGAATTATGACTTCTTTATAGGCAAGAATATTACGCAGCCATTGGAATGTTTATAAAAATGAGTAACAACATGGAAACATAATTGTAACATAATAGTAATTGAAAAAAGACACAAAATTACATAGCAAATATGATGTAAAATGTTTTTTTTTAAAGGCAACGAGCAAAGACTCCAAATAAACAATAAAACCATTAAAAAAAAAAACCCTCTGGTTACACTGATGGAAATGTAAATTAATTAAGACATTTCATCTGTTTTGTTTTGTAGGGCATGGCTTTCTATGTAGCCTACTCTTCTCTCTGAGAGTTAGGATTTTTTTGCCCTCCCGCATTCAGGGCCTTTCCATATCGAGGTACAGAGGTTGGTCTCCAGAATATGACAGGCTGGGCTGAATCCCTGCTCCTCCATTCACCAGCCCTGTGACTGGGGGTAAATCTCCTCTGAGCCTCTGTCTCCTCATCTGTAAAATGGGCTTAATCATGTCTGTGAGGCTGTCGTGTGAAAATTAGAACAAAACCAAGGCATAAGGTCCCCGGTGCCAGCCTGAGTATACGGGTCAGCACGTAACAAATGGCCAGCAAAGTCATGGTCATTTGCACTGACATTGGACATTTTTTTAAATCAGAGTTCATTCAGTTCTATACATAAAAAATTACAAATTGAGAATTAAGGGTCCATCACCACCTCTGAATCTGGGGCACAGACTAGGAAAAGAAGCCATACGTGAATCCCAGGGTCTCCCTCCCACCTTTGTGAGGGCTTCCCCACATAACTCCGGGAGGGTCCCTCCTTCGCCACAGACCTTGGCCACCAACACAGTGCCCTTAAGTAGCCCCTTTTGAATGGGGGAGTCTGGAGCAGAGAGATAGGGAGTGTATGGAGAACCAGGTGGGGCTCTTAGAAAGTCAGAGATCTGAATCAAGACTGAGAGGCCAAGACCCTCAGTTTCCTGACCTGTGAAATGGAGGGGGTGTCTAGATTGGCTCCCAGCAAGCATTCCCTGGATATGAGTGTGATGCACCCCGCCTAATAGAACACCCTCCTGAAAGGAGTCAGTTTAATACTAAATGCATTTGACCACGGACATACCCCATGACTGTACTTTATTGTTGTTTTGCTCACATAAGCAGCCTGCAAACGCCACTGGGAGCTCTGTCGTCTAGTAAAGATGATGTGTTCACTGTGCACACATCTCCTGAATACCAGGTGTGTGTCAGGCAGTGTGATAGGGTGCCGAGGACATGGCAGGGAACCAGACAGATACAGCTCCCTGCTTTGGAGAGATGGACAAAGTTAACATTATAAAGAAGTCAAGTATAGAGTCTGAGAAAAGGTGAGAAACACTACAAGGAGAGAAAAGCAGGAAATAGTTGGGAAAATGCAGGGGGAGGGATTATGATTTTCACTAGGTTGGTCTGGGGGTGCCTCATTGAGAAAGTGACATTTGAGGAACAACTAGAAGGAGCCAGGGAGGTTTGTAGGCAGATATGAAGAGGGAGAGTGTTTTAGGTAGGAGGAAGAGCCAGCGCAAAGGCCCTGGGGCAGGAGTAAGCCTGGTTTGTAAGAGGTGAGGTGCCAGAGCAGAGTGAGCAAGGACAGAAGAGTACCCAGGCCACCACGAGGACTTCAGCTGGCATTCTATACATCCTACAGCTCATGGACTAGCAATAATGCTCCCATCCACCTTTTTTCTCACCCCACGGGTATTCTCAAACCAAGACCATGCCAAAGCTGAGGTAGGCACAGAGCCTTCCCTCTCCTCTCCACCCACACACAGTCCCTCCATGGAGGCATCCCACACCCTGCAGGACCAGTTTCCTTGTTCCCCATTCACGGAGGAGCAAATGAAGCCTCGGGGAGGTAGAGTCTCCTGCCCACAACCCCACACACAGGAGGACTCAGGGGAAGGGCGCAGACTTGGGTCTAAGTGGACCCATTGCAGGGCCAGCCCTCGGAGAGACTGAGGCTCTGTGGTGGGCAAGAAGCCAAATAAACTTCTCCTCTCCTGTCACCTACATTTCCTAGGGACCCTCAAAGGCATTTTAGGAAAAATTAAAGTGCTGTAGTGCTTTACTCAGTGGGAAGTAAACATATGAGACTCATTATCCCAAGAGGTGGTGCAGCTAAAAATACACGTCGGTTCACCAAGGGTTCGGATTAAAAGCCGGGATGGTGGATTTTGAGAGCACTGTGAAGGAAAAGCCGGGTGGGGAGGCAGGCTTGGAAGGCGGTGAGGTCACAGCGGGCAGGAGGGGCCTCCAACCCCCAGCCTTCTGAGAGTAATTGGGAGGTGGCTTAGAGAAAGAGATTAGGGGACTTTGGAGCCACACAAGCCATGCACACACCTGCTGGGCAAGGCTTCCCACCTCTCTGACCGCAGGCTCCTCTTCTGTGAAGTGGGGTGAGCCTTAAGCCTCACCTTATGGAATTGACGTGCTGGTTGAATGAGAGAATACACACAAGCAACCAGCTCGGTGCTGCCTAGAAGCCTGGGGATTTGTCTGATATCTGTCTCCCCACAGACACTGGGGAGTATCAGGGCCCCCGCCTGCCCGGTGTGTCTGGCATAGCTCATGGCACCTGGGAGACTCGCAGAGCGTATCTGTTGACCTATCCATCAGCATCCGCCTGGCCGAGGCTAACCGTCTGGGTGCTAGGTCAGTCCCTTCTGCTTCCTCAGGGTGCTATAGCGGTCCTAGCAGAGAAAACCAGCCTGGGGAACCGAGAGGCAAAGCCTCTCTCTACGAGGCCTTTTATCCAACTAGCTCTCTGAGGATGAGCCACCAACCAACAGTCAGAGAAAGAGGCTCAGAACCTCAAAGTCTAGGGGCGCCTGGGTGGCTCAGTTGGTTAAGCGACTGCCTTCGGCTCAGGTCATGATCCTGGAGTCCCTGGATCGAGTCCTGCATCCGGGTCCCTGCTCAGCAGGGAGTCTGCTTCTCCCTCTGACCCTCCCCCCTCTCAAGCTCTCTCTCTCTCTCAAATAAATAAAAAATCTTTAAAAAAACAAATAAACAAAAAAAAAAACCCTCAAAGTCTAAAAATGCCTCTCCGTCCAGACAGACATCACCCTCAGCTGCCTGGTCCCCACAGAGCAACAGGAATAGAGCGGGCTGCAGACGGGCGGGGGGCCTTAAAACTGGCATTCCCTACCTGAGGTTTCATTAACCCCTCCAATCCAAAAATTGTGAAATTCACTGGGATGCCATGTTTTCTTCTTTTCTATAGCAAGAGAACAGTCAAAGGCTAAAAGCAACCACACGCAAGGTGGCTTCCTGTCTCGGTGCAAGAAGACCAGCAGAATATTTCTTTGGTGACAGGGACAGTCCTCAAGTCCTAGAGCAGCCCAGTCCAAGAGGAAGATAATGCAAGCCACATAGGCCATCTTAAACTTTCTAGAAGCCATATTTTAAAAAGCAAAAAGAAACTGAGAAGTGAATTTTGATACTACCCTTTCTTTAACACAATATACCAGAAACATCATCATCCCCACCCGCAGACAACGTCAAACATTTTCAATCAGGTAGTTTACACATTTTCCAATAAGTGAAGAGGGTATCCGTTTTTCAATTTGTGTAATTAAAATGAAATTAAATTTAAAATTCAGTTTCTCGGTCCCACCAACAAAGTGCCAAATAGCCACACGGGGCAAGTGATTGCCCAAGAGAATTCTCAGGGGCAGGGGCGGTCTTGGCCCCCCCCCCACCATCACCAAATCCTGTTTTCTTTGTCCCCTAGTGTCTCCTGCTGCAGCTCCCCGAAAGGCCACAGTCCCGGTGAAGTTCACAGCCCCGGAGAACCTCTGGTAGAAGGGGACAGGCTCCCTGTCCCCCTTAGAAGGGCCTTCCCCGTGGACCTCCCACTCAGGGACTGCGCACGCACGAGCTCGCACACAGGCATGCATGCGCATCTCTCCCTGGCACAGCAGGGAAAAGAGACGAGCAGGAGAGCCAGCCTGTGCTCAGACCCGAGCAGCATTTAGCCACTGGCTCTGCGGAGCTGGAGAATGCGGGTCTTTCCCCACCTGCAAGTGCCTGCCTTCCTCCCAGACGGGCCAATGCCTCCCCTGCCTCCCCTCATTCCTACCAGGACTTGGTCTCTGGATGTGACGGCCCAGCCCCTCCGCAGGTGCAAACGCACTGCTTTTCTTGCCAAAGAGTCGGAGGTGGAGAGTGCCCAGAGCAGAAAGAAGTGAAACCCGGCGAGTGGGGCCAGGTAAAAGAAAGGAAGATGGTACACGGGCAGACAGACAGACCAACTGAGTGACGGACTGACACAGACGGAGAGACAGAAACAGAAAAAAGGACTAGAGAATCCTCGAGAGAAAAATGCTCAGGATATAGGGTGACCCACCGTCCTGGTTGCCCTGGGACCCAAAGGGGACATGGGATGTGGGAGTCTGAACACTAATACTGGGTAAGTTTGGGGTCACCTCACCAAAAACCACAGACACCAAGAGATAAAGGCTGAGAGATGCAGAGGGGTGCTGGGCAGAGGGAAGGGGAGGGTCAGAAAGGGGCTGGCGGGTTGACCTTCATCACTGGGCAGCCCTGGGGGTTGCTTTGGGGACACAGGACCCCAATCCCTCAGGCCTCAGTGAAACTCAAAGCATCCTCCCCCAAATACCCATGTACTTGACATTCCTGTCTTTGGACAGAGGCAGGAAGGGGTTCCTGCTATTGTGGACAGAAGGTTTGGATTCCCCCCAAATTCATGTGTTGAGACACTACGGTTCCCACATGATGGGATTAGGAGGTGGGCCTTCAGGTGGTTAACTAGGATGACACGAGGTCATGAGGGTGGGGCCCCCCTGAATGGGATTAGTGTCCTATAAGAGTCAGGAGAGGGCTTGCTTCCTCTCTCTGCCACCGAGGACAAGAAGTCAGCAGCCTGCCAACCAGGAAGAGGACACTTGGCACCACGCCACTAGGCTGGCACCTTGAGCTCAGACCGCCAGCCTCCAGAACCAGGAGAAATGGATTTTTGTTGTTTATAAGCCACCAGCCGGTGGCATTACTAGCTACAGCTAAGAGACCTGTCCCTCCTTGATGCTACCTGCCTTGAACCCCCCCACCAAGGCACTTTCAACAAAGGAGCTCAGAGACATTTCTCCCCCACGCTCCAGTGAGAGTGGGGACCTAGCCTCCTGCCTGGCCCACCCCTGCCCTCCCCCATCTGAGTCTCTGTCCCTCACACACCTTCCCAGGCAGTCTTGAAGTTTCACAGACTGAGGTTGCAGAACACCCCCTCCTCGGTAGAATCAGAAGGGGTGCTGGAATGATGTGATCGGCCCCCATGTGGGAAGCTGTGTGACCCCAGGGTGGGACACTTGACCTCTCTGAGCTTTAGTTCAGCTTCCCATCACACGGGGGGGAGGGGCGGGGATAGCAGAGCTCATGCGATGGCATGTCAACCCTTATGATAACCCCAAGAGGAGAGAACCATTATTATCCACATTGTATAGATGAGGGAACTATAGAGGCAAGGTGGTGGGCCCGAGTCACACAGCTCAAAGTTGGTAGAGGCAGGATTTAAACCCAGGTCTCCCTGGGTCTCAGGCTGTAGCTTTGACCCATGATTCTACAGGGATCGCGCCAGAGTGCTCCTCTGGGGATGACTGCCTTTCTAACCACTGACATTAATCCTAATTCCAGGCCACGTCTGAACCCAAGGCTCTAGCTACAGGAGCGTGGCCTCTGAGCCACCTATTGCAAAATGGAGTCACCGGCTGGGCACCCCCCTTCCCCCAGCCCCTCCTCCACCCCCGCCACTGCTCCTGCATCTTTAGCTGGCTGAGCTGTCCTACAATCCCCCAGCCTGAAATATCCCTGCGCCTCCGTGCCTGGTGATTCTCCCCGCCCTTTTCCCTGTGCTTTAAAATGTTAACCGTGAATGGATTTATTTCAAACCAAATCACCTTTCCCCGTTTTCCGGGGGAAAGTGTGACAGTCGGCAAGGCCTGTAATTCTTTTCTCCGGAGTTAAGATTTGCTGGAGAGAAATGGATTTCCCCACGTCGCACAAAGAATTCAGCGAAGAGAGGAGCAGGTATTAGAAAAGAGAGAGAGAGAGAGAGAGAAAAGCATTTGTCAGATTTGGAGTGTGCGTGTGTTCATGTGCGCGTGTGTGTGTGCGCGTGTCCGCGCTTCCTGCCGTCCGTCTGTATTTCACATAACTTTGTTTTCACTAGTTGGTACAATTAAAATCACGAGGAGAAGTCAGGTATAAATCAAAGTTCCTTTAAATTTCACCAGAAAGATGTACATATGACGGTCTTCACTCAGCAGGCACCAATAAAAGATATGTGGTCGCCTTTGGCGGGAGAGGCAGAAATAAGCAATTTAGGATCTTAAAAGATAAAAGATAATAAAAGTAATTAAGATAATTAACCACCCTGAAGAGAGAAGAATTTACTGCTGTAAATTTTGTATTTTGTTCTGCTTGGCAATATCACAGATGCCACTCTGCTTAATATACGGCCCATCAAGTATCTGAGAGTCTTGCGCTGTCAAAAAAACATATATAATAAAAAAATTTTTAAGAAAAGAGGAAGGAGGGGGGAAGGACAGGGGCTGCAGTTACAATTTTTAAAAATCTGGTTAATTGACTTCGGAGCCAGGTGCTTGGGCTCTCTGTGCGGCTCGCGGGTTCGGGAAGGATGGAATTTTCGTCTCTCCGAGGACTATCTCTGCAGCCACGTAGGAATGCCATCTGCAGCCCCCTGGCAGGTCTCCAAAGTCACCAGCTCGGACCAGCCCCTATTCTCCCCTTCCTGCGCTGTCTGGCTCCCTCCACACTGTCTCGGCGGGCACCAAAGAGATGGTCCTAAAATCCCTATAGACCATGCCCCTCTCCCGCGTACACCCACCTGGGGTCTCCCCAGGGCCCTCGGGATAAAATCCGAATTCCTACTCTGACACTCAAAGTTCTCCAAGAGGGGGTCCCTGTCTCAGCCCTGATCTCAACCCTTCTTGCGATATCCACACAGATCACTGTCAGATCTTCCTAAGTGATGTGATGTTTCCCTCCCCAGGAACCATCTGCTGAACTCTTGTTCATCCTCCACTAGTCAGCTCAAGGGTCGGTAGCTCTTGGCAAATGCCCCTGACACATTTCCCCAACCCCCAGGACCCTCGTGGGTGCTCCCACACTCTTGCAGCTCTTGGGTCATCCATGGAGAATGACACTTACTCCATGTCAGCATATTTTCTATTCACTTGTCCCCACCTTTAGTTCAACAACTATTTAGTCCTTAGTGTGTGCCCTCTGCTGCACTAGCTGTTGTAGATCAAAAGGTATGTGCGCTCATTCCTAATATTATTTATTGAGCCCCTATTATGTCCCAGGCCCTGTTCTAGGTCCTGAAAATGTAGCGGTGAATAAAGAAACAAAATATCTGCTGTCACAAAGCTGAGATCCTAAGGGAGAGGGAGGGAGGTGACAGACAGTAAGGAACAAATAAATAGGTATCGTGAGAGTCGGGACGAGAGCTAAGAAGACAAAGCAGAGAAGGGATGGAGTGGTCAGTGTCAAGCAGAGACTTGAGGATATGGGATGAGGCAGGCATTAAACTGTGGGGTGCGGCACTTCCAGCAGAGGGTTCAGGGAGCATGGAGACCCAGAGATGGGACTGAGTCCTGAGGGTGGGAGAAGTGACAAGGAGCAGGTCAGTGAGGGTGGATAGTAGGAGGCCAAATCATGCAGGACCCTGTAGATCATTCCAGGACTCTGGCTTCTGCCCCGGGTTGGGGGTGGGGGTGGGGACCGCTACAGGGTTAAGGCAGAGGGTGACACGATGTGCCTTTTTCAGCTGCCCATCCTAGGCTGCGTGGGGCATGGAATCAATGGGGAGGGGAGAAGTTGAGGCAGCAGGGAGGGGGCTGTCCCAGCCTTCCAGGCCAGGGTGACTGTGACCAGCATGGGACACTGATGGCCCTGAGCATCTAGGAACCACCTGGTGTACAGGAGATCTTGGTAGATTTGTGTGCATGCATGCATGCTCACACACACTGCACACACAGACAATCTACACCTGTACAGCCTTGAATTTAGGTGATGAGCAGGGCAGGGTCTTAGGTCATTGAGACAGCACACTGGCTTTCTGACAATAAATCTATATTTTGCACCAACAGTTTGTCAAGCGCACAGTTTAATGAGTCTCTCTCATCTCTCAAAGCTTTATATCAAACTCTGATGTATGATGGATGCCCTGATCTCTTTACTGAGTGAATGAATGAATGAATGAATGAGTGAATGAATGAATGAATGAATAAGTGAATGCGTGAGTGAATGAGTGAATGAATGAGACAACTCAGAAAGTGAGACTTGTGAACAAGTAGGTATGACAGGCTGGCCTTGAACCAGAGGCACGAAGCGGCAGCGGAGCCCACCCCAGGGCTGTAGGAACCTGCCAGAAGAATGGAGATGGCTCCCCCAGGAGGCACGACTGCCCTGGCTCAGACACACCCCATTCTAGGTGCCCCTCTGGGCTTTCCCCTCCAAGTACACCCTCCTTGAGACCCGCCAGCCACTTCTGTGTCTACACCTCCGAGGAGATGCCTACCCTCAGAGCCTGCCCAGGGCCATGTAAATATGGACCCGAATGAGGCAGGCACCCCAGATCTCTCAATAATTAGACTTCAAGTGGCCCCCATAACTCAGTGGCTAATTACCTCACCAGCTCCCTCGGCTCGGCCCTCTGAGGCAACCAGCCCATTTCCCTGGCAGCCTGGCCCATAAAAATCCCTGAAAGCACGTGGATTTACTGTATTTATTTATTGGGATTTGGAGAAATATACCTGGTACCCAGAGGTCTGGGGATGGTGGGACATAATTTTGAAATGCAGATTGTTAAAATAAGGAAGAATTATAAGAAAGAATTAGCAGGCTCCTGCTTTCCCAGGTAGCAGAAAAGATGCCCCCTGATAATTTGTTACTGGACCAGTTGTGAAGGAAGCTGCACGAAGATGTCCTGCATGGAAGGTTGGCAAGGTCCTTGATACCCTATTCCAGTTCCCCAGCAGGCTACTCCCACCACAGGGCCTTTGCACTTGCTGTTCCCTCTGCCTGAGACCATGTTCCCTACACACCTTGACAGGGTGGTTCTTCTTATTACTTAGCTAGTTCTCAGCTCAAACAGCACCTCCTCACCTCCTCATGGATAGGTCTTCCCCGATCACCATTTTAATGCTGCCAGCACCCAAGCTATCCATTAACCTGCTCTATATTCTTCCCCAAATTTATCTCCTCTTGAGAAATTAATTTGTTCGTCTACTTGTGGGCTTGGCTATTTTGTTTCCTTCCAGCAGAAAGTAAGCTCCTTGTTCATCTCGGTCACCTCTGCATTTCTAGTGCTGAGCCCAGAGCCGGGTACACAGTAGGGGCTCCGTAAATGTTTATTGAGTGAATTAATGATCTTACAGATGGGAGATGGTGGTCCCTGGCTTTTGCTTACTCCCCTCCTTCTGCCTGCAGCATCCTTTCCAATCAGTTTACAAGTATTGTCTTCTTTGATTTCATGGCAACCTGACAAGGTGAGAGCCTTCCTTACCCCATGTTATAGGTTAGGAAACCGAGTTTCATGACATGAAACAATTTCCCCCATGGTTGCTCAAGTAGGAAGGGCCAATAATGGTAATTAAACTAGGTATGGCTGTCTCCATAACCTCTCCTGTGAGCCATTGCTCCAGGGGGTGGGGAGAGTACAGGGCTGACCCTCAAAGGCCACAGTCCTTCTTGGTGTGGGATCAGCCACAGATCTGTGCTAAATGGATGTCATTCTCACTCCAAGCAGAGCGAGGCCCTAGACATCATTTAGTCTACTCCTTCATAGTACTTACAGGGAAACAGATTCAGGGACTTGCCTGAGGCCACACCATGTGATTGTGGCAGAGCAGGAGCCAGCATCCAAGTGGTAGAGAACAAGAAAAGTGGAATTTGGAGACCCATGACCCTGGTTTGGGTCCTGGGCTCCACTCCTCCCCTTAACCTCTCAGAGACCCAGTCTCCTCATCTGTAGATAAGGGGAGACTCATATCAGCCCTAAGGTAACAAAGATGGGAGAGTACATGTAAAACATCCCTTGGTCACAGTAAGTGCTCAACAAATAATTTGAGAAAGCATATATTGAGCACATTCCCCATGCTGGACCTTGCATGGCACTTTCCAGGTGACATCTCATGTCTTCCTTGTACCAAGTATAAGATAGGTGGGTACCATTACTAGTTCACATTTACATAGCAAAGCAAGCTTAAAGGCATTAGTCACTTGCCTGAGCCAATGACAATGACAGCCAATGGCAGAGCCAGAATTTGAACCCAGTTCCATCTGACCTCACATTCTGAATTCTCTGTCATTCTACTTGGAGGGTGGTTTCCTCATTTATAAAATGGGAAAAGCCATGCCAATGGTCATCTTGCAAACCACTGGTGTGTCCTAAGCAAATTGGGGTAGAGGTGTGGATGAGTGGATGGAAGCATAGACAAGGAGGAGAATGGATGCATGGGCAGATGAGTGGATGGATGGAATGAAGGAAAGGTAGATGGATGAAGATGGTGGGCAAATGGGTGTATAGATGGACAAATAGATGGTGGATGGATGGATGGATGGATGGGTGGATGGATGGATGGATGGGTGGGTGGTGGATGGTTGGATGGCGGGTGGGATGGATGGATGGATGAATGAATTGGATGAGTGGTGGATGGATGGGTGGGTGGATAATGGGTAGATGGGTATTGGGTGGATGGTGGATTTGTTGGGTGGGAGAGTAGGTACTTAGAGGAGTTGGTAGATGTGTAGACAGGCAGGCATATAGGTTGAGGGGTGGGTGGATGAACAGGTGAGTGAGTAGGAGAGCAGCTAGCTGGGTAAGTAGATGGAAAGGGTAGGTGGAAAGGGATATAGTCCCTTGTATGACACAAGTGGTTTTTCTCCCCCTGAAAGGACATTCTTTTTTCTGAAAGACAACTGTTTCTCTCCCATCCCCTGATCCTCTACAGGCATACCACATACGGTCAGGTTCTCAGGACTCCTGTGGGGAGTGGGCGCACCCGTACATCCTCTCTGCTGGCGCGCTCTCTTCCTGTCTCTCTGTCCCACACAGGCAGAGAGCGCACAGAACAGCACAGAGACGCCTCCACAAACGCCAGAGGAGCAAAGAAACCCAGGAGGTGCTCCTTTGGGCTTCTCACATTAGCATATCAATGCAGGACCCAGAGCAGAGGGGCTTGGAGGCTTGGATTTTGCAAAGCAAATTATTCAGTTTTTTTTTTTTTTTTTTAAGATTTTATTTATTTATTTGAGACAGAGAGAATGAGAGAGAGAGAGAGAGCACACGAGAGGGGGGAGGGTCAGAGGGAGAAGCAGTCTCCCTGCCGAGCAGGGAGCCCGATGCGGGACTCGATCCCGGGACTCCAGGATCATGACCTGAGCTGAAGGCAGTCGCTTAACCAACTGAGCCACCCAGGCGCCCTGCAAAGCAAATTATTCATTCCATAGTGGGACCTCCCCAAAACCAATCTAAAGAGGGGGAAATGGCATTTTTTTGTTTGTGCTTTGTGTAAAAAAAAAAAAAAAAGGTCTGCCTTGAGCTCCTCTTGCTTTTTGTTAAAGTTCCACCCCTTTGGGAAGAGTGTTCATCATCAGGGGCCACCCCTCACCTCCACAGGCCCAGGTGTCTGGATGTCCCCAACCTGGGAGACCTCACTGGAATTTCCTCTGGAGTCAGCAGACCTGAAACCGGCTGTGTGCTTCACCTCCCTGCGCCATGGTCTCTCGCCTGCACTCTGGGGCTCAGGAGGTCTTCAGAGTGGGGGCTGTTCTGTCAACAGGTACTTGTGCTGAGCTTAGAGGCTGAGCAGAGGACATGGAGCAAGATTCGAGCAGAGGCCGCCATGGGATGAAATGAGACGGTGCGAGCGAGGTGTTCCACGCGGGGCCCGGTTGCAGCACTCAGTGAGTAAACCTCTACAATCGTGAGGTAGGTAACAGGCCGGTAACAGCACCCCAGCCCAAACCAGGTCTCAGCCTGGACATGCTTGTTCCCTGCGGGTGTTTCTTCCCGAAATCTCTGCGGTACTTAGGGCAAAATGAGATCTGGTAGAAACGGCTCCAGAGCTGCCCTGGGTCTTAGTTCCTACCTTCCCCTTCACTGGCTGTGTGACCTGGGGCCAGTTGCTCGCCCTCTCTGGGCCACCATAACCAGACCTAGAAATGCCTAGGTTGGCTTAGGCTGGTAGTTCTCCACCTTCACTGACAAACGCCATTCTTTCATTTTTTATTCTTTTTAAACAAAGTGACTGGACTGAACATTTATATACATTATCGCAGATAAGCACCAACTCTGAGGGGCAGCACCCTCAACATCCCCGTTTTACAGGTCACAAAACTGAGGAGGCTTAACAGGAGAAGGTCAGTGGCTCACGGGCAGAGTCTACACTCTCTGTCTGTCTGCCTGACACCGAGGCCTGCCTGTGCCCCTAACCGAGTCCCTGTGCCACAGGTCAACCCTTGAATCCAAGCATGTCAACCCATGAACCCAGAAAACTTGCATTAATATTCTCTAGCAAGCATCGGCGTCTCTTCAGATCCTTCAGCCTTGTCATCTCTGCACGTCCCCGGCAGCGCTGTAGCTCCGTGTGCAGGGTCCCCAGGCCCAGCCCCTCTCCACGGGCATTTAGGCCGACCCTGAAGGAAAATGGTTTTAAGGCCAAAAATATGATGCAGTCCCTCCCAGGGGAAGGGTTGTCTTTTTAGAGCCTGTGCTTGGAGGATGTAACGTATGACACAAGCAGTTCAGTATTTGCCAGGTGGTGCCAAGAACACGTGTTCCAAGCATCCCAGTTGCACCTGCTTCCCTCAGTGGAACAGTGGGCAGATAACGTGGGTGCAGGGGAGACGGTGAGTCCATGGAAGAAGCTGGAAAGCAAAGAGACAGGAGCATCCTGATCATCTTCTTGTGACTGCTTCTCCCCTCTCCTGCTCCTGGAAGCCAGGCCCGGTACTCCCACCACCCATTCCTCCAGCTTGCGGGGTCATCTGGCCTCTGGGTGGAGGGGGGATGGGGACTCAGCCAGCTTCTGTGACAGCCCCTTCTGAGTCTTCTGGCAGAGAGGCAGGAGCAAAGAAAACTGGCCCCAGTCCTAAGAGCAGGATTCTAGGGCCCACCTGCCATTATTTCACTCCTTGGAGGACCTTGAGCAAATCACTTTGTCCCCTGCAAGGCCTCGGTCTCCCCATCTGTAAAATGCAGGTAACAATCCTTCCTGGCAGTCCTGGGGCCGAATAACTTAGCTTCTCAAAGCCTCAGTCTACTCACCTCTAAAATGGGTCAGTAAGCATAACCAAGTCTCACAGAGTACAGAACGACTTGGAGCCTTCAGGGCAGGGATAGACACTGGAGGTCAGCCAACTTTTCCGGTAAAAAGCCAGATAATAAATATTTTCGGATCTAGCTCTACGGCTGGAGCACCAAAGCAGCCATAGACAAAATGTAAATGAATGGGCGTGGCTGTATGCCAATAAAACTTTATATATGGACACTGAAATTTGAATTTCATAGAATCTTTATGTGTCACAGAGTAGTATTCTTCTTTTGATCTTTTTTCAATGATTTAGAAATGATTTAAACTTATTTTTAGCTCACAGATCGCACAAAAGCAGACGGGTGGTTTGCAGCCCGTGATGCACACGCAGGTCGCTCTCTAACTGACACGGAGGCCCCACAGTCAATGTTCATTTTGTCTATTTCCACCGAAATTCAAGTTTTAGAAAGACCCTTTGAGTTCCAATATTATTTCCATTTCCAGAAGCTCATCCATCAGGCCCGGAGAGCTGGCTGTTGGCTTTCTGAATATAAATCTTCCAAGATGGGGTACTTGCTTTCAACCCTAAAGCCTTTCTTCCATCTGCGGCCAGTCTCTGTGAACGTGGCTTTACAATTAAATAGAATTACTCGCACGGAACACATTTCAGTGCTTAGTTTACAATCTCTATCTCCCAAAGTGCTCCCAACATCCGAGGAGGTAGTTGTGGTTCTTCTCTGCCACTTTTCAGATGAGAAGAGTGAGGCCAGCCAGAGCCGTGGAGTCTGTGAGCCAAGGCAGGGCCAGGATTTGAACCCAGGCTCTCTGGACCCGACCGCACCTCACAGCTCCCCCACCCATACACCTGCTCCCACGATTCAGCAAAGCTGAGCTGCTTCTCCTTGCCCCCCTCCCCAGCAAGAACATCATTGTCCCAGAGAAGCAAGATTCTGATGCTGGGGTGGGAATGAGGGAGCTGGCAGGAAATCAGCACATAAGCAATTAAAACAAATAAGATGAAAATGATATATACTGCACACGCGAACTGCAGATCGTGGCGGAAGGTCGCGCAGATGCTGGGTGCTGTTCCGTCCCGGGGACGCTGGGACAGATTCCGCTAATTGCACCCCCCATGTAGTGCGGGGTGTCGGGGGACCTCAGGAGTGATCCATCTCCCGGGGCAGGCTCGTTCCGGGAGGCGAGCGAGGGAGGCCTTGTCGAGCGCCTCGCAAGACTAATATCCCGCAGCACCGGGAACCGCTAGCAGGAACACCCTCGTTTGTTTTTCGGGATTTTTTTTTACAGGACCGAAGTGGCAGTTTTCCTCCTGATTTTTCAAAGCTGCACTTATTTACTGCTCTTTGTGCATCTTCAGAGAAATGTGCCCCCAAATCTTTTCTTCACAGAGCCGATGCGCCAGGAAGATCAGAAAATGAAATTATCTCATTAAAAAAAAAAAAAAAAAGTCTATGTGCTTTAGTCACATGTGATTAAAACAAATCTAACTGCACCAAAGAGCATAAAATTAAACAGTCAAATCCCTCTCCTTAGAAATATTAATTTGTCCATCTGACAAATTTTTTGAGCATCTGCTACGTACAGGGCTCTGGCGATATAGAATCGAACAGAATAGCAAAGTTCCTGCTCCGTCCCTTTTCATTATCATTTATGTGTGTGTGTTTGGGTATATATTATATATATATATGTAGAGAGAGAGAGAGAGATGTTTATCATACATACTATAGATATCTTATACATATGTGCTTATCTTTTTTAAAATAAATTGTGTCTTCTGCACCTTGAAGGGACTTTTTCTTTAATTTCACAATATATTGGGGGCATTTTTTTTCCATTTTAACAAATAGAAAATCTGTTTCCATTTTTTCTAAATAGCTGTGTGGTATTTCAAAATGCGCCTGTAGGAACATTTAATCAGTCCCCCATTGATGGATGCATTGGTTGCTTACAGCTTTAGGCTATTCCCACCAATGGTGAGGCGAATAACTCTGAGCAAAAAAACTCTGTTTCCATTAAGTGTGGAAGGAGCTCCGAGAGGACCCACCCCGTGGTCACTCACGTTAGCCACCTCGAATGTCTTGTCGTCCCCCCAGGCAAGGCTCGTGGGAGAACTGCCCTTCCTTGCGCACTTGGAGATCGGTGTGGCCACGGGGCTGGCTCCCGTGTTACGTAGCATATCATTCATGCGTGGAAGCTTTAGGACTGTGATCCTCTGCTCTTTTTCCCCTCTGCCTTAGTGACCAGCTGTGCTCCCGAAGGTGACTGCTCCAGCCACCAAGTGACAGGTAACAGATATGTGTAGCAGATCCCCCAGCCAACCTGCAGTGAACATGCAGTGTGAGCTGGAAACAAAACATGTTGTTTCGTGCCACTGAGATGTGGGGGTTATTTGTTACTTCAAGATAACCTCGTTTATCCTGACCGATACCAGCTCCTCCATGTCTTCCATTTTATAGACAGAGAAATAAAGCCTACATGTATCACCTCTAATCACTCAGGTTTCAATCTTTTAATGGCTCCCCACCACCCACAGGTAAGCACTCAGATTCCTTAGCACATTATTAATAAGCTTTGGTTATTTTATAGCAACACACCAACCATTTCAGTATTATTTCCACCTGATTTACCTGGTGCTCCAGCCGCACCTAAGACTCAACCATAATTGCAGATCCCCCAACTTGGTTCATGCTATTTCCTAGGTCCTGGAGTATCCCTCCCTGCCTTTGCTTCAGGAAGAACTCCTATTCATCCTTCAATACCCTGCTCAAAGAGGTGCCCATCTGTCAAGCCTTGCCTTGTCCTTCCAGGCAGCTTCTTCGTCCTCGGTGCTTCTGCAGCACTTAAACAGACTCCATGTGGGACTGTATCACACTCTTCCCTAAGTGCTTATTTATGTGACTGTTCCCCCTACGCCCAAATTGTAAGCCCCTTGAGAGTATGGACTCTATCTTATTCATCTCTCTCCAATGCCCAGCACAGGGCCTGCCTTGGTGCATGCTGGGTAAATGTTGAACCAATGAATTAGTCAATGGATGGATGGATCAATAGATGGATGGGTGGATGGATGGATGGATGAATCTCGACCTTCCAGGACTTTCTACTACTACAGACATACCCTTGGAATAAATGTGCAGGACCCGGGATAGTGGACAGAAAGTTTCAGGATACCAATGTGATCCCTTTAAAGACATCCCTATTAGGGTCTGCACTGTAGAACAGTGAGGTGGTGTGGCAGTTCCTCGAAAAGTTAAACATGAAATTGACATATGACCCTGCAATTCCTCTCCTAGATATATAACCAAAAGAAGTGAAGACAGGTGTTCAAACAAATCCTTGTCCACATGTGTTCATAGCAGCATTATTCCCAACAGTCAAAAGGTGGAAACAACCCAAATGTCCATCAGTGGGTGAACGGATAAACAAATTGTGGTCTCTCCATACAAGGGAATATTATCCAGCCATACAAAAGCAATGAAGGGCTGGCACCTGCTACGATATGGATGACTCTTGCAAACATGATGCTGAGTGAGAGAAGCCAGACACCAAAAGTCACGTACGGTATGATTCCATTTCTATGAAATGTGCTAAATAGGGAAATGCAAAGAAACAGCACGGAGGTTAGTGGATGCCAGGGGTGGAAAGTGACCACTACCAGGTAATGGAGTAATGGGAACATTTTGCAAGGAGGTGGAGGTGGTGGTTGTGCAACATTGTGAATGCACTAAAAGCCACCGAAGTGTTCACTTTCAAAAAGTAAGTTCAAAGTCATATGAATCTCCCATCAATTTAAAAAAAATTTTTTTTTAATATTTTTTTGGGCGGGGAACAGACGGAGAGGGAGAGAGAGGATCTTAAGCAAGCTCCACGCCCCCCCCCACAGAGCCCGAAACAGGGCTTGATCTCACGACCCTGAGATCATGACCTGAGCCGAAATCAAGAGTCAGACGCTTAACAAACTGAGCCACCCATGTGCCCCCCAAAACATCATTTTTTTAAATAAGCCAGGAAGGCGGCAGACACATTCCTTCCCAGCTTCCTTCCTGGAGGCGTCAGGGTGGGTTGAAAGCTGGGGCAGGTCGGGCATCCTGAGCAAACATGCCCAGGCACCAAGCAGCTAGTTTCCCCTGAGGGTGATGCCTTTGAGGGGGCAGAAATGTCAGTGGCGGGGGTGGGGGGGGAAAGGAGGGTGCAAATCCTAGACTCAGGCGGAGGAGGGAGATAAAGGGACGCAGAGTCAGGGAGAGAGAGGGAGAGACAAAGAGAACCAGGGAGAAACTATGGGAGAACTGGGGGAGAGGAGGGAGAGAAGAGGAGGGAGGGTCTTGGATGAATTAACAAGCCAGGAGGGCCACTGAACCCTGATTACTCCCCACCAGGAGCTGAGAAAACATAAGCAGAAAATCAGTTACTTTCCTCCCAGTGACAAATCCATCCCAAAGCCAGATGGAGGAACAGTCACAAGCCTCTGTGTGGGGCCAGGGGTAGGATGACCACCTTGCTGGCCCCCGCCAGGGAGTGAACGCATTCCAAGGGGTTCTCCGGGATGATGAGGGGCGGGCGTCCTATGCTGTGTGGCCTGGGCAGACGAAGTCTTCCCCCCTCTGAGTCTCGCCTGCTTCATCTGCAGCTAGAGCAGACTGTCTTTCCAAAAACGACAGCAGCAACATTTCCAGAAGCTTGCCAACAGGGGGTGCGGACTAATTCCCCTCCCTTTGCAGCTGCACGGGCTTGAATGAGAGATGTCTCATGACTTCCAAAGTGGGGTCATGAAAGGTGAGGTGGCTTCGTCCTGACGCCCCTTTCTGGACATTCGGCTTGGGAACCCGGCCACCATGTTGTGAGGAAGCCCAGATCACACAGAGAGGCCATGGCCATGTACATGCTATCCCCCCATCATCCATGGACAAAGTAAGAATCATTGTTTTAAGCTACTGAGTGTTGGGACGGTCTGTTCTGTGGGGACAGACAACTGCAAGACCAGCACAGTGCTGATGCACCGCCATCACTCCGGAGATGTTGGCCGCGGATGGATGGACAGTTCTGGAAGGGCCTCCACCTCACCTACAAGGTGAATGCTCTATTGTTGGTATGGGTCCAATCTTGCCCCCCCCCCCCGCCACTAAATTCATATTGTGTGCTCCCAAAATTCGTTTTCCTATTATGCTTAAATTCCAAGCCCCAGGACCTCAGAATGTGACTGTATCTTGAGATTGGGTTTTTAAAGAGGTAATAAAGGTACAATGAGGTCATTAGGGTGACCCTAATCCAATATGCTAGCATCCTTATAAGGTGAGGGGACTAGGACACACCCTCAGGGGAAAGACCATGTGAAGACAGAAGGAGAAGGTGGCCATCTACAAGCCAACAGGAGAGACCTCAGAAGAAACCAACCCTGCGGACACCTTGATCTTGGACTTACAGCCTCCTCAACTGTGAGAAATACATTCTGGTTGTTCAAACCCCCCCAGCTGTGGTACTTTCTTAAGGCAGCCACAGCAGACTAATATAATCATTGAACCCACTTTACAGATGGGAACACAACGCACTAAGAGTTGGTGTCTCCCTGGGCCGCACAGCTAGCAAGGAATCGATCGGGTTTGTGTTAGGCCTGAATGTAGCTGGCCTAAACCAGCAGTCACTACTCAGAGTCCCCAGGCTGCATCCAGGGCAGACATTGCTAATCCATCCCAGCACTCTCTCCCTTAACCCCGATGTGACCTGAGTCTCGTTCTCCAGCAAGGCAATCCCCTGGGGGCCAGCAATGGCCAGAGGAAGACATTCCTGGGCCCAGCTCAGAGGGGCCTGCCTAAGGCTGCTTTATTTGGAGAGAACTTTGGGGAGTTTTTCAAGTTCTGTGGGGGTTATTATGGTATAATAATACCCCTGGAGGCCCTATGGTTGACTTATTAGTACCATTGTCACATGGACTCTGTGAGATAAGCCAGGAATCCACACGCAGACCTGTCCAGGGGGCAGAGCTGAGCCCACAAAGGGGAAAATTATTGATAAATGTTATCGTCAAAAGGAACTCTCTTCCCCTGCACAGCCCCCAGCCTTTGGGTCAGGAAAGTTTAGCAAGACCCGGGCCTTGGAGTCTAAGGGACCCAGCCACCCAATCTGCCCATTGGAAAATTCCAGAACATTAAAATAATTACCTGAGCCAGCCCCACCTCCAAAAGGCTTGATAGGAGTGCCCAGGGACAGGCCCAGGTATAGATTTTTCTTCATAACTCCCTGGAGATCTTCTCAGAGTCTGAGAACCCCTGATATAAACTTCAGTGCACACTGGGATCTGGGGGTACAAAGGGGGTCCTGGGTTTAAGAATCATCATAGGCCTCCTATAGGTGTCTCAATGGGGCGAGCTTGTTGCTACTGCAGGACCTTTGCACAGACTGTTCTCTTGGCCTCCATGCTTTGCGGGCTCCTAATCCTCCCTTGGACCTCAGCTTACACATCTCCTTCTCCAGGTTGTCTTCCTTGATTACCCTGCCTTCCTCCCTCTTCCCTCTCACTGCTCCCTATTGTTTTCCTTTAGATCTCTTATAATGTTTCCCAAGTTTGTATCCAGTGGTGTCTTCTCCCTTACTGTACATTTTCCCAATAAAGTGTGAACCCACACAAGCTGCAACTGTATCAGTGTGGTTCCCCCTTGGACCCCAGCCCTGAACTGAGTGCCTAGCACCTGGCAGGTGCTCAACAAATACATAGTGAGTGAATTTAATGACCAAAAAATCAATTCTGAGCCCCATTTTGCTGTGAGGATTAAATGAGTTAATTTCTGTAGAGTGCTTAGGAAGTTCTGCCCCATGTTCATTAAATAAGCTAGTGTAGATCAAATGCTTCATGCAAGGCCTGACCGAGAATAAACTCTCATCACCGATGACCAGTTACTATGATCATTGTCACTGTTCTAGGTGCCTTATAAAATTGTGAACTGTGAAGGTAACGTAGCCTTGGACCAGCCACGAGGATGGGGGACAGGGCTGCCGGAGGAGGCCTCAGTGCTGGTCCGGTGTAAGGCAGAAGGCATGGCTCAGAGAGGGGAAGGCACTGACCCCAGGTCACCCAGCACCTGAGGCAGGACCACAACCCAGAGCTCTGGACTCCCCCTCTGCATTCCTGGCCCTATGCCCTTAGGCAGGTCTCCTCCCCTGCGTGTACTGGGCCTGGGGGCTCAGGCAAGCTCACAGAGGTCACGCCCACCTCTGCCCCCAGCCCCAGATCCCGAGCCTGCCCCAGGGTGGCCTGGTGACCACTGGGTGGCACTGTGGAGTCGCTGCCAACCAGCAACCACCCACCCGGGAACCCCCTTCTAGTCCAGTTTGGCCCAGAGACCTCAGAAGAGACAAAACCAGGATGGAAAGGGTGGCTCTGCACTGATCTCATCCCAGGTGAGAAACTGAGGCCCAAAGAGGCATTGGTGCGCCTTGCCAGTCACACAGCTAGTCTGAGAAAGAAGACAAAAATAGGCCTCTTCCGGAGCACCTACTATGTGCCAAGTGGGCAACTACCTGATCCAGTAGTCCCCATGATATGAGAGATATTCTCCCCATTTTCCGGATGAGGACATTGAGGCACAGCGAGTTTAGGTGGAAATACAAGAACGATGGTGGTAAATAATACTCGCCGAGCGCAGCATCAGGCATCAGGCCAGGGCCACAAGTCAAGGCTTGGACACCAGGATCAACCCATTTTATTTTTATTTACTTATTTTATTTTATTTATTTATTTGACAGAGAGAGAGACAGCAAGAGAGGGAACACTAGCAGGGGGAGTGGGAGAGGGAGAAGCAGGCTTCCCGTGGAGCAGGGAGCCCGATGCGGGGCTCGATCCCAGGACCCCGGGATCATGACCTGAGCCAAAGGCAGATGCTTAAGCGACTGAGCCACCCAGGAGCCCCAGGATCAACCCATTTTAAAGAGTGGGAAACGGAGACCCAGAGAGAGGAAGTCATTTGCAGAGGTCATGTGGCCACGGAGTGTCTGCCTCCAGGACACATTCCTGCCCAGAAAGGATGGGGCTGATTGTTGCTCTGACTCCCCAACACCCCAACTCCAGGCCAGCACCACCAGACCTAAGCCAGACCTAGCCTTCCAGGGATCTGGGAGGACCCAGCCCCTTGCCCAAACCCACAGCTGGTTGGACTGGGCTGCAGTCGGGGGCCTAGGTGCCCACTGGAATGTGGGGGTGTGGAGGGTTCCCAGAAACCTCTCCACATGGCCCAGTAGCCTCCGGTCCAGACCTGAGCAAGGGAGGGTGCTGCTGCATGTTCCAGAATGGTCTCCAGGATCCCCTGAAGGCAGAGGGTACGGGGGAGAGGCCGGGGTGGGGGGAGGGGGGAGCCTGGCAGTAAGGGATAACAGAGAAAAGGCAACCAAAAGATAATGAATGAGAGACCAGGCGCCGTGCAGAAGCAGTGACAGAAACAGGACAAGAGACAGAGAGAGACAAATGAAAACAAAACTGACCAAAACAGAGAGGGTCCCACAGAGCCAGAAAGATAAGGGCAAGGGAAGATGCATATCCAGAGACAGACAGACAGACAGAGGGGAGAGAGACGGAGAGACGGAGACTAGGAGACCCAGGAAGTCTCAGGGACAGACGGGGACAAAAGGATGTGGAGTCCCAGAGACAGAGAGAGATGTGTTGTGGATGGAAACTCGGTGTGAGACAGGTATCAAGAGAAGGCTGCCAATCGGTTCTCAGGGGAGCAGGACCAGGAGGTCGGGCAGACAGAAGCCACGGAGAAGGAAGGGCTGGAGGCAGCTGAGATGAGAAAAAAAAAAAGGACCAGAAAGATCAGAGAGAGGCAAAGAGGAAGGTGGGATTGTAGAGAGCGCAGAGGAGGAGGAAGAAGGGAAGGAGGAGGATGAGCCAGTCAGAGGGTGGAGGCCATGGGGTTAGGGGTCCTCCCACCCTGGAGACCCTCCCTGGGCCCCGGACACTGGGCAGCCTGGGGCCCTGCTCCACCCCCTGGAGCCCTCCTCAGGCAGCAGGGGCCTGGCCAGTTCACTGGAACTCCCAGCCCAGCACCTTCTATTTCCGCCCACTCAGCAGGCCCTGAGCATGTCATTTGCATAAAACAATATTCCTGTGGGGGATGCTAATGCGCCCTGCTATTTTTGCCTCTCCTGGATTGTGGTTTGCATACATTTGCATACCCGGGGAGAATTAAGCTGGGATCATGTAAATGAGCCCACCAGCTTGGGGGTGAGGGGGCCTCCCAGCTCCCTGCCTCCCAACAGGCTGTGCAAGCCCAGCCCTGGCCTTCCCTTGGGGGTGTCCTGAGCAGGACCACTTGACAAGGAAGGCTGAGCTGTACACATCCCCCATCCGGAAGCCACTGTCCACCCAGGTTTGGGGGAGCCGGAGGGAGCTTTCAAAAACCCAGATCTGAGTCTGTCATATCCCTCTTTAAATCTTTCATGGCTTCTGAGATCTTAGAATAAAAGGCCAAAACCCCACTGGAGCCACAAGGACTTGTCCCTGCCAGCCCCCCTTACCCACACCGCCCCTCCCTCCAGACACGTGGAATTCCTCCTCCCAGGAGTTGCCCTTCCAGGGTTTCTGGCCACCACAGGGCCTTTGCACCTGCTGTTCCCACCGGCTGCAATGTTTTTCCCTCCCCCTCCTCACTTACCTACATCTGATTCATCCTTCAGACTCAGGCAGAGCACCATTTCCTCAGGGAAGACCTGCTGTCATCTGCAACCTCATCGCCCCATCAGACATTCTCAGCTCCCCCCAGAGCAACCCCTGCGTGGCTGAATTACTACCGATGCAGTATGTTAGCTCATGCCTGTCTCCCCCATGAGACCGTGAGCTCCATGAGTGAGTGCAGGGACCCTGTCTTTTTAATCACTGCCCTCATCCCCATCCAATGCCTAACGGCGCTGGCTACATGTAAGTTCCCGATTAATATCTGTTGCATAAATGAACGAGGCAGACCTGCAAATTCATTTTCTAACCTGGAGCCTTGAGGGGCCCAGCCCCAAACTCAGGTGGTAAACAGGACTTTTTTTTTTTTTTTTCGATTTTATTTATTTATTTGAGGGAGAGAGAAAGAGCATGAGCTGGGGTGGGGAGGGACAGAGGGACAGGCAGAAGCAGGCTCCCCGCTGAGCTGGGAGACAATGTGGGGCTCCATCTCAAGACCCCGAGATTATGACCTGAGCCAAAGGCAGACACTTAACTGACTGAGCCACCCAGGCGCCCCAAACAGGACTTATAAAAACATTTATGAACTGAGCACCTACTCTGTGCCAGGCACCAGGTGACAGACTCTATGGATATTAACTCAGTGACTCCCCAGCATCTGTGCACGGGCGGTATGGTGATTACACTTCTACATTACAGAAGAGGAAACGAAGGCTCAGAAAGGGAAAGTCATGGGTCGAGGTCACACAGCAAGCACGTGGCAGAGCTGGGAGTCTAACTCAGATCTGTGTGACCCCAGAGCTCCTAGCCCCACTCCTGCACATTTTCCACTGACCCCTCCGGGTGAGACTCACCCAGCTCACACCGGGCTGGAGAGTACCTCCCTTGGTCTCATGGGAGGGTTGTGTAGATATGCACAAGCAGGTGCAAAGTCACACAAGGATGGGAGCTCACCAGGGCGCATGCCAGCGCAGCCTGGCCCCGCACACCTTAAACCCCACATGTGTGTCCATGCTGCATGCATGCGTGTGCCTGTATCTGCCCGCATGTGCTCATGGGAACAGACACACCCAGGCCTGGGCAGACAATCCCGCAGTCATTCAACAAACGCTTGGTGCAGGCCCACTGTGTGCTAGGCACCGTGTCAGGAGCTGGTGTGTGATGAGGATTGACTGAGCCTTGCCAGCCCTCTCAGGCCTTCTTACCTAGTGGCTGAGGGAGAGTCCCACATGCATGAATCCCACACACATTTGAATATTCATTCATATGCGCACCTGCCCTGTTGGCACAAGAGTGGAAAGCCCACGGGGTGTGAATGCATGGAGGTAAACTGAGGCACACAGAAAGCATGCATACCCCCTACATGCCCACACACAAGGGGCTGCCCTGAGGCACAGGTTGCCCCCGCACCCTCACCCTCAGTGTCCAAGGGGAAAACCGGAGAGGCAAGTGACGTGCCCAAGGTCACTCAATCCTTGCCAAAGCCTGAGATAGACCAAGGATGGGCAACCACATGGCTGAAAACTGTGGACTTGACCCAGACAGGCCTGGGCTCTGAGGGCTGGTACACTTCCATGGGGTTGGGGGACCCGCCACGCCCGTCCTAATTTCCTAAGTAAGCCTAATTTCCCCTTCTGCAAAACAGGCACAGTAGAGAATTCCTCCTTCCAAGGGCTGTGTGCACCAGATGCTTCTATCATGCCTGACACAGAGCGAACACTTGAGCACAGACAGGCATCCTATTATTTTTATTACTCTTACTCTCTCTTACTGGGGTCTCAGGACTCTCAGTCCAGTGCTCTATGAGCCGTCCCACTGTCTGGCCCCAGGAGCTGGACACGCCCACACCACCTCCTCCTCCTGGGGGTGGTGTCCTGCAGGCCCCCACAGAGAGTGAGGCAGAGCCCCTGTCTAACTCTCCGCCCAGCTGAGCGACATGTGGCCTGGAAATGAAGTGCTTTCCCCCCGAGAACATTCTACGCCTGACGTCAAGTGTCCCTCTTGCTCAATAAACCAATGCCTGTTCAATGATTCAGAGACATTCATCTGCCGAGGCTGGGATTTACAGAGCGGGTCAGTGTGACCCACATGCGGGCGTCTGGGCTTGAGTGATGGGAAGGGAAGGGCGTGGACAGCAGAGCTGTAAGAGGGACGGTGGGCATGAGGACATGGTCAGGCAATCCCCCGCCTGTGTCCCGGCACTCCCAAAAGAAGTCGAAAGATCGGTGGAAACCGCAGAAACTGATCTTCGCTACCTCAGTCCTCTCTTCGGGGGACAGTCCACTCCAACTCAACATACACCCAGCATCCTCCTCTGACGCCTAATGGCAGAGGCAACACCCACCGTTCTTAAGGGCCCCGTGGGTGCAAAGGCCCTGAGCCGTGTGTGTTGTGGGTCACAGCTGGGGGGCAACAGGGAAATCCTTCACCACGAGGCTGACAAATGAAAAGCTGCCACCTGAGCATCTGGGCTGGGGACGCACCCTGCGTGGGAGGGAAACCCTCGCTGGCCCAGCACATGCAGGAGGGGCGGGGAGCTCCCCCTGCTTGTCAGGAGAGACCCCCACCCCCCCGGCCCCAGGCAACAGAGCTCTTCCTGAGGGACAGAGATGCTGTCCTTGCTGAAGCCTGATATTTCCCCCTGGTAGTCACAACTCCACATATCGGGAGCCCCAATATAGTAACCTGAAGGAAGCAAAGGGTTTCCTGGAGAATTGCACAAAGAGCATTCCAGCCTTATCCCATGCCTCCAAGCCCCCATGAGAGAGCCAAGGGGATAGGAACGTCAGCTCCGGACTGGATACACCGGGGTTCCAATCCTGGCTCCACACTCGTAGTCCAACCCAGGCCCTCAGAGACTCCGTTTTCTCGTCTGAGAAATGGGGATGGTCCTCAGACTAACTTCATTCACAAAGGCTGTGGCCAGGGTTTAATGAGACCGGGCAAAGGGACATGCTCCTCACATAGTAAGTGCTCAATAAATGCATCTTCTTTGTTATGACAATTTTCATTAAGCCTTGGGTTTCTACTGAATTTACCACCATCTCCCTGTGTGACCTTGGGCAAGTTCTTACCCTGCTCGGGGTTTCAGGTTTCCCCCCGATCTGAAAAGCCCGGGTGATTTCCTGGGGCCCTTGCTGTTTCACCATTTCCGGTCACTGAAAGTTCTGTCTCTTGAACTCTTGAGTTTCTCTGCAGCCACGATTGGATTCACCCATTTCCCAGGAGCATCAGCCGGAAAGGTCATAAGGTTAACTTGAAATGTGACTCCCAAAGGAGATGGAGTCCGCACTGCTCCTCCATGAAACCCCCCTCCCCGCCCCGTCCACGACACCCCCATCACCAGAAAGGACAGCATGATATGCCAGCCACCGTTCTACCCACAACCCACGAGATACAACCAGTACCGCCAGAGGACATATGAGGAATCCAGGGAACTGAGGCACAGAGAAGGTAAGCCACTTGCCCAGGATCACACTGCTCAGAAGTGGCCCAGCGGGGATTTGCACCCAGGCGATCAGGGGCCTCAACTCCAACGCCCCCCTCAATCCAAAGATGCAACAAGTAGTGGAATGTCCTCACACGACAATCTGATGGCAGGTGATGTCTGGGTGAGCCGAGACCACCACAGACAGAGAGGCTGCCCTTTCTTGGCGGATGCCCTGGATTGGCCTTGTGGAACCACAGCTCGGCCCAGGGGAGCCCAGACCGCCTCTTTCCAGCCTGTTGGTTTAAAGAAGATATTCAATTATCTCAGCTGCAATGCTCACACGTGCTCTGATGAGCTGAAAAGGCAAAATAAGGAGGCTGCATCACGTCCTGTCGGAGATAATTAGAGGTAACATCACTTTTAAGGAAACAAGCCTGTGGCCAATTGTTCAAGATTGATTAAGTTGGTGGCCCGCACCGAGCAACCGGGGAAAGAGGACAGCAGTCCGCCCTGATCACAGCACCAATGCGCTATGCAGAGGTGACCTCCAGCAGGGGCCACCGGCTGGGGTGGGAGGCCAGGGTGCATGACTGGCAAGCCCGCAGCTGACAGCCTCCCTCCCCGGGGAGTTGTTTTAATGGGAATTTGGGGGTGGATGTGTGGGAGGGACTGCCTGGTCCCTCGAGGCAGGACAAGGGCCCGTGTCAGGCCTTGCAAGTGTAGGCATTGTTTCATCGAGCATCTGCCACGCGCCATGAGGCTATGTAGCCTGAAAGTGTGTCCCAGGCGGAAAGGGCCACGTGTGCAAAAGCCCTGAGGCAGGGGCAGGCCTGGCACATCGAGGCCATGCCGGAAGTTCAGCCTGGAGTGAGTACGCTCGGGAGGACCCGGCACTCGATCAGGCCTTCGAAACGCTGTCATGAGCCCCTGGCGTGTCTTGAGCATTTTCTCTGTACCAGGCCTCGGGCTCCATCTGCCCTGTGAGGAAGGCACTGAGATGAATCACAGATCATAGATGAAGAGTCTGAAGGTCAGAGAGGTGAAATCATTGCCAAGGTCCCATTGATAGTAAATATGTGACAGAGCGGGATTCCTTTTCTTTCTTTCAAGATTTTATTTATTTATTTGAGAGAGAGAGAGAGCACAAGCAGGGAGAGGGGCAGAGGGAGAGGGAGAGGCAGACTCCCTGCTGAGCAGGGAGCCTGACGCAGGGCTGGATCCCAGGACCCGGAGACCATGACCTGAGCCGAAGGCAGACACTTAACTGGCTGAGCCACCCAGAGGCCCCTGGAATTCCTTTTCTAACATGACTATCCCATGAGCCCAAATCCATCCACCCCAAACCATAGCTTCCCAGAAGCTCAGGAGACCTTGAAAGGCTATCAGATTCACCTTGTTCTTTATACATAATGAGAAACTGAGCCTGGAGGAGGAGCCCAAGCACACACTGGCATGCTGAGAATCCTTGTGTAAGACCCCAAAAGGTGCCATTATGAGACAACCACGATGAGCAGAGCCCACAGTGGGGAACTGCTAAGGCAGGGCCAACACACTGGTTTTCTATGAGCTAGTGGGCATTATCCAGCCCCGGAGCTATGCCAAAACAGCATTTCCAAACTGTTTTGGGTACACATACTCTCTGGGATGCCCTTTGAAAAACCATGGTTCCAGTCACTTGAGTGTAAAATGCTGCCTCCTCAACCCCCTTTGGAAAGTCACAGGGCACATTAATTGTATCAAGGTTCTGATAAGTCCTGCTGCAAAGAAACCGACTTATGTTTCCTTAGCCTGGCCTTTCCAAAATTCACGTGAGCACGGAATCCTTACAATCATCGCCAGAATGGGGACATCCCGGGGGTGCTAGTGGGAATTACTGGTCTTGGTAACTAAGAGAAGCTAAGATTTTCTCTGACTTTAGTAGGAAAAAATGAATACATTTTGGAGGGTGGGTGAAATAAGCAAGTGATAGGAAAATATTTAAAGAACCACGGGGCTATTTCATGCAGCAAAAAGAAGACCCAGAACTTCACGGTGGTTGCCTTCAAATCCCTGGGAATCTCCCAAGGTGCACGGGGAGATCTCCTCTCTAGGTCCAGAGAGCAGAGTTAGGACCAATCAGTGGACATTAGTGTAGGAAAGGAGTTGGTGCTTTTCACTGGAGACCCACTGGCCTGATAGGGAGTGAGTTCCCCATCACCAGAACTATACAAGTAGCCTCTGGAAGACTAGTGGATGAGGACTGCCGAAGAACAGATTTCCTCTACAACTGTGGAGTTTCCGGGGCAAAGAAATGCAACCCAGGCCAGGCCAGGCTCAGTTCCCCTCCTCTCTCAAGACTGGGCAGAAAGAAACCAGGCATGTCACATCCATCTGACATTAGGAAAATTCTTATAAATAAAATAGTTCCTATAAAAGCTGTATGAGCTCTCTCCAGTCCATCTCATCTCGACGGTAATAAAACCAAGCCCGTAACTCCAGCGTCGTCTTGCCATCTACAAGAGGAAACGCTTATTTTAAGAAGTATAAAAAGAAAAGTAATTTACAGTCTATTAACATTTTAAAAAGTGTGTTAGCAAGAAGGGGGAATACATTACTGGCTCGACGAGGGGATCTAGAGAGATGAGGAAAGTGGAATCATATAAATTTCCCTTGGTCTCCATTTTAACCTAGAGACGCGCAGACTCATCCTGAATCTTCTAGCAGCCCCCGTTTCCCAAAGAAGATGGTCTGATCGAGGAAGGAGGGCTGGGAAGGGTGTAGGTCGGTGAGTGTTGTGGGCAGGATGGGGCATGGGTCTGGAAGTCAGATCTGGGTTCCCAGTTGCTCTGCAAGCTGCCCGGCTTCTGGGAGCCTCGGGCAAGTTGTCTGCTCAGTGGACACTAATAAATCCCCGGTTCCTCTTGTTTCTTATACGGTGTAAAAGTCTTAGCTTTTAAGCAAGACTTGGGAGGGCTGTTGGAGGGGCGATCGGTAACTCCATCAGGTGCCTGGTGCATGGTAGGTCCACCCTAGCCTGGCCCCCTTGCCCTGTGGCTGGGTCCTCCGTGTGCATTCCCAGAACGGAGCTAGGCCCCGGGCTGGGAGCTGAGCGGGGTGGGGATGGATTTCTAACTACAAATCAAGGGAAATACATGGAAACAATTATAGAAGGATGGACTTGAAGGAAAAACAAACCATTCCTTCTGAGGAAAGCATAGCCAGAGGGAGGAACCCGGGGCCTTGTGGGAGATGCCAGGCAGCTGGGCAGGGGCAGCAGACAGGGGGCCCCCCACGACATGGACAGGCTCCACATGGCTGTCACTTGGGGACCGGGACAGGGGCTGAGCCCTGACTCAGACCTTCCCTCACCATGACATCACACAGGAGCTCCTTTCAATGCATCGCATGCACACACACACACACTCACACCATGTATACGTACACAGACACAGGCCAGCATAACCTGACACATGTGCACACGTGCACCATACTTTATACACACAACCACCCACATGTTTGCACACACACCTATACATTCCGCACACACGGGTCAACGCAATCACACGGGCTCCCATATGCTCACGCACACACTTGTACAACACCTGCTGTCACAGTCACACACACATGCACACGCACACGGCCTTACTTAGACACATGCCCACACCACCACCCATGTCCGTTCCTTATACCCATGTGCCAACATGATCATGCGTGTGCACACGTGCCCACCTCACCCGTGTTCTCACGTGTGTGGGCGCGACTGCCCGTTCGTACACACACGAGTGCGGGTGCATGCTTCGTGCACACACCCACACGTGCACACTTCCGCCGTTGGCGTTCCCACACTCACGCGCACGCACGGCCGACGCCCCCACACCCTCACACACGTTCCACACGCGCAGCCCCACACCAAGCTCGTGCATACGCCACACACGCCCGCGCACACACCCTCACCGCTAACTTTTCCCCGCCGGGGGCCGACACCCCACATCACAGGTGCCACGCGCACACGTGTTCTCCCAGGAAAGCGTCCGTGGGGCGCAAGTGCGGGGCGCCGGGCTGCCGGACAGACGGCCTCTCGCATCTCAGCTGCCTCCCTGCTCTGGCCTGTGTTTGTGCAGCTGTTTCCTCCCCCCCACCCCCAAGTGTGGGGAGGGGGCAGGAAGAGCACCATCGGGGACAGGGCAGGCCACTGCCGGCCCTCATCAAGAATTTCACACCCCCAACAGGCCCAGGCCCCTCTGCAAAGCCCCCACATCCAGCTGGTTGGAAGCCCAAAGCTGGCTTGGTTCGCAGGCTGCTGGGGATGCAGGGGCCCCGCTCCCACCAGAGCCCCGGGCCCCACACCTGCCCGTTGCCTGAGCCCTGCTTCCCGCAGCGGCGTGCCCCGCCAAGGGCCAGCAGGCGCCAAATGGGCCTTAGACAGCCCTCCTCCGCCCCTTGCCCTGTCCCAGGCCTTAGAAGTTCGGGGTGGGGCCGCGGACCCCCGACACATTGGCCACCAGCAGGCTGGGGGTCCAGGTGAGGCTGAGCACGGCGACCGTTTTAAGATTTGAATCTGGAGAAGCCCGTTGTCAGAACTCCACGCCAGCCCTGCCTCCCATAATTTTTCTTGCCCAACGTCCTCAAACAACCCCCCCCCCCCCACCGCCCCGTCCCACCTCTGGCCAAGCTGTTTACCCCACCACCCATCTCAGATGCCTTTCTTCTCTTCTTAGCACAGACTATGGCTATTCCCCATCACCACTCAAGACCGAGACAGATGCCGCTTCCTCCTCCAGGAAGCCCTCCCTGACTCCCTCTCTGCCTCCCCGGGGTGAAGTGGGCAGCTCCCTCTGCGCCCCTCTCTCCCCCTACCCCTGCTGCCTGTGCTTCCTCCCACCTGCCCCTCTGGCACCACCCTGTCGACTTCTTGCTGTACTTGTGTCCTGGACCATGAGATGCCAAGAGCAGGGGCCGGGCTTCCACCGCTGCAGCAGCCCCCAAACTGGCCCAGGGCCTGGCACACAGTAGATGTTTGTGGAAGGAAGGCGGGATTACCGGCGGACAGGTATGAGGAAGTTCTGCCTTGGTGCTTCCCATCCGCAGGCCTTGTGGAATGAATTAGATCCCTGATCTTAATTTAAGAGTTAAATAATACCACACATATATTACAAAAGTTAGGTAAATTTCCCCTTCCCTCCTGTCATTACCTAGAAAGCTGCCAACTTCTAGATTGTAATTATGTACATGAATAATGAAATTAGCATATCTATCAGCTCACTCCCTGCTCATTACATACCGGGAAGAGCCATGCCTTCCGATTCCAAATCACCCACCTCTGGAGGCTGCCTGGGCTCCGGGCTCTGGAACGGCCCCTGGGGAGGGGCGGCGGGCACACCCCCTGTGTATCTGGAGCCTGGGGTTTCTGGGAGCCCCCTAGAGACTCTCCTGGCTGGGGAGTTCATGTCCGATCAGCCTTTAACTGCATCTGATGGGTGGGTGGGAACCATCCACGGCCAGGGGGTTGGCGCTGTGGGATGGTAGTTGGAGGCGGAGGACCTGAGTCCCGGGTCCACTCCACACCACTGGGGACCAGTGGACAGGCCTCCCCGGGGCCTCTTTTCCCACCTGTGACACCTGTGAAGTGGGGACGGCGATGCATGTCTGCTCAGAAGAGCAGTGTCCGGGTGCAAACACGCTTGGCGCAAGTTCCAGCTTTACCGCTCACCCGCTACATGACTTCTCTCTGACCCTCAGTTTCTCCATCTGTAGAATGGGAGTAATAGGGCAAGTGTAAGGCTCCAGTGACATTCCATTGTGCCCAGCACATAATAAGCGCTCAATAAACATAAGTTATTGTGGTTGTCATTGTCAAGATTGGTGTTCAGCCCAGGCCCGAAGCGAGCTCCCACTGTCATGGACTCAATGTTTGCGTCCCCCCCAGAAATCATATGATGAACCCCCCCGCAGTGTGATGGAATTAGGAGGTTAGGCCTTTGGGATTATTGTCCTTATAAGACTCAGGAGAGAGCTTGCTTCCTCTCTCGGCTCTCCACCATGTGGGGATACAAGAAATTGGTGGTTCGTGACCCGGGAGAGGGTTCTCCCCCAGAACCTGACCAGGCTGGCGCCCCGACCTCAGACGTCCAGCCTCCAGAACGCTGGGAAATGCTTTCATGTTTATAAGCCACCCAGTCTGTGGTATCATTACACCAGCCCAGGCTGATGAAGACACTCTCCTCATACAGCTTCTTGTCACAAAATGGGACCAGAAATGAAACCAAGAATTCAGCACTCAGGTCTGCCTGGCTTCTCTCCTGGGCATTCCCAACTCATGGATCTCCCCGGAATTCTGTTGGAATGCCAAGTTCCATACTGTCTCTACCTGCCCTCGCCCACACTGCCTTCCACATGGAACCGAAGCCACGGCCAGATGGATGGATGAGGACTGGCCCAGTACCTGTACGGTATCACTTGCTCGCACGTACTCACTCCCTAGACCCTTTACCCAGGGCTCACTGTGGGCCAGGCAGGAGGCAATGGGGAGCCAGCACATACTTGAGAGCAGGGGAGGGCAAGATTCACAGTTTGGCTCTGCAAACTATAAATGTCAGGCTGCTCTGGGGACCTTTGTCTGAACACCTCTGACCCCACAGAAAAGGACCCGGGGCCCCAGCTTGTGCCACCTTTGCAGCCCGGCTTTGTCTGTCTAGTACTGCGGGGCCGGCTGGCTTCTCCCCAAGCCCACTAGAGCCCTGAATCGGCCGGACACCTTTGCAAGCATCACGGTTGCCCCTGGGGGGACTGAGATGATCAAGCTCTCCTCCTAGTGCTCACCCTCTAGAGCTTTGCCACCATGACCTGAGGTTTTCCGTCCAGTGACTCTGAGCTGAGCCACACCGTTGCTCATTTCACAGACTGGGGATGGGAAGGGTAACCCCAGGGTCATGGCAAGAGTCCGTGGAAGTTCTAGCTGAGACCCACGAGGCTGGGCATCATCAAAAGGAGAGGCTACACATTCCTCATATTTTTACCACCTCCCTCCACCCCCCACCTCTCCACGGCCCCTGCAGGACCCAGGCCACGTTGGTAGGTGCATGTTGGGAATAATACCGTCATAGTAACAGGAGCCAACGAACTAAATACCTACTCCGCGCTCTGGGCATGTCACCCATGTTCCCTCATTTAATCCTTGCAACTCGCTTAGCTCAGTGCCTGGCACATGGAAAGAGCTCAATAAATGTGCGTAAAGGAATGAGTTAATTAAACCACTGAAACAGAAGCAAATATCTTGACTTCAACCCCGTGCTAAGAGCTGGAGAGAGCTGGGGTCAAATCCTTGTTCTGCCCCTTAGTAACCATGTGACCTTGGCCAAGTTGCGTCCCTTCTCTGAGACTTGAGTTTTCCCATCTGTAAAGTGGGCTGATGTGAGGATTCCACGAAGCTCTGTGTATGAAGTGCTTGGCACCATGCCCAGGTCGGCCTGGAGCACAGACAGAGGTTTGTGTTATTGCTTTTGTTGTTCTAGATGCTGTTGCTTCCAGCTGTCCACTCAGCTCACAGTCATGGGTTAGGAAATTAGAGACCAGAGGTCACACATGCGTGGTCGGGAGACCTCATCCGATTCCCAGATGTGTTTTATTTGGCTAATGTCGTGCTTTGTCCATTTTTTTTTTTTAATTGAATTAGTTGCCAACATCTAAAGATTAGGAGATTTCACAGAGTTTTGGTCTCTCTTGGATCTTCAGAAGTTCGGGCCACATCAGAATGACCTTCACCCGGAGCCAAGGTCAGCTGGAGCCGAGAAGCATCCACCTCTTCAGATGAGGCACGATGTCCCCGGTCTGCCCCAGTCCCCACCCCTCCCTGTCGCCTCCCTCCTGGGACTCACTGAGTTAGTCTCCCGGCCACTGGGGGGATTTCGCATTTAAAAGCCCTGCTCTAGATTTTCTCTTCTGTGAGATCCACCGAGAAAGGTCCAAAAGAACCAAGAAGAGTTCAACCAGAAGAAAAACACACACCTCACAGTGGTAACACAGGCTCTTCTCCCAACCTCTCAGCCGGGGCCCGGAATGGAGTTCACACAGCTCCCCACCTCCGCCAAAGCTCCAAGACCCTCTGGAGGCTGAAAGCCACCCTCCCACCCAGGCCCACTCGAGGCGCCCACAGAGAGCCCCCTGAGTAGCCTCAGCCCTCCAGGAAAGAGGAGGGTGAGCAGGGAGACCAGCTCCCTTCCAACCGGGCCGGGCCACCTCTTCTTGACTATAGTTGGGGACCCAGGAATGAGATGATGACGATGGCACCATGTACCCAGGGCCCAGCTTTTAGCCCGAGGTCGCCCCGACAGACCATCCCATTTGGAAAGTTCTCCTGACATTCCTGAGCCCGGCCGCCTTGCCAAAGAAAACTCAAGCAAGGCTTGCTTTGGCACCGACTCAACCCCCAGCCTCAGCAGGAAAACCAAAAACATTTACACAGCTGGGCCGAGACGCCCGCTCCCCTCAAGAGTTTGTCAGGGGCTCCGGCGGCTCGACCGACTCGGGGGGCACCTCTGAAGGGGCCTGTGTTCCCGAGCACGGCCAGGCAGGGCCGGCCAGACAGAAAACACCGCAGCCATCCCCGGGAGGCGCGAGAGAAAGTGCTAGAAAATGAAGGCCAGCAGGGGCCCAGGGGCTGGGGTCGGGTCTGTCTGTGGAGCACTGCCCCCGACTTCGACCACGTCTGCACAGGCCAGCCCGGCCGGCCCACCACCCCACCTGTGCACACTGCCCAAGAAAACGGTCCCAAGAAAGGGCCAATGTAACGCTGGGCGCCTGGGTCCCCCATGCTGACAGCTTGGAGGGACAGCCTCTTCGCCACTCTCTTCTGTCCGCTCAATTCCCCTGTCTCTTGTCCTGGCTGCCTTTCCAGGGGATTCTCTGATGCTCTGCACATCCTCTCCCCTGCCAGGCACCCTCAGTTATGCCCATCTGGCCTCCCCTTCTCATGACCAAGGATTATGGCAAAGTCCCAGAGGGTGTGGTTAAAAGCCAAGAGGCCAAACACATCAATGAGCATGCTGGGGGCTGGAGGTGGGGGAGGACGCAAATTACCCACGAAGCCCCTCTTGAATCCTGTACTTGCCCCCTCCTCCCCCACACACCAGGAGATTTCTTCACTCTTCCCCTGTTGGTGATTGTCATTTCCCTTGGTTTTCTTTAGACCTGAAAACAACATGGTTTAGTTTTGCCTCTTCCTGGATTTTATAGAAACGGAATAATAATAGTAATAATTAATTATCCACAGACGGACCCAACCCCAGTAATAATAATTATTATTTTGTGTCTGGCTTCTTCCCTTCAAGATTATTTGGTGAGATACCCCCATGTTGTTGCAAGGATCTATAGTGTATTCATTTTCACTGCTATATAATATTCCATGGTGTGAACATGTCAGTGTTCCTTTATTTTACTGCTGATGAATTTGGGGTCATTTCCAGTTTGGGGCTATTTTAAGACTATAAATAATCTTATCTTCTGGTGTCCCAATGCATGGCACAGAGCAGGTTCTGTAATCAAACACAAGTTCAAGAAAAGCCGTATCACACAATACTAAAATTGCTTGTTTTCCTACAGGACTTGTCAGGACCTTTCATGTTTTAATGCCCTGATGTGCCCTGTGACTCTTCACAAGCACTACCACTGTGTCAGGCCCAGATGAGGCAAGGGTGAATAAACCTGCCCTAGGGAGTAAGTGGGGTGGTTGGAAAGTATTAGCCTCAAAATCTGGTTGTGGTTTCTACCTCTTCCTGACTTGCTGTGCCGGCTTGGCCAAGTCCCTTGCCCTCTCTGGGCTTCCGTTTGCTCATCTGCAAAATGCAAGATGAAGAATTGTGGCTGCCTAAGAGGCTTCCCCCTCTGACACTACAGTACTCATATACAGTTGTTTTCATCCTGGAAGATTTGGGGAGGGGAGGACATTTGACCTGAGTCTTGAGGGTTTAGGCCTTCCTGGCAGAGGGGAGAGAAGGAAGGACAGCATACACATGAGTGCAATCTGGAATGCCTAGAGCTAGTTTAAGGGAAAGTAAGGACCACAGTGGCTGATACAGAGGGTTCATGCAGCAGAATATAAAAGACAAATGCTGGGATATCTGGGTAACTCAGTCGGTTAAGTGTCTGACTCTTGATTTCAGCTCAGGTCATGATCTCAGGGTCCTGGGATTAAGCCCTGCATCCAGCTCCCTGCAGAGTGGGGAGTCTGCTTGTCTCCCTCTCCCTCTATGACTCTCTCTGTCTCTCTCTCTCAAATAAATAAATAAATAAATATTTTTTAAAAAATAAAAAGAAAGAAAGAAAGAAAAGACAAATGCTTATACATTGCCAACCCCATTCCTATCCCTACCCCACCATGGGAACCACCAGAGACAGGCAGAAACCTTATAACCTAGAGCAAAAGGAGGCACATGGATCCCATCTCGTGATGGCAGGGTGTGAAGTTCGTTCCTTGGGGGCCAAAATATCTTAGTTATACATATGATCCATACGCAGATATCCAATATATCTGTGGTATGAAAATTTCGCAGGTGGAGCTGGGGGGAGGTAAGAAAAACATGCCTAAAAGAGTTCCTTAGGGGGTTGATAATTTTTAAAAGGCTGATCTATAGGTCACCAATTCAAATGAGCACAGGGGCCAGGCCGGAAACTTAGGGAGTGAAGTAGGTGGTGGTGCAGGAGGCAATAAGGAGGGGTGGGGACTGTGGCAAAGTGGACTAAGTACAATATATCCATTTTTGTCTTTCCAAGTCATGGTTGAGGCCAAATAAAATGCTTCAGCAGGCTGGATCAGCCCTGCTTTCCACCAGTTTGCAACCTCAAGTTTAAATAAAGGACCAGACCAGACCCAGCTTCTGTGGCCAATACAATGGCAGCACACACTCAAGCTCAATGCCAACTGGCAGCAGCCATGTGAGGTGTGCACCTCCCATGCACCCCCCCCCAACACACACACACACCACTCCAGTGGCTTCTTCAGGCATCCTCCCCAGACAGTACCCAAAGCCTTGTTCCACAGCGTGCACACATGCATATTATGGGGATTAGTGCTGCATGATGCCTAATTAATGATACTGAATAAATATGCAGATTGGCAATCACCGATTGACTGTTAGGATCAGATTCCCCAACATGGGCTGATTGATTGGTTGCCTGTAATCACCATATTCAACACCGGTTTCTCCCCAGCACATGTGCAAACCAATCCCGGCGAGGGGGGCCCGTGGCCTCATCAGTTCTAAGAGGCACAGACCTTGCAATGGAAACTTTTCTCATTGTTCTGTGTAAGGCACCCTTGGCCCATGGGCTCTTCTCATCAGTGGGAACCAGGTATTTTGCAATCACCTAGGGAAGTATAATTATTGCCATTTTCCAGATACAGGAAGAATGGTGTAGAGAGCGTATTTTGCTCACGGACCCACAGCTACTAGGGGGATCCAGAATTCCAGATAAGTCTACTAATTCCAGCTTCTAGGCTTTTCCTTTTCCAACAAGTTCCTGACCTCCTGAAGCTGATGGTGCAGCAGGGGAGAATAGGGATTTCCTCCCCCCATTCATCCAGTATCTGCTGGACTCATCCTGTGCGGGGCGCCTCTTTAAATAACCAGGTGCCCCTCAGGCCTAGACCCCCCCCCCCCACAGGCTTCTCCTCCTCCAGCCTTTCCTTGTTGCTGGAGCTTCCTTACAACATGGCTGCTCAGCTCCCAGAGCAAGAGTTTCGTGAGACCCAGGTGCAGGCTCCCTAACTTTATGACCTAGCTCCAAAAGTTCCAGAACACTACTTTCCAAACTTTTTATAGGCAAGTTGTAAGTCCAGCCCAGAATCAAAAGGAGGCACATGGATCCCATCTTGTGATGGCAGGACAGGCAAATAATTTGCCAGTATCTTTGCCCCAGCACATCCCCTAACCTACCCTCTTAAAAATACCTGTGAGAACAAGATGGAAGGGCTTAGCTCCATGCCTGCCCCTGGAGATTCTGCATGTGTGAATCTAATCATGTGGTCACCACCCCCCAGCTGTGACCACCTCTAATACCCTCACCAAGCTTTCTAAGGCCCCATGACATCAGGCACAGCCTGTCTCACCACTAGCTCCGCCCCAGAAGCCCTCTGCTCCAGTCTGTTTTATTCCTACAACATGCCTCCACTCCTCCTGCCCCAGGGCCTTTGCACACACAACTTCCTCTGCCTGGGATGCTCTTTTGCCCACCTCAATCTGGTTACCTCCTCATCATGAAGCATCACCTCCTCCAGGAAGGCCTCCCTGACTGCCAGAGCAAATTGGTTCCTTTGTCAAATGTTCTCTCTCCACCAGTCCGTGGCCCTCCCTTACAGCATGGATCACAGTTTAGAATTGTGCAATTATGTCATGACTGAACTATAATCCTCTCTCCCCTGGAGACTCAGAGTTCATGTTTCCTGCCATGTCCCCTCCTGCTGAGCACACAGCCTGGCACCAAGACTCCATAAATGCTTGTTGGAGGGAAAGAAGGGGGGAGGGAAGACCAATGCAGCAGGCTTTACCATCATCATGCTGCCACCACCTACAGTGCCCCCATCGACCGCAGCCACCGGCTCTGCCCTCACTTTGCACCAGCACTCGGAGGACCTTGCTCAGACATCCTGGACCCCCTGATCTCCAGACGGCCCTGCCAGCACTGCTACCCAAAGCACACACTTCCTTCAGGGGGGTGTCTACCTGCAGCTCAGTGTGGATCCGTGAAAGGCTGCAGCGACTGGGTGGGAGCTGTTTCATTTCAGCAGGGACAGCTGTGGAGTGGGTCCTTCTGCTCCGCGAGCAGCTGGGAACACTGGGGCTGAGGGTCAGGTGACCCGTCGGACACTGGGTCCCTCTCCACCACCGCCATCCCTGACCCCGGGAGCCCGGATGCATTAGAAGAAAGCCTTGTCCTCCTGGTTTGCGCAGCAAGCGGACTTGTGCTCCGTGCGCCCCGGGGAGCTCTGACCACATCCGAACCCGCGCAGAAGCGGCCCGTAGGGCAGCTGGGAGCTGGCGCGTGGCTAGGTCACCATCTAAAGGGTGCCTGCTATCTCCCGACTCGCCACCACCCACCACGAGCGGGCCACAGGGGGAAGCCTGTGTTACAGAAGAGGAAGCTGAGGCCCAGGGGAGGGTGACCTGCCCTAAGTCACCCAGGTCGTAGGTCGCGGGGACTGTGTGGTGTCCACTCACATGGCCAAGGGCCTTTGGGGGCCAAGGGAGGGGCACCAACCTTGTGCCACTGTGGCTTAGGAATGGGAACGACAATGACAGGAAAAGCAGTGCTCCCCCCAAACCACACGCCCACACGTGCACACTCACACACACTCATACACACTCATCCTCGTGCCTATATGTACACGCGTCAAACAGCCCCACACACTTACAGGCTCGTCGTCACGTGTCCGATCTGCACACAAACACACGCATCCATGCCCACTCACATGCTCAGCCCGTGTTCACACGCCCTCTGACACATCTTAGCACGCAGACACACTCACATCTGTACACAAAGCGACATGGGACCCACAGCTCCACACAAGCTCCCACGCACACGTTCACACACATTCACACCCGCGTTCACATACCACACAGTCTGTGGCTTCCAGAAGCATCCTCTGCCTGAGTCAGAAGTCTCACGGTGCCCAGCACACGACGTGGTGGCCAACAGCACCGCAGAGAGAGGGTGGATGCGATGACTGACCATCCCCGGCACCGGGAGCTGGGAAGGACGCCCTCCTGGCCCCTCAGCCCCACATCCGGGTAATGGGCACATACAGAATGAAACTGTGCACCCCCCCCGACTCCCTCCTTTGCCTGCTCTGGTCCTCCAAGCGGACAGCATGGACTCCTGCAGAAGCACTCCGGCTCTAGAGTGAGCCCCAGCCTGGCTCCACCACGTCCTCAGGCAAGGTCCTCACCACCACTTGGCCTCAAAGAACCCACCTCCAGGGGCTGCGTCCAAATAAGATGATTCATTTAAGGCACTTGGCATTTGTCTACTGCAAAGCTCTCAATAAATGTCAGCTCTTAGGAGCAGTGAATCCCGATTACTATGTGTATTATTATTTGGGAAGATGGCTGCTACTTTGCAGTGAGTGTTGTGGAAGTGTGGCGGGCAGGTGCTCCTGAGAGCAAGCTCTCGCATCGTGCAAGGTGGACAGGGAAGAAGCCGGGGTAACCAAAAAATTCGGAGGTCAGGGGCCATTTAGCCATGAGGCTGCCAAGCAGCCTCATGACGCCCCCAGTGATGCCCGAGGGCCGCATCGCATCACCAGGGAGCGGTCATGCCAGGCTCCCCTCCACTCCCTCCGCCCAGGCCCGGCTCACATCTCCGCCCTTGAGGAAGCAGCTAGAGCCCGCACGCCCCCAAAAGTGAGCCTCGCCTGATTCCAACAGGTTGCAAAGCAGAAATAAACAGAAACATCGCCAAGAGCCTCTGCCACCTCAGACGATTTCCTTGGGTTGTCCTTCAACTATGTAGAATAGGAAAGGGACAGAAGACACGATTAAAGCAATGTATGATTCACCATAAATAATAAATCAATAACCATCGGGGATTCGCCCATCTCTCTTCAACTGGATTTAAAACAAAAAATTAAATATAGAACAAAGGGAACTCTAAAGGAAATACGAGAAACAGCGGGAGAGAGATTTTCCTGCTGTTTCTTGCCTTAAAAAAAAAAATACCCTCCAAGGGGAATCAGTCTTGGCTGAGGGGGAGAGCTAGGTGGCTCTGTGGGGGGTCATCATCCAGGCATACCACCTGACTAAACACTCCCCCAACCCCCCAAACCTGTTGTGTGCTGCACAACAAAGGAGGAAACCACCCAGAGCGGGGGCCGGGGGCTGGGATGGGCAAGCCAGGGTCTGGGCATGTTGGACTGGGCTCCAAGCTCCACCATGTTACTGGCCATGGGGCCTTGGGCTTTGCTGCAGCTCCAGGCTCCCCATCCACAAAATGGGGGACAATGTCCATTCTCCTGGGGCCACTGGGACAATGGAATGAGATCTACCAGAAGGGTCTAGAACCATGGAGACAACTAGTGAGCTCATCCGGGTCACATGCCATTCTGGGTCTGCACATGTACCGCCATTTTTGTTCAAAGCAGGGCCTGGGGTGGGCATCTCCTCAGTGGGTCCTACCACTTTCTGTGGCCTTTCACAGTGCACACTGGCACCAGAGTTCACCTGCTGACCCCCAAAGGGTGAACACCCAGCCTGTCTCGCTGTGTTCCTGCCACCAGCATTTTGTTGAACGCCTACTGTGTGCATGCCAGGCTAGGCCTCCATCTGCCCTCTGAGCTCTAGGGTTTTGTTTCTCTCAAGATGGCAGAGGAAGGCTGGGAAGTGAAGGGGAAGGACAGGGTGGACCAGATGTCTGGCTCCTCAGCCACACCACTGGCCTCTAGACCACCTCCCCGTCTATGGCTTCTGGGACTGTCCCTGGTCAGCAGCCTCCAATCTCCAATCCTGGATGCCCAACAGCCCACCGGCTTGTCCACATGCCTGGTCTGCCACTCCCAATTGTTCCCCCCTCCCTAGAGCCACGCCCTTGACCAAGTGACCTCCCAGTGCCCTCTCCCTCTGATTCTAGGCTCAGCTACTTCTTTGGCCAATGGGATGCCTATAATGTGATGCAAGCAGTGGCTTTTATTTTATTTTATTTTTATTTATCTTTTTATTAACATATAATGTATTATTTGTTTCAGGGGTACAGGTCTGTGATTCATCAGTCTTACACAATTCACAGCGCTCACCATAGCACATACCCTCCCCAATGTCCATCACGCAGCCACCCCATCCCTCCCACCCCCCTCCCCTCCAGCAACCCTCAGTTTGTTTCCTGAGATTGAGTCTCTTACGGTTTGTCTCCCTCTCTGGTTTCATCTTATTTCATTTTTCCCTCCCTTCCCCTATGATCTTCTGTCTTGTTTCTCAAATTCCTCATATCAGTGAGATCATATAATACTTGTCTATCTCTGATTGACTTATTTTGCTTAGCATAATACCCTCTAGTTCCATCCACATCGCTGCAAATGGCAAGATTTCATTTTTGATGGCTGCATAATATTCCATTGTATATATATGCCACATTTTCTTTATCCATTCATCTGTGGATGGACATCTAGGCTCTTTCCATAGTTTGGTTATTGTGGACATTGCTGCTATAAACATTGGGGTGAATGTACCCCTTCGGATCACTACATTTGTATCTTTGGGGTAAATACCCAGTAGAGCTATTGCTGGGTCATATGGTAGCTCTATTTTCAACTTTTTGAGGAACCTCCATACTGTTTTCCAGAGTGGCTGCACCAGCTTGCATTCCCACCAACAGTGTAGGAGGGTTTCCCTTTCTCCGCATCCTCACCAACATCTGTCTTTTCCTGACTTGTTAATTTTAGCCGTTCTGACCATTGAGGTTTTAAATGTAAGCAGTGGTTTTAAAGCACGTGTGTGACTGGGCTTGCTCTCAATTTCACACCTCTGTTGAGGCCATGAATGCCCACTCGGGCCAGCCTGCTGGAGGACAGGATGTGTGGAACTGAGCCAAGCTCCCCAGTCAGTCCAGATGACACCAGCCCACTTTAGGACATTGAGCAAGCCCAGCCAAGATCAGTCCAGCCCAAGACAGCTGAACCCCTTGAGCACGTGAGCTGTATAAATGTTGATCACAGACGTCCACTGAGCCTTAGGGGCTGCTTGTTATGCAGCGCGAGTGTGGTCGTAGATAACCAATACACTTGCCAACTCCTCAGACTTGACATGAGCCCACCCTAAACTCACTTTCTTTGTCCCCCAACTACCCCCCTGGAGCCCCTCTCACTGAATGCCCCTACCTTCTACCCAGCAGCCCACACCAGAAATCTGGGCATTACCCTCAACTTTTCCCTCTCCCTAACCTTCCCACATATGGGTGCTGGGCCCTAAATTCCACCCCTGAACCCCCCTGGACTTGGACTCCTCTCTCCTGAACACCTAGTTTTCACACTCAGATAATTTCCATAGTGACCTACCTCTGAACTAGTCTCCCCCATCCAGACTTATCCTTGCCAATTATGTATCCATCCAGCCCCCAGGAAGGAAAAAAAAAAAAAGGAAGAATTTTCTAAAAGGGAACCTACTAAAAACCATCCACCAACAGCCAGAAATGCACTCCAGCCTGGCCTCCCAGACACAGACTCCTATTCTACTCCCTATTCTATTTTCCCTCCAGCACACAAAACTACCACACCCTTCTCTGCAAACACCATCGTCTTTCATGATTCTGTGCCTTTGCCTATGCTGTTCCCACTGCCCAAAATGCTTTTCCCCCTGCCTCTCTCACGTTGGTAATTTCTATAGAACTCCCTCATAAATGATCTCAAGCACCACCTCCTCCAGAAAGTTGCAAGCTGCCCCAGGAAAAGTTGCAGCAGCCCAGAGGAGAGCCCCCCCTTCTGTGAGTGGGAGATAATTCACCCTCTTCCTGGAACTGAAGGAAAGCCTGGTCTGGGACTTTGACCTTTGACTTCCACTGGTCTGCTGCAGAAAGCACATGGCCCAGGACTAGTAGGACTGGTCTTAAGTCCTGGCTTGTCCTCTGCCCAGCTGGGACTTCAGTTGGCTGGGTCTCAGCAGTCACCAGAGTTGCTAGTGAAATGTGAGAACTGAGGACCCATCTAGCCTCGCATGGAAAACAAGGGCTCATTGGATCCTCCCCTGATCCCACTGTGCAGAGGAGAAAACTGAGGGTTCAAGAGGCCAAATGATTTGCCCAAAGCCACACGATTTGGGTGCAGACAGATGTAGAGTTAGAGGTGTGCTCCCAAGGGGTCTTCGGAGAGCCAAGAGGGAAGGGCCCCAGACTCTTCCCTTCCACCCCAACACGGTCCCCTTCCCCCACCTCTGTCTTCCCCAATTTGCTCGCCTCCTGTTTCATTCCAGCGGTGCCCCGACCCTTGTCCCCGGGGCCGGAGTTAGATTACAGACAAAGCTCCACCAGGCGGGCAGGGGAGGCCCCGCCCCCCCCCCCCCCCCCGTGACCTCTGCCAAGGGATGAATGGGGGCGGCGTGAGGCAGAGACAAGGCTGCCCGACAAGGGAGGAGATAAGAACATAAAAGACGTGCTGGGGTGCTGGGGCCAACGTCGGGAGCCAGTGGGAGACGGTGAGATGGTCCAGTCACAAATGGGAAGCCAGCCGGCCCGGCATCCCGCTGACCCTCAGTGGCCAGTCCAGGCAGAGCCCCCGACCTCCAGACTCCTGATCCAGTGCTCCTCTGAGCACCAAGCACAAGCTCCCCTGCCCTCAGTTGGAGTTCCACCTTTCCCTTATCCCGTCTACAATCCAGAAAGACCGGCAACCCAGGCACGCCTAGACCCCGTTTACATGGGAGAAACTGAGGCCCCAGGGGCTGCACTCCCATAGCCACAGACGGACAGTGGAGGGACTGGACTATAGGCCCAGCCTCGCGCCTCCACGTCAGGGTAGACCCGGACACCCCTGGATCCTGATGTGCCGAGGGGGAACGTGGTGCTGCAGAAATGGGCCCACCCGTTCGGGGCTCAGAGCCCGAGGTGGGAGACACCAGCAGGTCACCGCAGTGGGTAGGGCAGTGAAGAGGGGACCCAGGCGCATGGGGCCAGAGAAGGGCAATATGCCTTCGTGTGGCAGCCCATGGGGCACGGCTAGGCCCATTCCGCAGATGAGGAAAAGCAGCTCGCAGCTGGGATGGGCACCGGGCCCCGACCTTGGACTCCCTTCTCCACTGTCTCCCTGCCCTCCGCATCCCCGGGACCATCCTCGACTTGGATTCTTTATGTCCTGGAGGCTGTCCCTGTTGCCACCGGCATCAACCAGGGTCCCCAGGAGCCTTGAGACGCTGGAGAGGGCCTGAACACAGTCCCCTGGGATGATGGGGGACCCCGGGTGCCACGGAGTCTTGGGACGGCGCTGTCACTCATGGTGAGCGTGCACCCACTCACACGAGCGTGTGCACACACACACACACGCAATCTCGTTGGTCTTGGAAGCAGCCCATCTGTAGCTGCTAGATGTCAGGACGGACCCAAAGCAAATCCAGAAATCAAATTTCTCTCAAAGGCACTTGCAACACGCTCCTGTGGGGCGGGGAACTCCTTCCATTTCATGGGCCCTGAAAGATGCCGACTCCGGCTCCGTGACAGAATCACGCGCTTTAGTTTGCAAATGTGGCGCGTTCTTGCGCAGCCAGCCTTCTGCCCACCCATTCCTCTCCCTCCTCGGCATTCCCTGGAGAAGCCTCCGGGACCACTGGCACACTTGCACTCTGCAATGCGGGGACTGAGGGCTGGGCAGGGAAGGGACCTGCCCAAGGTCACACAGCTGGGAAGGGAGTCCGGCCAGCACCAGTGGACTGAGGCCAGGCCCCCCTCCTGTTAGACATGTGGAAAATGAGCTCAGTGTCTTTTCTACTTTTCTTTCCTCTCTTGGCCTTATTTCTCTTCTGTCTTTGTTTATCTGCGTGTTTTATTTTCTCCTTCAGTCCTTCCTCTGCTCACGCCCTCTCCTGTGTCTCTCCTTTTCCTCTCCTCTCCTTACCTGTCTGTCCGTCTGTTTGACTTTCTCCCTTTCTCTACCTCCTCTCCCCTTCCACTCCCCTCCATCCCCTCACCTCTCTCCCTGTCCTCCCTTTGTCTCCTGAGACCCCCCCACTCCTCTCCCCTGCACCCTCTTGCAGGCCTGCCCACCCCTCCCCACAGTGGCCTTCAGAGGGGGCCCCTCTGTCTCTCTGTCCCCCCACCCCCACCCTCAGCAGAGGCTCTGCGAGGTCCTGCAGCCCTAGCTCCAAGGCACAGGCCCAGCAGAGGGGCCTGGAGCAGCCAGGAAGCCCCCTCCCCACCAGACAGTACATCTGTAGCAGCGAAGGAGCCCCCCACCCCAAAGGAAAGAGCAGCTTGATGGAAGGCGGCTTGGGGCTGGGCGGACATGAGCCCTGATTAAAGAATGTGCTTCCCGCGCAGCCTGGTTTGCATTACCTCCGGCCGGGCCGGCTCCAGGCTGACAGCTGGACACACTTTTCCAGGGTGCAGGGAAGGGAGTTGGACCGTCTGGGCGCACACATGCGTGGGCTCCATCCCGGACAGCCCGGTAATGGCTTTCGCATGGAGGAGGAAACAAACTTCTCCAACCTCAAGCACCGATTTTCCTGTCAAGAGATTTTGGATTCCAAAAAAAAAAAAAAAATTATAATCACAAAGAAAAGGGCTTTGCAGTTTGCACAAAAGGGCCAGGCTGTGTGAAGTCAGACTCTGAAATGGAACCAGAATCCAGAGACAATGGGGCAGGAAGAAAGAGAGGGGGAGAGGGACCAGGGCGTCTGTCCCAGGCCCTGGAAGGACAGAGGGGAACCCCCTGCCTGAAGGAGCCGCTCAGGCCGGCCATGCCTTCAGCACCCCCTCCCACCGCCACCCCCCACCCTGCCGCAGGTGGGAGAGGCCGGGGGCATGAACCCAGATTCCAGCATCTGGCTCCTGGTCCGAATCCCAACACCTCCATGGACAGCTGCCATAGACCCACCCAGTCCCAGCTTTGTCCTCTGTTAAAGGGACCCGAGGCCTCGCTCCTGGGGCGGCTGAGAGAATTCTCTGGGCTGAGACCATCTCTGGGCTGGAGTGAGCTCATCATCCTCTGAGGAGAGACTCAAGCCCAGTGGCGGCAAACCCAGGATCCATCTGGCTCCCACTCTTGTCTTTGTGCCAGGTGACCTTGGGATCTCTGCTTGCCCGTCTGCAAAATGGGCAGGTGGGCCCCGAGCCCTCTCAGATCTTCTGAGGTTCCTGATCTGCTCTGGAACCTGGCCTGCAGAGGAGGGGCTGATCCCAAGACAGACCCCTGCGGGTCCCCCCTCCCCGCCGCTTCACAGCCATTGCACACGCAGTTCTCCCTCCTCCACGGTCCTTCCCCTCACCCGCGGGCCCTGCGGGAGCTGGATGGACGGAGACATTAAAGTACATGCTCACAAGGCACCCATGCCAGGTCTATGCCAAGCCCTCTACATGAATTACCTCTTTTGATTCTCACATTAACCCTAGGAGGCAGGTGCTGTTACGATACCCATTTTGCAGAGGAGGAAGCCGAAGCCCAGAGAGGTTAGGTAACTTGTCCAAGGCCACACAGCCACTGTGGTAGATATGTGATTCGGTCCCAGGCAGTCTGGTTTCAGAATCCATGGACTCAATCAATCAGCTAGACTGGAGCCAACATGAAGAGATCATGAGGGCAGACCTGTTTCTCCCCCCACCTTCACTGGCCTGTGGGTGCCCAGGAGCAGGGGCCGGGGCTGGCTCATCTCTGCAAGGAGCAGCCTGAGAAGTAGCTCCAGATGCTCCATGGGGTGGTTTGGGCCCATTTTATAGCTTTGAGGACTTGTGGTTACACCTGGCTCCAAATCCCCCCTCTCTCCCACCCTACACACACAAGGGGCCATTTACCGGCTGTCTGACCTTGGGCAGGACACCTCACCCCTCTGAGCCTTGGTCTGCTCATCTGGGCAGTGGGAATAATGAAATCTGACCCACAAATTAACGCCCTCACGTTGCAGACATGTACCCAGATAGCTCGGAGCTGGGCACACCTAGCAACTCAACCCAGAGGACCATTCTCAGGGGGCAGCTGGGGCCTCTGCTGAGGAAGGACTCACGCCTCCGGGACCCAGCTGGCTTCTGGCCTGGGTCCAGCCTGGCCGCAGCCGCCAGTCCTCCGGGCTTAATATCCTTGGCGGCCAGACTGGAATAAGCTGCCTTTCAAGAGGGGAACTTTATTTATACGCCGATGCCAGTCGCGCTCCTGCTATTAGAAATTTCATCGGCTGCTCTGATTTAGGGCTTGCCACGAGCTGCCAATCGCAGCCGCCTCCCGGCCCGGCCTGCAGCTCGGCCAGCCTTGTTCCGGCTCACAGCGGCAGAAATGAACATTATTTAATTTCCCGCCAGCGGGCAGTGAAAGCCAGGGCTCCCCCTCCCGCTGGACGATGTATTTATTCAGTCCTTTTTGGAAACAGCGTCTGGGGAGGGATCTACCGGGCAGCTCTAGGAACAGCGCTAATCCTCTGCTCCCTGGCCTGGGGAGGAGCCCTCCCCACCCCTGGGACCAAGGAGGGATACCCCAAGCTGGGGGCCCAGAGTGACCTGCACCCCTTGACCCCACCCACCGAGGTGTCTTTGCTTGGGAGATGTCAGCAGCAGACCTTGGATAAGCACTCCGAGGCCAGTTTATCTGGGAGCAGATCCCAGGGAGCACCCCTAGGGGGACTAAAGAAATGCAGCCAGAAGGGGATAGCGGCCAACTCAGGCTGCACAAATGAGCAGGTTCCACTGGGGGCCCCTGAGGCTCAGATGTGCCAGAACCTCTGGGACACCATGGAGAACGTGCATCTCAGGGTCATACACCCAAGGGGCAAGGGAGGCAGAGGAGTTATACCCCAGCACACATCTGTCATTGGATAAGGACTCCCCCCCAGGGGAGGGGCTCTAATTCCCCAGCACTTCTCCCCTGCCCCACATTCAGACCAAACACGTGCCTGAAGCCATCAGGCCATCTTGCGGGGAGCATATGGGCAGGCACCAACCCCATGAGGCTGCTCATCCTCCTTGTCACCTACTCAAAGGACGCCTCCTTCAGGAAGCCCTCCCTGGACCATCCCAAGAAAGAAACCTTACCCATCACCATTTTGTCATTCAATTACTTCTTTCCTGGTATATATCATGAGCCAGGATTATCCACGTCATTGTTTGTGCCTTTATTGCTCATCACCCCCCACTGGGCTGGAAGGCTCCTGAAGCAGGGGGTCATGTCTATCTTAATGCTCAGTATAGCCCTTGCACAAAGTAGGTGTTCAATAAATGTTTTTGCAATGGGTAGGGGATGCCTGGTTTGTGTAATATTCCTGGTCCTGGGTCATTTACCCCAGTACTTGGCACCAGGTGGGGCTGTTTACATGTGATGACAGATCCTTCAACACTCGGGCCAAGCTTTCGAGGAAGGTATTGGCATGCCCATTTGATGGATGGAAAGATGAATGCACAAAGACGCTGCATTAAACTCAGCTGCAGACTTGCACAACACCCATATCTTGCTCCATCCTGCCTGCAGCCCCAAAGAGCACGTGGAAAAAGTTTTCTGGACCTCATTTCACAGCTCTGAGACCTGCGGCCCACTGGGACACCCCAGAGGATAGGGTCAAGTGGGGTCCCCGCCCTTGTAGGGCTTGTAATATCTTAAATGCTAGAGGATGTCAGTGAAGAAGAGTATCCAAAAGGGCTGGAGCAATCCGGGCGTGCTCCCTAGAAGAAGTGACTTTTTCCCCTTCTCTTATAAATAGTAAAACAAGAAAGAAAATCAGTCCCTGGAGATTTGGGGAGGTAGGAAATTAAAAATATTTGATGACCCACTAGCCCCTGGAGCATGTCACTTAAAAACTTTTATGTACAAGACACCTCCAAAACAGAAATTTTTAATATGTAACATTACGTTTTATACGTAATAAGTTTTACTATGTCATGACTCCAGATTACCCAAGCTGGGAGATTAGATAGAGAACAGTTAAAAATCAAATGGGGAAGAGAGCACAAGAAACAAAATTATAACTAGGTGAGGTGATGGATGTGTTAACTAAGCTTATCATGGCGATCATTTTGCAATCTAGACATACATGAAACTATTGTGTTGTACACCTTAATCTTACACGATGTTATATCTCAGTAAGGCTGGAGAAAATAAAATAAGTAAAATATAAATAAGGAAGGAAGGGAGGGAAGAAGGAAGGAAGGAAGGAAGGAAGGAAGGAAGGAAGGAAGGAAGGAAAGAGCCTCAAGGGAAAGAGACCGGTGGACAGAACACCGTGGAGAGAGGCATTTCCCTGGACAATGGATTCAACACAGGGGTGATCCTGGAGCCTTTGTCTGTGGGACATGGTGGCAGCAGCGGCCCAGAGTGTTAATTGTCTGTGAGTTCTAATAGGTGTAATATTCTCAAGTGTTACATGTGCATTAATTAAGTAACACTGCATTTAGCTCCAAATCATGCAGAAGGCATGTGCGGTGTTTGCACAGGCATAAATATTTGCTGAGTTAGCAAGCGGCTGGCACGATCCTCTCTCTGCCCACGGTGGTCTGAGAAGGCATCTTGGGGGGAAACGGGGAGTAGTGGATCCAGCAGGGGGTACAGGGGCTGCTGCAGAGGGTGAGGAAAACCTCCCCCACCCCTCAGGACAGGGCGGGGGATGGGGAACTGAAGGTAAGCTACATATATAATAGTATAGATAGAGGGCTATGAGGTCATGCAGATGTGAATCCCAGCCCTGGTTCTGACTTGCTGTGTGGCCTTGGACAATTGGCTTGGCATCTCTGAGCCTCAACTGTCTTATCTGGAAAACAGTGAAGATGATGGAACCCAAATTAGGGAGCCGTTGTGAGAGGCCCACATGGAAGGCGATGCCTGGAAAGTATATAGTGCTTCGTGGTATTTGGGGATGAGGGTGGCCACGGTGGTGAAGGTGATTCTAGCCTCCTTTCATGTTAAGATCTGGAAACGCTCTAAACTGGGGTCTGATGCCAGTGGGTTCTCTGCGTTCAGGATGCTCCAGGCGGAGCTGAGACCAAAGGAAGGGAGATCTTCATCCTGCTCCGTGCAGCACTGAGCTGTCCACATGGGAGAGGCAACCAGGGAGAGGTAGCTCAGGGTGGGGAAGGGGTAGAAATGTCCCAGGAAGAGGGTACACATATGCCATCTAGTCCTCCTACTGTCTCCCGCAGGACATGATTTCGGCTTGGTGCCTCTCCTGCTCTGAGCGACAATCTGTGAAATGGGATGATAATTTCAGGCCATCCAGAGATGAGCTGATGGCCCCAAAACCCTATGGAAATAAGAGGGCTGTTGCCCTCAACGATGGGACAGAATCTGCAAAGCAAGGGGATGCCCCCAGAGGTCCTCCCTGTCCCCTCAGAGCCCTGCTGTGCGCATCTGATCACGATCAGTCCTATCTACGGTTCAGTGGGCTCCCCGACCACACCTCCAGCCACGTTGTAAGACACAGCATTATTAGCCCTCTTTCCAGATCCCCTTCTGCAGTTGGGGAACCTGAGGCTCCAAGAAGAGAAATGACTTGCTCAAGGACACCTGGCAGTCTGCTGGCAGCCTGAAGCCCAGAAGCTTTGATTCCTGCCCAGGACCCTCCTCTCCTACCCCTGTCAAAACTCTACACTGAGACCCCCAGCCAAAGCAGCGCTCTCTGGCCTCCCCCCAGGTGACCAAAGCCATCAGGTCGTTTGTCTGTTTGATCCACTCTCGTCGCTATGTTTTTGCTTTTCCTTTTAAGGGCTCAGGATGCAGGAAAACCAACTCAACGTGCATAATTTGGTAATTATTTCTTGCGTTCATCCTCACGGCCGTGCCTGCATACAGATACTGGAATTTGCATAAAACAATCTTGCTACCGGTCCCACGGCTTCCCTGGAAGAAGATGCCCAGGCGGGGGAGGGGAGGTTCAGGTTGGGCCCACCTGTCCCTTCTCTGTCCTCGGCCACAAAGAGAAATAAAGGTAGCACAAGGGTGGGGGGGGGGAAGGATGGCTCAGCCCTGAGCACCCACACCCAGGGGAGACAGAGAAAGGCAGGGACCCGGTGGGGTCTCCGTGGGCAGGAAAAACCACCCCATGGCAGCCCAGAACCCTCCCAATTAGTATTCAGCGAGCATCTCGCTCAGAAAGGATTAATGGAGTCTGATGCTTAATATCCTGGAGAACAATTAATTTGCCCACAGTTTTGTCATGGTTGAAAGTCAAATGCTGGAACAGATCGATGCTCGCGCGGTGAGCTGGAGCCCAGAAACGTTCGGCAGGAGCAGAATTTTAATTTTCCCGTGCTGGGCATCCCCTCCTCCCCATTCCCAGCACACCCACTTTCTGATAGTTCTAAAAGCCACTTTATCCGTGTACAGCGCTTGTTGTCTTCACGACAAAAGTCCACTGGGAACCTTCGAAGGCAAAATCCTCCCCGATTTCCATTATGGGATTAAAGTCCGACAGCCCTTCTTGGGGGTCTGACCTCCATTTTATTCCAATTGTCCTTCTCAACCCCCCCCCCAGTGCCCCTTCTCCTCCCTGGCAGGGCCCCTGATGTCTCGACATTGTCACCAGGACACTTGTTCTGAAAAGACGCCCGAGCGAGGTGGGACGTGGTGGAGTGTGATGGGGATTTGCTTATTTATTTGCTTGCCGGGTTTCGCCATTTGTTTATCCAGAGGAGTCAGCTTGGCAAGGAAATTGCAGGCGGGGCGGTGGGCTTGGGAACAGGCGAAATCGACAGGCTCAGAAGGAATGTGGGCTTTGTTTAAAAATCACTTCCAGCCGGGCTGGGTGGACGAGGCCACTTTGGCAATTTGATCCTGGCCAGGGGTTTGGAGGCCACAGGTTGGGGGCTTCACGGCGGGGGGGGGGGGGGGGGGGGGGGGGGGGGGCGCGGGGAGGGACAGTGTGCCAGAGGAGAGGTGTCTTAGAGGCCATCTGGTCTGACCCGCCCCCTCACCTTCCAGCTGGGGAGCCCAAGGCCCAGAGAGGCCAACAAGGTGGTTGTCCAAGTTCACAGAGCAGAGGACACTGAGCCATGTCTCCTAACACCGGCGGAGCATTTAATGCTTCCCACGGCTCCCACTGAAACCCCAAACCCACCTCTTCAAAGTGTGGCCCGGGGCCACCACCATCAGCCCCACCTAGAGTTTATTAGAAATGCAGAGCCTCAGGCCAGCTTCATGGGCACAGGACCCGGGCAGCCCCGCGGGGCCCCGAGCCCAGAAGGGAGCCATGCTTGGTTCAATGCTCTCCTGCCGATGTCTTGAGATTCTTCTGAACCGTTTTTGAACACGGGGCCCCACGTTGTCATCTTGCACTGGGTCCTGCAAATCACCAGAGCCAGGCCTGCTGACTCAGAATCCGAATTTCAACTCGGTGCCCGGGAGACTCCTGGGAACTCGGACGTTGAACAAGTGGCCCCCCGGTTCGGAGGGCCGGCCAATGCCTTCACTGTCCGAGAATCACAAGAGAAACAACGGAGGCCACCCACCCTCTCTCCTTCGGGAGAAAAGAGCCAGGCGGCTCAGACGCCCTTGGCCCCCCGGGGCTGTGTCACGGCCCTGCCTGCCCTCCGGTCTTTGGGGCTGCCAAGGGTTGCATATGGCTTCGGGAGATTAAGTTTGCCTCAATAGAAGAGTCTAAATAAATAACTAGGGGCTTCAGGCTGGAAAAAGCTTTCGAGATGAAAATGTGGTCACCCTGTGGCCCCCCACCCCCCGGCCCCTGAAACATCACCCTCAGCACTGCCCCCCACCTCTGATAAGCCCCTGTGCCAACTGAATCTCAGGGTCCCCCCTACAGGCCCGGGATCCCTGGGGGGCCCCCTCACACCCAACTCGATCTCAGTCACACGTGACAACAGCCCTCCCCGCCGGCCAAGGCAAATTTCACTATCCTCATTTCTCAGGTGGGAAAACGGAGGCCCAGACAGGTGAAAGGACAGGCCCCAGGTGTGACCCCGGACCTCCGTGGTTCCTCATGGTGAAGCCTGTGGTGACAGGTGAGTCACCAACCCTTGGTGAGGGGCATCTCTGTCTGTTAGAAAGTGGGTGCTTGGAGTGGGAAGGGGTCAGGGGAGCTCGTGGGGGCGGGGGTAACTCAGGCAGCTCTTCTCAGAAGCCCCCTGCATTGTGCAGCCCACCCATAGGACCAAGAAAGTGCTGAAGTCACCTCCTTCCTCTTCCCCAGGTGTCTGGGCACTACTAGGGAGGGGGAGATGGGGACAGTGAAAGGGGGCAGGGGAGGGGGAGGTGAAGGGAGAAGAAGGAGCAAGAGAAGAGGAAGGAGGGGAAGAAGGGGGGAGAAAGAGGAAGGTGTTTTATAAATGTAAACTGCTATTCTGCCATATTTCCACTTCCTCACAGAATCCGTGAGTTATTCTGGCCCCACTCCGCAGAGCTGGAAACTGAGGCCATCTGCTAGAAACCAGCACCACGGGGACTTGGCCTCCTGCCTGGCTGCCCAGCCGAAGACCCTCAGTAGGCAGGTTGCCTATGATGTGGCATTTCCATGTTGTCAGTGTGGACCACGGGCCAAGGTCCCTGCCAAAAGCTTTGCATAACCCACGACGGGGGCAGTGGACGTAAACCCATTTTACAGGTACAGACACTAAGGCACAAAGAGGGGAAATACCTTGCTCCAGGTCTGCAGGCTGGGAAGGACTGGGAGAGGCTGAGGCAGGGATCGGTTTCTCTTTCTGGGCTGGTTTCCAGGCCTCTCGGGGCCAGATGAGCTGTGGGAGACAGATGATCCAGCCTGTCTGACCCCTCCTGACTGATCAGGCAGTTGAGGCCCAGAGAGGGTGAGCAACCTCCCCTGATCACACAGCCAGCCAGATGGAGCCTCCTATTTGTCCTAAGGAAATCAGCCCCAGGATGACCCCAACATGCATGGGTTTCAGGGGACTGGAGAGCTGGGGTTGGTGAGATCTCCTCCAGCCCAGGAGGATGGATCCAGAAGGTTCCCGCAAACCTTCACCCCTACACGAGTGATTCCCCAGCCCACACTCGACCTTGAGCTGAACCCTGCTGCAAGAGTGCCCCTCCCAGCCCCATGGGGTCAGCCAAAGAGATCCTCAGTGTCCAGGGCCACAGCTGGAGCCTGCTCCATGGACACCAAACATCTGGGCTGCCTGCTTCTAGAACCATAGATGGGCCTTGGGGAGAGAAGCCCCTTCAGACCTCCTCTGTCTGGTCTCCCCCAGGATGCCCAAGCCAGGGTCTGCCCACACACGAAAAGGAAGAAAACGTAAATGAACGCAGGAAAAAGCATGTGCTTCTCTGGGAGGCTGGGTGGTCTGACCCTGTTCTCCTCTGAGATGTGGCCTTGGCAGGACAAGGCTCACCTCCATTCTCTTATCTGCAGCTTGGGGACAATTCAGATCAGATGCTGCTGCTGATTACCTGGCACAGGTAAGTGCTCAGTAAAGGGTCACTGCCGGTATTACTGCTTTATCTAGAAACACTCACCCTGCTGCGCAGGCTCTGAGCTCCTCTTGGAGCACAGAGTTCAAGGTCAAGGGGGTCGGTGGGAGATAGACAGCATAGGGTGGAAAATGAAAGTACCAAAGCCTCCACCCCACCCACTCTCAGTTGGGCCTGGGTTCGAATCCCGACCCCACCTCTTACAGTCTTGAACCCTCGAGTAAATCTTACGGGACTGAGCCTCGGCTTTCCCACCTGTAAAATGGGATCATGTAAAATCTGGATCAGGAAGATGCCTCTGAGCTGATGTTTGTACTCGGGTAAGGCCCTGCCAGTTTAGCCGGGACTCAGTTTCCTCGATGGACAATGGGGAGAAGGGGCTGGCCGAGGACAGGGTGCCCCGGCACTGGCGTGCTTTCTCCGGATATGGCCAAGGAGCCAGAGGCAGCCCCCTGGCAAGGGCCCCATTCCCCGAGGGAGGTCGGAGACAAGGCTGGGCGTGGTGGGGAGGCCAGAGATGCCAGCCATCTTCTGAGCCTGTTCAACGTGCCTGCAGGGTTATTAGCATCGGGGAGCCCGAGCGATGGCACTCCGCAGTCTCAGCACATCCCTTCCCAGCTGCCTCCCACCGCAGCCCTCCTGGATCTCAGTAAGGGAAGAATTAGGGACCAGGTGGGCACTGTTCTTTATGGCCCCAGGGAACAGGGTGTCCTCACCGAGGTTGTCTGGGAAGAGCACAGGGGAAGCCGGGGAGTAGGTTCAGATCCTGCCTTCACCTCCTCCTTGCTGTGTGGCCTCCCCTCCCCAAGCCTCGGTGTCCTCATCTGCAAAAGAACGATCAGGGTAATCACTGGTGCAGTAACCCTGGTTGTGCAGGGCTGAGAAGAGCTCTCAAGATAGAGGAGGTGTGTTGTGTTTATTATGGAATCAGAAGGCTGCGAAACACTGCTCCAGTCCCCAGACCCATGACGACACTCTATTTGTCCACTGTATTTATAGCACACCTCATTCAGAGACTCAGTGGTATTTGGGGGAGCCCCAGGCTGAGCAGCTTGGAACAGGGGGAGAAATGGAAAGAATGTGGTCTCCAGACCCAGCCAGACCAGGCTTCACGTCCCAGCCCTGCCACTCCAGCTGTATAAACTCAACTAACTTCTCTGAGCCTCCTTCCCCATCTGGGAAATGCGCAGCGCTTCCCCACCTCATAGCATTTGGGGAACATAAAGAAGGACCACTCATTATTAAGTGAGCATGGAAGCCATCCTGGCATACAGCAGGAGCTGGATAAATGCTCATTTTCATCCTTTTATGCTCAAGTCAAGCATTTTTTTCTTTATTAAAGGAAATTACCAGCTTCCAAAGGATAGAAAAGATGTGTTTTACTCACAGAGATACAACTTTCATGGTACCCATTTCATAGATGTTTCGATGGGACTGGATGGGGAGGAAAAGGATCCGGTTGGATGAAAAAGATTAGAATTAGCCCCGGTGTCTGGCCAGACCCAGAAGAATCCCATACCAGAAAGGACAGGTGCTCTGTCATACATGGGGAGACCAGGAAAAGCAAAGAAGGTTAATCTCATATGCAAATTTTGGTGATCGATTGGTAATGTCTACTGGGAACACTGGGTTGAGCTAGGTTTTGAAGCAGGATGTCCAAACACCCTAGTCTTCCCAGGACTATCTTGGTTTACGGCTGCTGTTCAGTGGTCATTCTTGATTGTGCACATTTTCATTCTCGAAAGCGTTCTGGTTTGCACCGTACATCATATGCTCACTCTATTTTTGAGACCACGTCCAGCTCGGTAGAAAGAATTCTGGGATCAATTAGTGCTGTCTGCAAGGATCACAGAAAAGAAAGCACAAGTACAGATGTCACACAGCTGTGTCGCTGGTGCCCAAGGTCAGAGCCCGCAATGGGAAATACTCCACGGGTATGTGCCCTTGGAGGCAGATGCCCCACCAGCCTGATTTCACACTTCTAGAGAAGACCCCTAGAAATGATGCAGTAAAAAAGAGGAAGGGAGAAATGGGGTTAAATAAAGAAGATAATCTAACTTTAGCTTATATCATCTGGCTCAGGTTGAGAAAGAAAAATCCCAACTCAGGCCCATTTATAAGACCATAGATAGGAGTAGCTCCTTTTCCCTTGCAAATGGCCACAAAGTGGCCAAGGAACACATACCGCAACAAAGCCTCTGTAGGTGATGGGCTGTGGGGCTTCCCCCAGAAATCTCAAAGAACTCCTGAGGCCCCTTGGTGTCCCCTCAGGTCCAGACCTTGGAAGTTTTCCACCCCCAGGGCCCAGAGACAGCACCCTCACCTGGGCCCACAGCCTCTTCCCTTCCCTGACTTCAACCCGACACTGGAGTCACTGAAACCCTCTTTTCTTGTCATAAGAATGCACCATACTGTGGGGCACCTGAGGGGCTCAGTCAGTTAAGCATCTGCCTTCGGCTCAGGTCATGATCTCAGGGTCCTGAGATCGAGTCCTGCATCTGGCTCCTTGCTTGGCATGGAACCTGCTTCTCCCTCTGCCTGCCGTTCTCCCTGCTTGTGTTCTCTCTCTCTCTCTCTGACAAATAAATAAAATCTTAAAAAAAAAAAAAAAAGAATGCACCATGCTGTGTCACCATGCTTGTTGGAGTCATGCTTTCCACGAATTGGGAATTCAGCCTGGCAGGGCCACTGAGGCAGGACCATTCCTGAGAGACTTGGGAAGCCTCTGTTGAATGACTTTGGCTCAAGGAGTCCCAGTTGGTCTGGCTGAAAATTCTCTAGAACTGTGCAGCCATGTGAGACCCTTCCTACCCAATCCTCCCTCCTTCCCACCTTCTTGCACGGGAGGACAGACCCACTTCACCACCTGGTGGCCCTCCCAGCCTCCTCCCTCGGCTCCCTCCTCTTTCTAAGCCCATCTTGGTATCTGTTCCTCAGAGGGTATGGGTGGCAGAATAATGGCATCCTATAGATTTCCATGCCTTAATCCCACACCTGTGAATACACGACATTACACAGCAAAGGGAGTCTGCAAATATGATTAGGTGAAGGGTCCGAAGAGATGGGGAGGTTATCCTAGACGCCCTCCCTGCATTTATGTGTTCCTCAAACATTCACACTGCATCCACTATGGGCCAGGCCAGGAATGAATGAAACCTAAACCCAGCCCTCCAAAAGTAGGTGGAAAATTGCAATTCATAGAAAAGAGGAAGGAAGTTGGGGCAGCTCTCCAGAGAAGGGGCACCAGGCTAAGACTTAAGTGATGAGTCGGAGCAGTCCAGATGACAAGGAGGAGGAAGAGCGGAGGAGAAGGCAGGGAGAACAGCATCTGCAAAGGCTCCATGGAAACAGAGGGGGTAATGTCTTCCTTGGGCTCACCCAGCCTCCTGTGCTGCCCCATTCACAGTGATCTATCTGGATTATAACTGTTTGTATCATGATCATCCCCATGGACTGGGGGCTTCTTGAATGCATTGACCTTATTTTAGCCATCTTGGTGTACCCAGTGTGTGGAACAAATCCTGGCACAAACTACTTGATAGATTGGTTAGGTAAATGGGGTATGGATATGTGGGATGGATGGATGCATGGATGAGTGGGTGGATGAGTGGGGGGAAGAGTGGGGGAATGGGTGGAGGAATGGGTGGAGGGATGAGTGGATGGGGATGAGTAGGGGAATGAGTAGGGAGATGGGTGAAGGGATGAATGGGTGGATGGTTGGGGGATGAGTGGTTGGGGATGAGTAGATGGATGGATGGGGGGATGAGGAGATGGATAGGTGTGGGAATGAGTGGGTGGGGAGTCAGAAAGATGTATGGATAGATGCATGGATAGATGCATAGATGGATGGATGAATGGGTGAGTGGATGAATGGGTGGGTGGAGAGTCAGGAGGATGGGTGGATGGATAGTTGGATGCGTAGGTGGGTAAACAACGGGTAGATGAAAAAACAAACAGGTGAGTGCGGTAATGGTAGAGGGGAGATCAAAGAAACTGCTAAGTGAATGAATGAATGCTTCAAGGATTTGCCGGTGAGAAAGAACTCCATCTTCTCTCCAAATCAATCAATGTCTCTTGAGCCCCAGCACTTCTCTGGGGGATTCCACAGATGGCTGAAGCATGAACAGGCCTGGCTTCCCACCACCTTTTACATCTCCCATTCCCATCCCCACGGTCCAATGGGACAGGAAGCCCCTGTCACACCCCTTGTACCTGATGACCTGCCTCTCTGTCATAGCACTCACAACCATTGAAGACAGCGGCTGGGACAAAGAACAATCTACAGGGGGTTCTCTCAGGCACTTCAGAGGCAAAACAGAGGTATTCTACAGAACCTGGGCCTGGGGAACCCTCCTGGGAAACAGGCTGCAAACACAAACAGCCTGGCCCTGGGTTGTGGGATGTAAAACACCAACCCAAATAGGTTTCACCAAGTCTGATCAGTGATGCTCTTCATGTAGCTACTCTTGCAACCATTGACTCTTTCAATCTCTCATCCGTCCATCCAACCATCCAACCATCCATCCATCCATCCATCCATCCATCCGTACATCCATCCATCCATCTGATGTTCACTCGGTGTCTGCTACACGCCAGGTACTGTACTTTGGTGCTGGGTGCCACAGAAATCCCACTTGGAACCCCAAGATGTTCTTAGGGGCCCATAGTTCAGCTTGCCAGTTATACAACATGGGGAAGGAGTTTAGGAGAGGGAAAAGGAGCCGGGTCTCTGGTTCCCCCACCCCCTCACCTCCAGCATCCTTCTGCCTTCCAGACTCACAGGGGGGTAGCCCAGCTCGCAGGCTGCTTGGCCACTCGCCTGAAGCATTTAGCACATTCGCAGCCCTGCAACCTAGTTCACACCAAGGTGTGAATGACTGAGTCCTCCTAACCCCTGGGCTGTTTTCCCTTGAAAATGAAAGCTGCTGAACCCCAGGGCCTCTCTGGCAGAGCCCTCTTGGATTTCAGAAGGAGAAACCTAATTAAGGAAGAATTTGAGACAAGATCTCAGTGGGGGTGACATAATGCAGTTGGGGGGGTAGACTCTGGAGAGTCTCCTTTGCCCAACAGCTGGTTTGGAAGAGCGCTGCGGGGTCAGGAGTCCGCTGTCTTGGGTCGGGCACAGCTGTCTCCAGCTTGTGCTCCTGCGCACAGCACTCACTAGTTTATACAGTGCGCCGGGATGCACTCCAGCATCCCCTCCTGCAGTGAGGGGACAGTCCCAAAGCCAAGGCCCGCAGCCGTCCTGCTATTGCCACGGATCAGTAACACATGCGCGAAGCCCTTCTGCCCAGAAATACCTTGGGCCTGGCAGAAACAGGCCTCTGAAGACCAAAGTCGGGGAAAGAGGAAGAGGAAGGAAGCAGCAAAGAGCTCTGAGGGCCGCCGGTGTTAAGGGCTCTCCTAGCTGCCACCACAGACGTGATCGTCTTTACTCCTCAGGACAGCTCTGGGGAGTGTTGACCATGAGGCTGTGAGGAGACCGGGGATCTAGAGCGAGAAGTCACTTGGTCCAGGTACTGAGGGGAGTCCGCAGTTCCCAGCCATGGGGCTTCTGTCCGTCCTCAAAAGCACCACACTCCCTCCTTCCTCTGGGCCTTTGCATCTGCTGTTCACCCCTTCCTGGAATGCCCCTTCCACCCCACTCCACCGCCACCCTATCGCCTATTTAACTGCTTCCCAGCCGTCCGATTTTATCTCATGTGTCACTTCCTCCAGGAAGCCCACCCTAACCACCCAGATGCGCTGGCTCCCCCGCTGGACAGGTGTAGGAGCCCTCCAGGGGGCGCCATGCCACAGCCTCTTGGCTTGAAACCCACTGATTTCAGCCCATCCGAGTGGACATTACCTTGCTAGCGGCCACACCCCGTAAGTGGGTGTCTCCCCGTTTTCCTGTGTCAGGGTTTTCTCAAAGCTGAAACGTATTCCACACTGCCCCTCAGAAGCTCCCCAGCAGTGTTGCACCCCAGTGGCCCACAGTGGTAACCAGACCGATGTCACCCCCTTCACTGGGATCGTCTTCCTTCCCTGATGCCCTGTCTCTGAGCCCTCACTGCTGCTTCCGGCAATCACCACCAAATAAACATCCGGCCCCGAAGTCTGGGCCTCAGGTCCTGCTCTCATGGGGCCCAAAACTAAGACATGTTGTGGTCTAGCTTTTTCTCCCTGGTTACACTTGCCTGTTCCTTGAAGGCAGAGTTCGGACACATTTGGGTCATTACAGAATCCCAGTGCCTAGTATGGGGGCCAAAAAATATTCTTGGAAGGAAGAGAGGGCAAAGAAGGGAAGGGAAGGGAGGGAAGGGGGGCAGGAAGGGAGGAGAGGAGGGATAGGGAAGGAGAGAATGGAGGCCCAGAAGGAGGGACAGAGAGAGAAAGGGAGGAAGAGCTTGCTGGTCTTGAGCCCAGGTGTGTCCTGTTTCATATCCCAGACATGTCGCCTCCTCCCCAGACACAGGTGGTGTAGACCAAAGAAGCCCCTTGGTGGAGGCCTTCTCTCACTCTGGTGTAGTCACCATTCTGTCTAATTCTGGCTCCTACTTCCCCCGCTCACTACCCTCCCACACACACATGCAATGAATTATATCCTCGGGAGGTCCTGCCTGGGTATAGAAAAAAAAAAAAAAAAAGCCCGAGATAGAAAACTCCACCAGCCATTTTTTTTTTCCCTTTTTGTCCCCATGAGCAGGTGCACAATGTAATGCCCCTGATTTTCAAGATCTGATTAAACTGTCATAGACATGGCACAATCACAATAACTCCTCCGCCTCGGTGAGGCCCAAATTATTACAGGCCTGCGCATACCCCGAGCTGCCGTAGATAAGGGTCTGTCAGTGTTTCCATTACTGGGCCCTGTTTGGGGGATTTGTTTATTTAAATTGGATGGATTGGGTGCTCCAAGGAGCGATGGATGGGCTGGCAGCATGGGTGGTGGCTGGGTGAAGAAAATGTCGCCTTCGTGCTGCCACTTGTTGACGTCATGCATGCATGTCTCAGATTCAGTGGGACATGGCCTGGTGACTTACGGCAGCTGGGGCAGGCAGTCAGAAGCTGGTGACGTTTGGCCAGCTGGAGTAGGCAGAGCAGCTGCAGGGAACTGGGGTAAGAGGGAGTCATGGGAAAGGTGAGGTGAAATAGGGGATGGAGGCAGACGTCAGATCCATATCCAAGCTGGTAGTGAATTTGGAAGAGAGTTGGGATGAGGGGCTGAAAGGTAAAGGAGAAAGGAACTAACAGACTGAAAATGCAGCATGAGTAAAATACTTCCATGCCAGGCCTTTGGGGTATGATATGCATAAACTTGAGCTAGATCTCACCAGTGGCTTCCCAGCTCAGAGATTCAAATCCAAACTCTTGACCATGGCCTTTGAGACACCGTGTGATCGAGCCTCAGCTCTGCCACACCCCCATCCCACTCACTCTGCTCCAGCCACATGGCCCTGCAAATCCTTAAGCATGCCCTGCTTTTGTACCACAGGGCCTTTGCACAGGCTAACTTCTTTGCCCGAAGTGCCCTCCCCCCGGCTGGCTCCCTCTCTGTCCTTCGAGCCTCAGGATAAATGGCTTCCTCTGAAGACCATTCTGATCACTGAGTTCAAGGCTCCATCCCCTGCCGCCCATTAACCACTCCTACAAACACCTTGCCCTTTGCCAACAGAACATTTATCACCATGGGTAATTATGTGCTTGAGTGTTTGTTTATTTGTTTACTATCTGGAGAGGACATATGTTGTGTTTGTCTTCCTGCCCGCCCCCTTCTTTGGAGAAAGCTCAGGCCGTCCTTGCACGTGGTTGTGGCTGGGCTCCAGTCGCCGACTCGGCCCCCTCGCCTCTCCCACATGCACGCAGGCCCCAGGAAAGGAAGTCTGACCCAGGCCTGGATGACCAAACATCCCATCCCCCTAAAACAGGGACGGGCCCAGGGCGCACACAGGGGGCCCGAACAAGGACAGTCAGCTTCCTCAGAACAGAGGGCGTACAATGGTTTTACGACATGTCAGCCAATTCTTTATACAGCTTGCTCTCCGCAAAAGATGGAATCCAAGTCTCCCCTTGAGTGTGGATAGCCTTTGGCGATGGCTACAGTGGACAGAATGTTCTGGAAGACTCTGCATGACCTCTAAGGCTAGGTTACAGAGGGTAACACTGCAGCTACCTGGCTCTCTCCCGGGGCACTCATCCTCGGAGCCTGGCCGCCATGTTGTGAGGAAGCCCAAGGCCCAGGGCAAGGCACCATGGTCGCCGTTCCAGTCCCCGCTGAGGTCCCAGCCACGAGCCAGCATGAGCATTCTGGCGCGGGAGCAAAGGAGGCTTCAAACAGTTCCAGTCCCCGGCCCCTGGGTTGCTGTAGGAGATGCCAAGTGGAGCAGGGACAAGCCGTCCCAGTTGGCAGATTTGGGAACAAAATAAACAGTGTTGTTTTAGGCCACTCAGCTTGGGGGCGGTTTGTGATCCAGCAACAGAAGGGGGTGCCATGGGGGGACCTCCGGCAGCCACCCTGCCCGCCCCCGGCAGAGAGCCTGTCTGCAGACTGACACCACGTGGGGATGAGGGGTGACTGGGGCTGGATGGACAGAGGCGGGGCTGCGTGTGCGCATCCTCTTCCCGCAGCTCCCTGAGGCCATTCCAGGGCCTTCCCTACAATGGCATCAACATGTCCCTCTGCACAGGCCTCTTCTGCCCCGACAGCCACAGCTTTCTGGAAGAATTCACCATGTCCCCCGGACACGCATGCGCTCTGGGAGGCTGGGCCCACTTCCACTGGGGCCCCTGCTGTACCCCCAACAACTTCACAGGGTGGCAGGACTTGGCATTAGATTGCTTTTAGGAGCGGATGAACTCACTGATCCTCGTCGAAGGTACCAGGAAGGCTGAGAAACGTGAGGGGCTCCTGAGGGTGCCTGGGGACAAATCTAGGTGGGGCGTTTGAACCCCGGTGATACCTTGAAACTCAGGATCCTGGAGCTGGCTCCTGGAGAAGACAGGAAGGGCACCCCAGGGAGGAATGTCCAGGGGGCCCACAAGGGGTCCAGTGTGACAAACATCAGGCTGATGACCAAAACTATAGTTGGGGGCATGGGGGCGGGGGTGGGGACTGAGCTGTGAGCCCCATGAGGCAGGGCACCACTGTTGTACCATCCACCCCTACCCTCCCCTTGTCCCCAGCACCTGCCACCAGGCTCTGGGTTGGTCCCGGAGAGATCTGTTGACTGAGGCATAAAAGGCTCATTTCTTGAGTTCTTGGGCCCTAGATCCTGCACTGAGTCCTCAGGCCTCATTGAGCCCACCTTACAGATGGATGTATAAGGATCTGGCAGAGCTGAGCTCACATTCCCAAGGTCACTGTACTAGTCATCTATGATGTGTAACAAACTGCCCCAAAGCAGAGCGGCTTGCAACATTGCTTATCTCACGGTTCCCGTAGGTCAGAAAGCCAGGCTTCCCTGGCCACCATCAGCTCCTTGCATTGTGGGCATCTCCAACACGGCAGCTTGCTTCGTCAAGGTGTACAAGCTGAGAAGGCCAGAGAGAGGGCAGAGTAGGCAAGAAGGAAGCCGTAGCCTCCCGGAGCCGAAGCTCGGGAGTGACACCTTATCACCGGGCCACTATTCTCTTCTTGAAAAGTGAGGCTCTGGGTGCAGCTCACACTCAACGGGAGGATATTCCAGGGTCCAAATAGCAGAAGGCGGGGACCCTTGGGAGCCACGTCAGAAGGTGGGTGCGTCAGTCACCCTAGTGGAAGGATTTGAACCCAGGATTCAAACCCAGGCCATGGGGTTTTTCCCAGTTCCACGCGATCTCTCTGAAGGAGGGGTTTAGGGACAGACCTCAGGCCACAAGGAGAAGGAAAAGCTATTACTCATCACCTGAGCTCTCCTTGCTGCATCGACACAGTGAGGGGGATAGAAAAACTGGAAGGTACCAACTCCCTCCCTCCCCCAAAGAGCCCTGCAGACCAAGCAAATGTGCAGCCTTTTCGAGCCGTGGGGGCTGGCAAGTGGCTGCGCCTTTGGGTTCTGGAGAAATGTAAATACCCATCAGCTGATCCGGGGAATATTTTCCTCATTTCTTCCAACATCTACGAGCTGCTTATAGCCAAGAATGCTCCAACTGGAGAAAGGGCTGTGTAGACTAGCCAGCGGCTGGCTACTCCAGCTTTTCCAGAAACATCCCCGACGTGGCCTTTGGGAGGGTTAACCGTGTGCCAGTTAGGGAACAAGAGCCGACTGGGTGGAGGCTAGAGAGACACAGAAAATTGTGTTCACATAAGGATGGAGTAATGCATTCCCCACTTTGGTCCTAAAGTCTCAGGGTCAAGACCAGAGTGAGGGTTGACAACCTATAGGCTTGACCTTCTTTGACCTTATACCTTCTTTGGGACTTATAATTATGACTAAGGCCTATTTCCCCTCCCTGGATGGCTTTCTCTTCCTCTATGAAATGACATTGACTCATGCTGTACCATCAACCTGGAGCGTCCTTTGTAAGCTTTGCAAGCTCCTACTCAACCCTCAAGATCCCAACTAAAATATCCTTTCCCCCTCTGACTTCAGGGAACATGTGGGAGCTCTCATGTCTTGTGAGCCCCCTATGATAATAAGAAGAGCTAATCTTTACTGAATGCCTTCTATGTTCCAGGCGGTGTTCTCAGGGCATTACAGAATTTAAATAATTTGATCTTCACATTGACCGCTGAGACTCGTTTTGCTGTGATCTCCATTTTGCAGATGAAAGATTAACAAGATTACCTGACTGATAAGCTCGAATGCCACCAAAAGCCCTCAGTCTTCCCCCGCGCCCCACCTCCCCGTGAGGCCTGCCCTCACTCCCAGGGTCTCTGGTCCCATTTGTCACATTTGTCAGAGCCCTGGGGTGGGGCATCCTGGAGGTGGCTCTTCTGATACTCTATGGTACTCCTCAGGCCCCTCAGCATGGGGTGACGGGTGGGGACCCCCAGGGACAGGAGAGGGAGTGGTGTGGGGAGGATGGATGTGGGAGAGGGACACACACTACCACCACCGGGGACAAAGGACAGGAACGGAGAGGGGGCACAGAGAGAGACCGAGGCAGAGAGCCGTGGACAAGGGAAGGCAGACAAAGAGCCACAGGGAGAGAAAAACAGCCAACAGAGACCCCGAAGACTCGCGGGGACCCTGGAGGGAGGCCAGCGATTCAGAGGCCCGGCCGGAGGGGAGAGGGCCAAGGACCACAGCGGGACAGGGCCTTGCGGACGCCTCCACCCCTGCCGCCTCCTCGCCCTGGCTGTTCCTTCCTGCACAAACACGGGCTTTGTTGGCCAAACAAACCTGGGCGGAGTCTGGGCTGGGATCCCTTTCATGTGGCAACTGTTGCCATGTGGAGAGACACCCCGATCTAAATAATTCCACATTTTCCCTCCTCCTGCTGGCTCTTGGCAGGCTGGGGAGAACCTGAGCGGCTCCATCCTCCGTCCGGGGCCGGGATGGGGGGGTGGTGGAGGAGAGGCTGGGAGGGGGTGCAGAACTCCCCTACCCTCCCCCCAAGTCTGAAAAAAACAGTGTTCCTCTGGTTTCCTATTTTTTTTCCTCTCTTTTTCCTATCACGGCCAACCCCATCACACATCCCAGGCAATTTTTTTTCTTTTCTTTTTTTTTTAAGGAAAACAGGTCTTTCGAGACAGAGGTGAACCCCGGTGGTGATAAGTGACGAAGTTCACCTGAGAGTGTTATCAGCTCTCCATGGCTGCCCGGGCCTCAGATTTCTCATTTCGATGAAGAGGCCGGGGAAATTGGATGCAACCCGACATTCCCCCCTCTGATGAGCTTCTTCGAGCCGAGGCTGCAAGGGCAGCATCGGGGGAGGGAGGCAGGGCCGGCTGGGCTCCTCCCCCCCACACCCCCCCCACACCCCGGGGCTGGCCGCGAAGGATTCTCCCTGGTGACTCTGTCTTCTTGCTTCCTCTTCTTCCAGAGGCTTTCGGCCCGGCCTGGCCTTCCTGGGTGAGGAGGAGATGCCCGCACAGGCCAGCTCAGCAGCTAGAACCATCTGTGCTGTGTCCACAGCTCAGATGCTCAGGGGCTCAGAGGCCTTCCATCCATCCCTTCTTCCATCTTCCCAAAATCCCCTCTGAGGCCAGCAAACTCGTGCTGTAAAGGGCCAGAGAGTACCTATTTTCAGCTCTGGGAGCCACACGGTCTCTGTCGAGGCCCGAGACAACACGTAAATAAACGTGCGGCTGTGTTCTAATAGAACTTTATTGACAGAGATGGGCGGTGGGCAGGGTTCGGTCCGGCCCGAGAGCTATGGTTTGCAAACCCCCACCTGTGCTGCCTTGCTTCTCAAGGTGAAGTCCAGGGACCCGCGACATCAGTGGGTCCGGGGAGCTTGTTAGAAATGCAGAACCTCAGGCGCCAGCCTGGACCCCCGGTGTCAGAGCAGGCCTTTAACGCATTCGCCAGCAGTGGGTATGCGCACGGGAGTCTGAGAAGTGCTGGTCTGCGGAGGGCTCGCTTTTTTAAGGACGTGCACCATGTCCTGTGACAAATGAGGAAACTGAGGCTCACAGAGGGGTCAGTTGCCCAAGGTCAGGGGCCAGGAGCAGCAGAACCAGGATTTGCACCAAGTTCAGTTCAGATCCTTGACCTCCAGGTTCTATAACGATCAAATGGACATGGGTCTTTCAGAGATGCTCACTGACCTGGATGCTCAGAGAACATGTGGTCAGAGCTGCAGACAGGGACCCACTCTGAATCATGCCTTGTTCCCCTCCAGCTGGGTATGAGACCCTCAATACATTATAGGACCTTCCCAGGGCACACATTATGTGCCAGGCTCTGGGCTAGCAACAGACATGAACAAGGGCTTCTGTCCACCCTCAAGGAGCAGAGAGTCCAGTGAGGGAGGCAGAGACGCACCAAAGTGACCTCTTGCAAGCTGTACAGCTTTGGGTCATAGCAAGGGCTCAATAAATAATATTGCTGTTATTGCCATTACTATGATTATAGTATTGGCATTATTGTTGATGGTATTCTTCTGCCAGACTAACCGTTTCAAGGGAAGTAGACTTTCCCATGTCTCTGCCAACTCTGAGCAGCTCAGTTTCTCTTCTTCTAGAAGGGAAGACCAGGTCAGAGAAATTACCTTTTCCCTACCTTATCTGCCTGGATTAAGACTGACAGAGAGAGGTCAAATAATAGTAGCTTCAGCAAGATTGAAGGTTGTTGCTCACTGACATAACAGAAATCCAAAGGAAGGCAGTCCACTTTCTATATGGAACTTTTTTTTCCTCATGGTCCAATATAGCTGCTTGAGCGCCAGCCATCATGTCCATCTTCCAGCCAGCAGGGAGACAACAAGGAGGAAGAAGAGGCAAAGGAGTGCCCACCAACTGTGTTTTAAAGAGGTTTCCTTAAAGCTGTTCCACAACACTTTGCTTACACCTCATTGACCAAAATTTAGTCACCCGGCCACACCTAGCTACAAGGGAGGTTGAGAAAGATAGTCTTTATTTGGGGAGGCTACGGACCCAGTGAAAAAAATGGGAGTTTCATTAGTAAGAAGGAGCAAACACATTCAGGGCCAAGCCACTCATGGTCTCTGCTGCCCCCATGATTTGGGGGGTGGTCTCCCAAGGCAGCCTGGGACCCACCTACTGGAGGATTATCTTTGGAGGGACCCAGACCCGGTGAGGAGGAGCCCACGCATTCAGACGGTGCTCTGTGGCGTGCCAGGCGCCCTCCCATCCCTCCATGCTCATACTGTGAAGGAGATGGAGAGGCCAGGTTCAGAGGAGAGAACCCCCCACGGACCCCCAGCTGGCCAGGGGACAGCACTGGGTTCTGGGTTCTGGGACACCATGCTCAGGCCACTTTGCCATATAGCTCACCTTAAGCTGTTGAGAATATGTTCCTTCTCTCCGTTCCTCTGCCCGTTTCTCTCTCCCCTCTACCTCCATATATATATGCTTATCTCTCTATGTCTACGTGTCTCTCTCTCCCTCCTTTCTGCCTCTCCTCTTGAAAAACAATTCAAAACTTCAACTTACCAAGGCTCACCCTTCCAAACAGGGTGCTCTGAATCAGCCCAGGCACCCCTGCTTCCTCCCTCCCCAAATAGGACCCCACCGAGTCCATATCTCCCGATCCCCACCGAGGAAGGCCTGGTGCCGTGTGGTTACAACAGGGTGACAGGCGCAGGACGGCTTGGCGTGGGGCCAGGGCTCTGCTGGGAGGAGCGGGGAACCGGATGTCTCCAGGCTTTGAGGAGCGTGTCCGCACCTGCCCCGAGCATCTGGTGCTAGGCTGCCCTCCCTGCAGCCATCAGGGCCTGTGGAGGCAAATGTCTTTAGGACGCCAGCCTGGGGAGAAGGGCGGGGAGCCCCTGTAGACAGACATCGCTGCACTTTGGCCACAGCCTGGCAGGTGCACACTGATAACACCCCATCTCACTAGTGAGGAACTGAGGTTTAGGGGCCCCCTAGCTGGAACCGCTAGCTTGAACCCTAACAGAGAGGGGCAAACTCAGGATTTGGACCAGGGTGGCTCCAGGGTTCTGGCTCTTAACCAGTATCCTCCTCACAGTCCCATCCCAGCCCCAAGCCAGGGAGTTGCTGGGTCCTTGACCTGAGGTCCCAGCAAAGGCCCAGGTGATCCGGACAGAAGCGGGAGACAGAAGGGGTCGCTTTCACACAGCGAGGCATGCATGTGGACGCCTGAAAACACACCCACCTACACACAATGTACACACGTGCACCTGTGCACACACACACAAGCATATGCACCTTTCTGCACACGTGCACACACACAGGCGTGCACACACAGAGATGCAAGCACACGCATGCTTGCACACACAGGCACGTGCGTGTATGTACGTGCACACACAGGCACACCCATGCACACACACGGGCACACTCTCTATGTTCCAAGATCTCTCTGACCTCAGTATGGGGCAAGGGACAGTTTCCAGGCATTTCTTTCTGGGGCCCGCCCCATGCTGGAGACTCCATGGAGGCCGGGGGAAGAGCAAGGAGCCCCTCACAAAGTCAGTGCCCAAGATCTGATTCTCTGATCCAACCCTCCCTCTTCAGACCCCCACATGGAGGTCTCTGGGGGTATTGTGGAGTCATCCAGCTCAACGTCCACCTTACAGAACCTTCTCCCAAGCATAGCCTATGAGCTTGAATGCCCCCGGGGGCAGGGAGCTCATTACATTCCTGGGCATCCACCCCAGTGCCGGGCAGGTCATGACATCAGAAGGATCCTCTCTTGTCAACCATGTGGCTCGAAGAAAGCCCCTTCACCTCTCTGTGCCTCAGTTTATACAACCATGAGCGGGGTTGTAGTACCCATCACCAACCTGGTCTTCGCCACTATGAGGCTCAAACACCATTGGGCACAGACAGCTTTTCCCCGAAGAGGCCAACACATGAGAGTAATTATTCCTCATCACAGCCTCATCCAAAGCCAGCAGGCCCTTCCCTGTCTAGAGCAGTGTTCCCAGCACAGAGACGGGAGAAGCGGGGGACCACAGAGTCATGGGGCTTCTGTGCTTGGAGTGACAGCTACTCTATGCCCACTCGTGAGGGTCTCCAACCCTCATAAGGCTAAGCTGCCCTCCCACAGGTGAATGGCCAGTGGCGCCCCCGAATGCTGGGACGGGAGGTTGCGGGGACCTCACCGAGCCGGGCTCACCCCCAGCGCGCATAGCCACAGTGCACAGGAATGTGACAGAAAAAAATACTCTAAGCCACGAACTCAAGCGGATTTCCGGGGTTACCATTCACTCCTGTGCAATCGCCAGCAAGCCTCCATGCTTTCCCAGGCCTCAGTTTCCTCATCTGTCCAATGGACATAAGCCTGCCAACCTCAGCCAGGCTGCTGTGAGGGTAGAAACCACAAGTACGTGTCTATCCCCAAAACAACAGCTACTAGACTACATGATTATTCGTTTCAAACAAACTATTCAATAGACAGCAAAGCAGAGGCCCAGAGAGGGCATGTCACTGGCCCAGGGCCACACAGCATGCCAGACCTAGATCACGTCATCCCACTGCAACCCCCATTCAGGGGAAGGGAAGAACCTGCTCCGTCCTCACAGAGTCCCCCAGCACAGGGAACACCCCATTTCCGTCCTTCAACACCATACACCGAGCCCACTGGGTACTGAATTAACTCCTCCTTTTGCAAATGATCCCTGACAGAAGACTCCTCCAGAGACAAGGAAAAATATTTCCCCCAAACCTATTTACTTTTCAAATTTCAGTTGCCATAACAACTCGGCACAACTATTTATGTGAAATCTTTCCCGTCCAAGTCTCGCCGAGCACCACACTCTATGGAGAATGCAACTCAGCCCTTTCAATAACAACACATTTTTTCAATCAATTTGGGTCTGGGATCTTTTTTTTTTTTTTTCTATAAACACACAGAAAATATGTTGTGCAAAACTTTTAGAAGCTAACAGGGAAATGCCGGATTTTATCGACCTATTCCTCTCTAATTGCCCCCGATAGATACTTTCTGCAGCCTGACAGTGGCAGAAATGACCAGCCAGCTTGTTTGTTTGTTTGTTTTTAAACTCCTTTGAATTGTTTCCACTGGCGGTCATCTGGGGAGCTCCCCAAGTCGGGCGGGGGTCCCAGCGGAGTCCTGAGCGCTGGCTTGGGCTCAGACTCTGCCCCCCGCAAGCTGCGTGTCCTTGGAAGAGCGGTCCGGGTCTTTGGCCTGGAAAGGGCCACATCTGGGCCAACTGGGCCCCCACCCAAGGTTGGGGGTGGAGGATCCTCAAGGCGAGGACTCTGTGTCTAAGGCGCCCTGCAAATGTCCTGAGATCTGGCAGCTGCAGGTTTGGGATCTTGGAGATGCTCCCCGCTCCCCGTTGCAGATTTTCTGCTCCAGGCTCCTTGGACGCCTTCGTACAAAGCTGTTACCTTTGCCTGGAATTTCCCCCTCTTCCCAACCTGTCCGGTTGACATGAAGGAGCCTGGGCTTGGTTTCATGCTCTACTGCTGCCATCTTGAAATTCTTAATTGGTTTTGAACAAGACGATCTGCATTTTCATTTTGCACCTGGCCCCAAGAATTCCGTAGCCATCCCGACCAGTCCCTATTCTAGCGCGTTGCGTGCGTCAAATCATTTTGTCCCAGACGACCCTTTGAAGCAGGCATAGCTGCGATCTCTATTTTCCAGGCGAAGAAACTGAGTCCAGAGAGGGCAAAGGTCATCAGCACCCCAAACAAGCTGTTATGCATTAGGCCCTGTTCCAAGCACTTTTCCCGTGTTAACTCATCTAATCCTCCTGACAGCCGTGTAGGATGGGAACTATTATGATCCCTATTTTCCAGAGGCACAGAGAGGTTAGGCAACTTGTTCAAGGTCACATAGCAAGTAAGTGGAGGAGCCACACTTTCCCAAGAGGCCCATTCAATCTCCCCTCTATGTGCCAGTACCTGTTTCCTCAATAGGCCCGGCCTCTGGGCTGACTCTTCCAGCCCATCCTTAGTATAGTAACCAGAACTACCCACCTCACTTAATCTGACCTCTAGTCATGCCAGTTTCTGGCTGCAAATCCCTCCATGGCTCCCAGTGCTCTCAAGAAGCATCTCATCTCCTTGGCCTGACCATTGAGACCTTCGTTGATATGACCTATGCTGACCTCCGCAGCCTCAGCTCCCATCTTGCCCCCTTGCACTTGGTGCTTCTGCCCTCCAGACTGCCTGCAGTTAGATCTCTGTACACCCTTGAACTGTCAAGTTAAGGAGCACTGGTTCCCTAGACAGGTCCTAGCACATGGGCATTCTCTTGCTGATCTGAACTGTCCAGCATAGGCCATGCTGGGCTTCATCCTTGACACTCCCTCGTCTTCACCCCCTTAGCCAGGATGCTAACTCCTCAATCCAGCTCCTTCTCCCTGTCCCCTACCAGCACTCCAACAAAGGCCACCATTCCTGCTTACACATATGCCTGCTCCACCTTCTCCCCAGCCTCTCTGCCTCCAGCCATGCCCCTTCCAGTCAGTTCTCCAAACTCCAGCTGGAGAAACATGTTAAAAACACAAATGTAACCACTTCACTCTTTGCTTCACACTCATTCCCAAAACAAAATCTAAAAAGCTAACAAGGCTGAGAAACCTCCATATCTGACCCTGCTGACCTCACCAGGCATGTCTCCACATCCCCAAGTACCCCATGACATGCTAAGTCTTGGGCTCCATAAGCTGTTTCTTCTGGTTTGGCTGCCCCAACTCCTAGTCTACCCACATCTGCCTCAGCTAAACAGCTCTTCTTCTGGAAACTTTCCCAACCACCCCTCCCTTCAAAGCAAAATTGAGCTCCTCCTGGGCTCCAACAGCCTCCTGTCCTTCCCCATCAAGACATGTATCACAGTATTATAAGCACTGGTCTGCATGTCTGTCCTCTGTCCTCACAATGAAGGGGAGCTTCCTGAGAGCAGAAGACATATTTTGTTCCTTGTTGTACTCTCCATGCTTGGAACATAGAAAGTGCTTAATAAATAGATGGACGAATAGTGGATAGGTAGATGTGTGGATGAGTGGATAACAGATGGGTGGATGGATGGGATGGTGGATGGATGGGATGATGGATGGATGGATGCATGGATGCTTGGATTCATGGATGTATGGATGCATGGATGGATGGGATGGTGGATGGATGGGATGATGAATGGATGGATGGATGGATGGTTGGATGGATGGGATGGTGGATGGATAGATGGGTGGATGGATGGGATAGTGGATGGATGTATAAACAGATGAAAGAAAACCCCAGCAATCATCTTTGGATGGTAAGGTACTCAAAGTTCTGAGTTTGTAGCAATCCGGCAATAGATATTTATTGAATTGATGGTTAAACAGATGTCACAGAGCAGCTGGTCATCAACCCTCCAGGAGCACCTGTTTTTCCTCGTTTGTTCCATTTCCTCCCACGTCCACCCTCGTCAGTCTCCCAGCCTCCTATTGCTTCCCACAGTTGCCACGTGACTCAAAGTGGCCAAGTTCCCCAGATCCATGCCTGCACATTAATTATTGAGTGATATAATCCAAATTTATCTAATGAATTAATAATAGGCCATAGGGGTATTTTAATAATGAAATACTTGAAGTTATGTTTTGATAATTACAGCAGGCTTTCATAATTATACCACGGCTGTGAAAATAAAATCAAAATCAATTAGGTGGTGCGCAATGACACCCCAGGAGTGCCCCCTCAAAGCTTCCGTGGATAGACCCACCAGGATCACGAAGATCAGTTCATCTCTGAGCCAGCTAGGGTCTGGGGGTCAACATTTTCACAGGACTGTAGAGTTGGGGAGGGATTCCAGGGAGGACAAGGGAAGGAATGTCACTGAAAAACATCAAATGTTTGAGTCAGAAAGTGCCTTAAAGGCCAACAAAACAAGCCTCTGCTCTCACAGATAAGACACAGGCTCAGAGAGGAATGATGACTCCCTAAGTCAGCCTCAAATTGTTGGAGTCTGGACCATCTCTCCGGACTCCCAGTCCAGTGCTCTCTTGGCCCCGTCCCACTCACATGTCCTCCTTCTGCCATGACAAACCCTCAGTGGTCTGCATGAGTTCTGCCCATGCCTCTTGTCCCGACCCCCGCGACTCAACATATGTACAACCAAACCAGCTATGGGTCAGGGACATGGTCTTCTCCACATCTCTGCATTTGCCTGTGCTGGGCCCTCTGCTTCAGATGACTTCCCCACCCCACCCCCAACCTCTGAGGTCTGTGTGGCAAAGCCCTCCCAGCAGGGATGACCTCCCTTCCTCCTGCCCCCGAGGGCCCCCACTATGAGATGATGGTTCATCTGTCTCCTCTAAAAGACTGGGAGCTCCATTACGGCAAGGACAAGTCCTGTTCATTTTCTCTCCTGGGAATGTTAACACAGGGCCTGACAAACAGAAAATGCAAAATACAGCCTTATTCAAGGCCAGATGGTGGAAGGAGAGGGAGAAGAGAGAGGAAAGAAGAGAAATAAACAAGGAAGGTTGGTTCTGGAGTTATTTCCAAAATGTACTTAACCAAGGCCACCCAAAGGATATTTGGGCTTAAAAGTGCTGGTTTAGGGACATCTCACTGGAAATTTAAGCTACAATAAAATGACATGAAAGCACGAGAAGTCTTTCAGGACAAAGAACGCTAATGATGGTAGATTGGCAGACGCTAAACCATCACACACTCCCAACCCCCACACAGAGAATCAGGAAGCCTGGGTTATTGACCCCAAGGTCCATCAGTAAGATGTGTCCTCAAAAAGGCACTTGAACTTGTCACAGACACTGCACCAAACGGGTCCCCCATGCAGAGTTGATGAGCAGCAGCTGGGGCTGCAACTGGCATGGTGATAGTGTGTTTCTTCAGACCCGGTGGCCGTCCCACCGCTGGTAACCACAGAGCCGAGGTCTGCACGGGCAAAGCCAGGCTTTGCCACCTTTGCACAGTTTAGACGAAGATAAAGCATCACTGCCCCCCTCCTTCCTCCCAGACTCCATTTCCAAACAGGATCTATTGATTTAAGCTCTGTGCTTCATCCTGAGAGGCAGCCTAGCACTGCAGTTAAAAACACTGACTCTGGAGCTAGATGTTCAGGGTTCAAATTCCAGCACAGTCTCTTAAGGAGCTATGTGACCTTGGGCAAGTGTCTTAGCCTTTCTGTGCCTAACGGTCATTAGGAGGCAAGTAATGAGCTGATTTCCTTAAAACCCTGGATTAGGGGATGTTTCTGTTCTGACCTTCTCGGCTAAGCATCTTGATTCGCAAGGCCCTCCCTGACTCTCCACATGGATTGGATGGCACGCCCCCCCCCCACCTTGAGGCAGGTCCAGGTGACATGGGCACGTTCCCAACTAGCCAATCAGCAGAGTCCGTTCAATGGTGAGGCTCAAACCCTTGACTCAAGCCAACCAATCAGAGCTCAGGAGGGTCATTATCAACAAATGTTAACTAGTATTACTGTTACATTATTGTGGCAAATGTTGACTCCCCAAGCTGAGTCTCACTGGTGGGCAGGAGAGGCAATGAAACTAAAAAAGTTTGGGATCCTGGGGAAGCAGAGACCCGTGCCCTTGCCCCTGGCCGCCCCAGCACTGACCGGGTTAGAAGCCTTCGCCCTTGGCTCCTCAAATGCCCACTGCTCACTCCTCTTCTAACTTGGAATAAAACGAGGATTCCGAGGATTCCGAGTGTAGGCATGGAGCCTGGTTCAAACCCCAATCCCAATCCTCCCTTCCTAGCTAGCTGCCCCTCATGGCTTGCTCCTCAGGTTCTTACCCTGGAGAACAGAAGACCGGGGACCTGACTCTGGGAAGGTTCTGGATTTTTAGTGTAGTCAGGTGAGCCGGGGGCTTGGCACACAGGAGGGGCTCTGGAAGAGACACCAACCATTAAGAGGTGCCCGGTCCCTCCTTCTCTTGTAGCTGGTTGTTAAATGCCCATCTGCTGCCAGACTGGGCTGGTATTGCTCATTGTGTCCTCAGCGCCCCATGCAAGGCTAGGCCTGAAGTGGGAGGGAATGAATGAAGGAACAGAGGGACAGACAGCAGGAGGAAGGGAGAGAGAAAGGGAAAAAGCTTGTCTCCTTATGACACCGGAAGTCCAGCTGCCCCGGTCTCAAAGAGCTTCCAGAATGGGAGATAGAAGACCAGCCTTAAGCCCTTCACTTCATGGAGACGGAGCCCAGAGAGAGGCCGTGACTTCCCCAGGGTCATGCGGCGGAGGGTGGCCGAACAGGCCCCAGCAGAGAGCGCCTCCCCCAGCCCCCCAGCCTGTCCCCAGCTCCCCCTGTCACCAGCCCTCCCTTCTCCCCCCACCCCAGGCCAACCCCAACATGTGACTGAAGAAGACACCACCCTGGAGTCAGGTGCTCCCCTCAGGTGTCTCCTGCCCCCCACGGGCTGGGCCCCTTCGGAAAATATCCTGGGGCCTCCAGGCCGGAAGGAGTGAGGTGACTCAGGGCCAGGTGGGGGGGAGCTCAGAGAGAAGGAGGTTGGGGGTGCAGGTGGGGGAGTTCTTTGTCAGTGAGTCAGGAAAACAAGCTTCTCTCCCAATCACATCAGGAATCTCTTGGCCCGGACTCAAGCATGCAGGACACGCACGTTAGCTTCCTGGAACCTTGGCCACACGAGCTCGGCCTGATCCCGCCGGCCACGGCACTCACATCGCTGCTCTTCTGACTGCCTCCCCGCCTGGGGGTGGGGGGAGCCTCTGTCTAATTTGGGGGTGAGGGGGTGGTGCACCGGTCCTATTACAGGTGAGGAAGTTGAGGCCCCAGCCAGGGAAACGCCTCACCAAGAAGAGGCAAAAGGGGGCCACACATCCAGGTCTTTGAGCCCTAAATCCAAGAGAGCCTGCTCCAGAGTTAGCCCGGGGCCTGGGTTTGAAGCCTGATCAGCCTCTTCTGGGCTTCAGGACGCTGAGCCATAGACTCCACCTTTCCTTTAGCCTCAGCATCGTTATCTGCAACGTGGGGACAGACTCAGCCCCTCTTGAAAAGCCGTCGTGAAGCTCCAAGGGGGCGAGGTGGGCAGACTGTGGCCCACTGGCCTGTCCCCTTCCCTTGGCGTCACAGTCGCTTACCTCTTTGGGCCCCACGTGTTCCTTCCTTCCCCGGACAGGCAGACCCCTCTCCTCCAGGACAGGCTCTGCCATCAGCTCCTGCTGAGAGAGAGAAACTGAGGCGAGCAGAGTCAACAGACCCGCACACTGAATCCAGGCCTGGTAAAAATATAAATAATGGTGGGAAGGCACTTTTTCGGAGATGCACATACCTAGCCCCCCGCTCTCTGGGACGCCCCTGGAGTCATCGTCCTTCTCTGACCTGCAGAGAGATCCACCTGCCTGATTGCCCCCTCCCTCCAACGGGCGCAGGAGGGACTTGGAACTCGCAAGCCGGGTCAGAGGCTTCTCAGCAGATCAACCTGGGACAGAGCGAGTGTGGAGTGCTTCTCAGGCTGAAAGTGGCTCCAGCAAAGAAAAACACCTTTGAGAGGTTGTTCCAAAACACATGTCCACAGAGTAAGAACATTCAAAATAACTTAGCTTGCTTGGGTTGGGTTGTTTTGCTTTGGGTCTCTTTGCAGCCTTATCGGGGGGTAGGCAGTGAGGATTCCTCCATTTACGGCGCTTTGCCTGGGGTGGGTGGATTTTCCCGGGATGGGACCGCCCTGGCCCCCGCCAGATGCCAAGGTGAAGCAAGGACACCACTCATGGCCAGATGCCTTGCTGACCCATGAGGTCCTCTCCACCTGAGACCAGGGCTGGCGATGAGGCACCGTGTTCCCCGAGCAACAGTGAGGAAGGCAGGCAGGAGCCCCAGAGCCTGCAACGGCCCACCAGGCCCCTGGAGAGATGGAGGAGGAGGAGGTGAGGAAAAGATCGACAGAGGGGTAAACTGAGGCCCAAGGAGGGTAGGTGACAGCCAGGAATTCAGCTTATCCGATTCTCAGATTTTCCCTCTCATTCCTTCCTCTTGGTTATTTTCCTTCCTGCCTGCCTTCCTGCCTTCTCTCTCCTGCCTTCTTTCTTCCTTCCTTTCTTCCTTCCTTCCTTCCCTCCTTCTCTCTCCCTCCTTTCTTCCTTCCTTTCTTCCTTTCGTTCTTTCTTTCTTTTTCTCTTTCCTCCTTTCTTTCTCTCTCTTCCTTCCTTCCTTCCTTTCTTTTCCTTCCTTCCTTCCTTCCTTCCTTCCTTCCTTCCTTCCTTCCTTCCTTCCTTTCTTTCTTTCTTTCTTCTGTAGTAATTGATACACTACCATTGTTCCTCCTTTAAAAGATACAAAAGGATACACATTGGAAAGTCCCCCTCCTGGGTGCACAACTCTGGCAATATATTTAAATCCATGGGATTGTACACTTTACATTGGTGAATTACATGGTATGTGAGTTACACCTCAATAAAGCTGCTGAAAAAAGAAAAAGCCTCCCTCCCGTCTGCCCCTCCCCCACTGGCACTCTGTTGTCCTGGATGCCACCCTGTGACCTGTGGCCTTCTGCCCCTCCCATTCCTCCTTTCCATTTTAGACTATGGGTGGAATCAGGAGGTAAAAGGAAATCAGTGCGGTCCAAATAAAGGCAACGAAATATTCTCTCTCTCCATTTCTTATCTTTAATAAGCACCTACCATGTGTCAAGCACACAGACCTCCATCACCAGTTTCACACCTGACGTCCAGTGATGAGGTGACGATTCAGTCCACTCTCTCACCCGGGAGCGAGGCTGAGCATCTTAAGGGGCACCCCACCCCCACTTCCTTCTAGCTCCTCTCTCTCTCTCTCTCTCTCTCTCTCTCTCCCTTGGTTTTCCTTCGCTTACACTCCTCTGGTCTTGTCTGCCTGAATCCTCTCCCCAAGTTTTGTTTTTTAGATGACAGCTTCTTTAGAAAGCCTTTTTAAAGAACCAGTTTTATTGATGATTGCACAAAGAAATAAATGAGAGAGATGAGACAAATCTCCTGTTCAGAAGAACTCCAAATAATTTATGAAGCGACTCTGCCCTCAAGGAGGTGGAGCATAACTCTCCATTCTTTCATTGTGGGCGACGCTGAGTGACTTGCTTTCAAAGAGTACCGTGTGGCAGGGGGAGGGAAGGACGTGGTCATCCAGTGGAGAACCTTGGCCATGTTCTTTAGCCAAGTTCGCACCATCAGTCATATGACACGGTGATAGCAGGTGTCCTGGATACTATGTTTGGAGAATGCCACTTCACTGCTGTAGTCTTTCTCCCCAAAACCCACAACCCTCGTCTAAGCAGGAGAAAAATATCAGACAAACCCAAATTGAGAGGCATTTTGCAAAACACCTGACCGATGCTCTTCAAAGGCGTCAAGATCATCAAGGACAGGGCAAGTCTGAGAAACTGTCACAGCCCAGGAGAGACTAAGGAGACATGATGATGATCACTGTGGTGTCCTAGAGGGGATCCTGGAACACAGAAAGGATATTGGGGGAACCCAGTGAAGTTCAAAATAAGTCTGAACTGCAGTTAAGAATAGTATGTCCAGGGGCGCCTGGGTGGCTCAGTCATTAAGTGTCTGCCTTCGGCTCAGGTCATGATCCCAGGGTCCTGGGATCGAGTCCCGCATCAGGCTCCCTGCTCCGTGGAGAGTCTGCTTCTCCCTCTGCCCCTGCCCCTCCTTGTGCTTTCTCTCTCTCTCTCTCTCAAATAAATAAATAAAATCTTAAAAAAAAAAAAGGAACTCTGTATCCTGTCTCTATCACCCCCCACCCCTCTTCCCACCACTACCTCTGGCCCTGACAACCACTGACTTTCTGTCTCTATAGATTTCTCTATTCTGGACATTTTATATAAATAGAATGATATAGTACATGGTCTTTTGTGGCTTCTTCCAATTAGCTAGTGATTTCCAGCTTCATCCATGTTGTGTTAGTATTTCATCCCTCCTTTTCACCGCTGAATAATATTCCATTATCTGGACGGAGCACAATTTGGTTTCTCCACTCATCCGCTGATGGGCATGCGAGTCATTTCCACCTCCTTTTGGCTCCTGTAAATGATGCTGCTGTGAACATCTGTGTGCCCGTCCTTGTGCGGACATGCATTTTCCTTTCTCTCGGGTAAATATCTCGCAGTGGAGCTGCTAGGGGACACGCTAACTCTAGGTTTGAGAAACAGCTAGACTGTTTTCCAAAGGGGCTGCACCTGTCCATTCCCATTCTCCCCTGTGGTCAAACGCACCCATCTTCCAGATGAAGAAACTGAGGCTCAGGAGAGGTGGAGCCCCTGGCCCAGGTCCCTCGGCCCAGGTCCCTCAGCCTGAGTCCCAGGATTCCAACTGAACTGCCTGGCCCAGAACCACACCACCAGGGGGCTGACGTTTTGGAGGCTGAGATGAGAAGCAGGGGCTGCGGCACCTCTGGCAGCAAGGGGACCCTCCCCCGGGTCTGACAGGTGATCCTGGAAGCACTTTTACCCTGGGGCTCCGTGGCTGATGGGGGGGGAAGCCCGCAGGGGCTGTAACTAGAGAGGCTGGTCTGGGAGCTCTGCTGGGGCCAGAGGAAAAGCACAAAGGGTCCTTTGTCCTGCCCATTGTTCCAGCTCGCAGCCCTCCTCGCTGTGCCCCTCGGACCAGCAAGGGGCTCGCAGGGTCTGCAGAGCAGCTGGGCAGTCTCCAGTTCTCCAGGGCCCCCCCTGGAATGGGCCAGATGATTCGCCAGGGGGGGCTGGGAAATATTGGGGGCTTAGTAGATACTCAGTGTCTGGGAAGCCACCCCCCTGATATCTTTCCCTAATCTTCTATTCGTGATTGTAAAGTCACCAGACACATGCCCCAAGAAAGGCAATGAAACAGCCCCAAGGGGGTATGTATTCACCCTCCCACCCCAAGCGCACAGCCACGTCAAGAGCTTTTGTGTACGTGTCCAGAAAGTTCTCCTTGCTTACATCTGAAAGCGTGTGCCTGGGCATGCGTGTTCCTTTTTCATGTACAAAGGGCAGCTTTCAATATCCACTTTTTCTTTCTTTCCCCGTACAACACCCCGAGAGATCATTCCAGATCAGCTCAAGGACCGTGTTTTCCTTCTGCTCGGTGACTGCGTGGCAGCTTCCTTTACTCACCTAGTCCGGCCGTATCTGTATCGTTCCAGTCTTCTCTGCTACTCCAGATGACACTGAAATAAATGTCTCGCACACAGGTCTTTGCACACGAGTTGGAGAACGTGCGGTGGGCACGTGCTCACCTACGGCATCACTGGGTCATGGGAGATGTGCCTTAGCTTTGCTTCCCCGTGGGGTGGGGGGCACCGCGCTCTCCCCAGCCAGGCTTGGGAGTGCCTGGATGCCCAGAACCTCACCAGCAAGATCTCCTGATCTTGCAGAAGTGCTGGGGAGATGAGAGGCATTTATGTGTGACGTGCCAGCCCAAAGGAGCCACAGCCCAAACACCAGCCCCCGCACAGGCCCCCCAAAAGTCTCTCTAGATGGGCAGCCTCAAGGCCTACCACTTTGTTCGTTTGGAGAATTTTGCCCCAAAAGGTAAGTCTGCAGGCACAGCCAGAGGCGTTCCAGGGTTTGGGAGACGTCGGTTATGACTCTGAGTGATGCCACCTCAAACACTTATTGTCATAAAGGAAGTTATTCAAACACAATCAATTAGGCGCCCATATTAGCATATTTTTCATTGTAATACACCCGCAAAGAGGAGATTCGTGAGACTGTTTATTGCTGTTCTGAGCTAATATTTGTTAAAGTGATTAATATGTTTTTCAAATATCTGTGACAGGCGTGGCAGGCAATATTTATCTCCATGGCAGGAGCCTGAAAGGGTGAGGGCCGGGAGTCACTCAGAGGGGGCACCAGGTGGGGGCCTCGGGGGCTGCTGGGGACTGTGTCCTCCTCCTCCCTACTCGGGCCTCGTGCCTTCCATTGTCCCCTGTCTCCTCCACCTTCAACTTCCCCACTACTGACCGTTCCCATCGGCATTCACAGACACCTCTCACCATGACCAATGAAGACCTCCCCAGAGCCCCTTCTCCACTAGCTCCTCCCTTGGACCCCTCCCCCGCTGCAGCCCCTCTCCCATCTTCCCTTTCTCCTCCAAACCCACTCTTCAAAAGAAGCCTTCACCCTGACTACTTCCTTTGTTCACCTTCCAGTCCCTGCTTTTAAAAACTCATTATGAAATGTGAAGAGCATATGGAAACTTCTAGAACAACAGCACCCCAAAGAACTTTCTGCAATAATGGAAATGGTCTGTATCGGTACTGTCCCTTCCGGGAGCCACTAGCTACAGGTAGCTCTTGAGCTCTTGAACTGTGGCCCGTGTGACTGAGGAACCAAAATTTTAGTTGTATTTATTTTTAGTTAATTTACCTTTAAATTTAAGTTAAGCACATTTGGCTAATGGCTACCACATTGAACCACTGGGCTCTAGAGAATAGTATAATGAATACCTGCAAAACCCACCACCTGTCAGCTTGATCAAATGTCCAGATTTTGTCATACCTTGCTTCAGAATTTTTTAAGTCATTCATTGTTATGAATCGATTACCCTTTTTCCTCTGCAGAGTTAATCAGTGTCTTGAATATTTATGTCTTGGTATTTATCTTTCCCTTTCACGTCTTTATGCTATTATCATATGTGGATGAATCTACAAGCAATATATAGCAAAATTTTTCACTTTTTAAAACTTTATATACATGGTAACCCATTCTATGCATTACCCGCAACTTGTTTTGGGTTTTTTTGTTTGTTTGTTTGTTTTGTTTTTTGTTTTTTGCTCAGTCTTGTTTTCCCAAGTGACACGACACTCGTTCATGTTCACCAATGTATAGTATTCCAGCACAGCACACTTCCATTTCTTTCTCATGCTTGTTTTGAGGAACATCCGTTACTAACAACATGGTGGTGAACATCTTGGAATGTATCCCTCTGGGCAATGGGCTAACATTTCTAGAGGACATTCGCTGAGAAGCAATGGTTAGGTCGGTAAAAGTTAGCTGTAGCTGTCTCAGATGCTCCTAGATGGCTCTCCAACATGGTTCTGCCAACTTGCCCTTCCAGCAGCTGCAGAGGAAAGCTGCTTCCCCACACCCTCACTGACACTTGGTATTCTCAAGTTTTAAAATTTCTGTTAAGCAGATGGGTGATATCTTGTAGTTGTTTCAATTTATATTCCCTGATCACTAGTGAGGCTAAATATCTTTCATGACTATCAGTAATTTGGGTTTTCTCTTTTTCGAACTGTCTAGTGGTGCTCACTGCCTATTTTTCTTCTATATGGTGAGTGTTGTTCTTATTGATTTGTAAGCACTCTTTATATATGAGGGATTCAAGCCGCGCTCAATTGTATGTGTTCAGATATCTTTTTCTAGTTTTGTCTTCTTGTTTAACTTATTTAGGATGACTTTGATTGAAAAGAAGTCTTTAATTTTAAGGTAGTCAAACTTAGCAATCTTTTTCTTTAGGGTTTATGTTTTTTGTGCTGTGATTAAGAAATCTTCCTTTAGCCCAGGATTATAAAGACAATTTATAATTTCCATCTAGGACTTTAAAATGTTCCCTTTTTATATTCAGATCTCTAATGCATCTTGAATTTATTTGTTTGTGTGTATGTGTGCTATGTGAGTTTGGAATCTAATATAATATAGTTTATATTAGTTGTCTATACTGCATGACAAAGTTATTGTTTAAAACAACATACGTTTATTATCTCACAGTTTCTGTGGGTCAGGAGTCTGGGCCTCACTTAGTTGGAGCCTCTGTTTAGTGTTTACCAATGCTACAGTCTAGGTGTTGGCTGGGGTTGGCTACTCATCAGAGGCTTAACTGGGGAAGGATCCACTTTCAAGGTCCTCAAGTTGTTCACAGAACTCATTTCTCTGCAGCCATAAGATTCATGGGAGCTTTTTCCTTCAATGCCTAGCAATGGGGGAGTGAGGGGGGAGAGAGAGAGAGAGAGAGAAACTCTGAGCAAGGCAGAGTTTTATACAATGTAAGGTAATTAAGGGTGGACATTTCATCCACTTTGCCATATTCTATTGGTTTGAAGTAAGCCACCGGCCCTGCCCACACTCAAGAGGGAGGGAAGACACAAAAACCTGAACATCAAGAGGTAGAATCAGAAGGGCCATCTCAAAAACTGTCACATTGTCACTTAGATCATCCTCTTTTTGTTTTTGTTTTTGTTTTTTAAGATTTTATATTTTTGGAGCAGATTAGGTTCACAAGAAAACTTAAAGGAAAGTACACAGATTCCCATGTCACGATGCCCTCCCTCCCACACACACACAGCCTCCCTCATGGTCAACCTCCCACACCAGAGTGGTCCATCTGTTACAAATTGATGAACCTACTACACTGCTGACACATCATTATAACCCACAGTCCACAGTTTACTTTCAGCTTCAATCTTGGTGGCGTAAGTTCTGCTGTTTGGACAAATGTATAATGACATGTATCCATCATTATGGTATCATACAGAGTATTTTCACTGCCCTACAACTCCCCTGCGCTCTGCCTGTTCATCCCGCCCTCCCCCAGTTCCTGGCAACCACTAATCTTTTTACTGTCTCCATAGGTTTGTCTTTTCCAGAATGTCCTATAGTTGGGAACATACAGGATGTGGCCTTTTCAGATTGGCTTCTTGCACTTGGTACCATGCTCTTAAGCTTCCTCCACGCGTATTCATGACCTGATAGCTCATCTCGTCTCAGTGCTGAGCAATACCCACCAGCAAGCTCCTGGGGATGGCCCGCCCCTTCTCTGCTCCCTACTAGTGCCTCCTCCACCAGGTGTGAAGTTTTCATAGGCACACAAACCTGCTTCTGGGCTCCTTCGTGATTGTTGTCATGCTCGTGGTCTTCCTGCCCCCACCGTCCCTCTACATGTACTCCGGTTCAGGGTCACCAATGCCCGTCATGTTGTTGAATTCCACTGGGTCTTTCCAGAGCTCATCCCACTGGGTGCCTCAGAGTGGTTGGGTAATGTAGGCTTCTTCTCTCTCGATCATGCTTCCCAGGCTTGAGGCCCCTCGTGATGGGTCTCCTCTGCCAGACGCCCCATCTTACCTCACATGGGGATCCTGGAGCCCGTAGCCTATTAAACTCTGTCTGGAAGATCGCTGGCCATCTCAGACCTAACACATCCCCTCAGGACCATGGCTTGGTTCCGCCATGCCCCACCAGAGGCCCCCCATCCCCCATCTTCCTCTAGCAAAAGATGGACGCCCCCCCACCCGGCCCCTTGAGCTATCGCCTCAAACTGTCGAACTCCACTGCAGGTCTGACGACCTCCCTCTGTCTTCTCAGCTGCCACCCTGCCCGGGCCACTGTCACCTCTCTCTTGGGTGTCTTCAGTAGCCCTCCCGACTTCCATTCCCACCTTCTACAGCCAAGTCTTCACACAGCGGTCAGAGGAATATTTTCAAAAACATAAATCATTTCACATCATCCCCCCACTTAAAATCCTTTCCATGGTTCCCCACTGCTCTTGGAATAGGATCCAGATTCCTCAATGTGCCCTCAATCAATAGTGGGCTGTCACCTCCTCTGCGAGTCCATCCATCACCACCCGCCCCCCACTCCGGTCCCCCCTTGCCGGGCCGTGGGGATGATCTGATTATTTCTCTAAGGTGGAGACTCTGGGGGTGGTCCAAGTGGTCCAAGGGGGAAGGTGCCAAATGTCCCCTCTGAGTGGCAGGGCCTGGGCAGGGCCACGAGCCCCAAGGAGGTCAGGTTAAACGGCACTGTTTACGTTAGCCCTCTGCAAAGTGTGTTTTGGTGGAGGGAGAGAGTTATGAATAAGCTCTTAATTCCAGCGAGGGCGTGGGTCAGGTCTCCGACTGCGGAGTTTATTGACTTTCACGTCTGCTCCCCTGCCCAGCGTCCCGACACTGAGGGGCCTGTCTGTGCCCAGGGCTGGTGGTGGCCCTGGCTCTGGCTCACCTGGATGGGGGCCGGGCCGACGGGCCAGCTCTCTCAAATCAGCACCGGGGCATCAGCCTCTCTACCAGCTCTGCTGGGGACCCCGGGGGTGAGCAGAGAAGGACCCAGACCCCAGGCCGGGGAGAGCCCAGAAGCCAGATGCCACCCAGCCAAGGAACTAGGCGACAGGGAGGTCCATGGGGCTGTTTGAAGATCTGTCACCTGGTCAGGCTGTTTGTTTATGTTTTCACTGGACTGCCAGAGTCCTTGGGGCCCCGGGCCAAAGCAAGCAGGGTTCCCCTGCTGGGCCTCAGTTTCCCCATCCGCTTTATCGTCCTTCTGTTCTGTAGACAGAAATGAAAGCACAGTTGATGGCATCCTACAGCCTCACAGAAGATTGTGGCATTTTTGAAGAGGAAGATTCGAAAACACTTTCTCAAGTGGAAATGGACCGTTCAGAGAGGGAAATTTAGAAAGCATTCATTCTTGAAAGGACAACACTGCAGAGTCGGAGAACAGATTAGTGGTAGTCTGGTGACAGGGACAAGGTGGGGGATGGGCCCAACTATTAAGGGGCGGTGCTGGGGAGCTCCTCTTTGGTGATGGGGCAGCTCTGCATCTGGGCTGCGGGGGTGGTCATGGGCGTGTGGAATCTTGAGAAGGTCCTTCAGTCTACTGAACGCCATCCCACCTGCGTCAGCTTCATGATTTTGAGGCTGTGCGACAGCTCGGTGAGATGTCACCCTTGGGCAAAGGGCCCACAGGACTCGGTGTTAGTTTCACCACTGCTTGTGAGTCTAGAATTTCAAAATAAAAAGTTTCAAGACAAAGCTCAGAGAGGGTCATGGATGTGCCCGAGACCACACAGCAAATTGAGAAGGAATCTGGAATTAATGCCAAGGTGTCTTGATAGCCAGGTTCTTTGTCCTCTTCTGTAGAAAGACAGGGCAGGACGGACATTTTCAGCCAAATCAAAATAGATGAGAAACAGGAATGGAAGCAGGAGAGTAGCCCATCCCACGGAGCACACAGATAGGAAGCAGCATAGGCTGGATCTGCTCTTTTCGGCCCCATCTTCCGAGCTGGGCACCCACCCCACGTCCCATCAACCCTGACCTTTGCCTGCAGCCAGCGTCCCCATTTGAAAGCCTCGAGCAAAATCATGCCAGCCAGGCTGAAACTGGAGTCCAACAGCCAGCATCAGCCCCTCGGGTATGTCTGCTCTCTGAGAGGGGTCCCCGCTGACATGAAGGGAGTGCCCCCAGCAGGATGGCGGGAGGATGGATGACCCCGCCTTGGGGTCCTGGGACACTGAGGGCCCCCCCTACTTCGCGTCCGCCCAGGAGCCATCCTGATGGAGGTCAAGGGCCAGGACAAGGAGGTGTCCAAATAAATAAATGATCCAGGAGCTACATGGTACTGCTAGGGGGCCATAAACCCCAGAGGAGCCATGGGAGGACAGCGTGGGGGCGGGGGAGCCCAAGGCCCCAGGTCCTGCCATCACAGGCTGGCTCCCTGGGCCGAGCACACTCCTCTCTGGGCCTCAGTTTTGATTTCAGAAAGCTCTGGAGCACCTTCCCACTCGGATTCCACATCTCCCCCGGGTGGGGAAGTTTCTAGCTCCTGGATGGCCTGGTGTGGCCCGGATGGCCTCTCCTGCTGGGAGCCCTACCGTGGCGTCCTGTGGCTGCCACAACACATACCACCAATGGGGTGGCTTACATCAGCAAACATGTCTTGCTTGCAGCGCTGGAAGCCAGGAGTCCCAAGTGAAGGTACGGCGCTCCCCGCAAAGTCTCCAGGGAGAGGTCCCTCCCCACCTCTTCCAGTGTCTGGTGGCCCCAGGCGCTCTCTGGCTCCTGGCTGCGTCCCTCCGGTCTGCCTCTGCCCTTACCCTCATGGGGCCTCCTCCTCTTCTCTCCTCTGTGTGTCCCTTATAAGGACATCTGTCCTTGGATTTAAGGCTCACTCGGATCATTTGGGATGATCTCACCGCAAGACCGTTAACTGAATTGCATCTGCAATCATTATACCCACTCCTTTTCCAAATAAGTTCCCAATCACAGGGTCAGGATGTGGACCTATCGTTTTGGGGATCCCCCAACCTGCTGCAAGTCCTTTGCATCAATCATGCTGGAGACAGAGAGAGATCATGACACCCTCCTGCTTCAACCCCGGAGGCTGCCATGCTCTGAAACCAGCCTCCTTGTTCTGCACCCTCTTGTGCCCTCTGGTCTTGCCACAGGGCCTTTGCACTGGCTGTCTCGTCAGCCTGGGACACTCCCTCCCTCACTGATCACTGACTCTTTCTTGATCTCCTCAGAGCTGAGATCAGCTTCCTGAGAGATGCGCCTTCAGGCTTCCATGTTGGACCAAACTCTGGCCACAAATCCTTCTAACACCCAGGACCTCTCCCTTGTAAAGCTTGTCACGGTTGTCATTTAAGCTTTATTTGCAGGATTGTTTTGGTTTGTGTCATGCGGGCAGGGCTGACATCTCCATCGGGTGCAGAAGGTACAGTACTTAGGGCCCTGACTATGTTTACAGTCCCACACATATGTTTTCATTTCTTTTAAAACCAGAAGAAAAATATGACCATAATCCAGCCAGGAAAACAATGCAGTCATAAAACAATTTTGTATGCTGGTTATGGTGGAAGGGGGCGCAGGAAGGCCAAGGGCCAAGGGCTCACGAAAGTCATCCCACAGCTCTGGCACAGACCATGCACATAGTAGGCGCTTACCGAATGTCTGCCAACTGCAGGAAGAAGAGAGCATGGGGGATCCTAGCAAGTCAGAGAGGATGGGCTCAGACCTGGTTTCAAGTCTTTTTTTCTTCCCCTCTTGTTCTTGGCCTTGAGCAAGTCACCTCTCTTCTCTGGACCTGTCTCCCCATCCATGAAATGAGATAAACCACCTCTCCTTGATATCTCACACTCATTCCTTATGCTCAAGAGAGACACGAGGTAGTGCAGAATCCACCGTGTAGCTGGGCCCATGAACGGGGGTCATCACCGGTATTCCTCAAGTGGACAAAATCAGGTGCCAAGCTCAACGTTCATCACATCCTCTTGGTGTTCCCATGACGGGTGTTCTGTGCTCTGTGCCTCTCCCCATTTTACAGATGTGAGCAATCACACAGTGGCCACGCGTAGACTCTGTCTTTGCACGGTGTGGAGAGCTGGACAGACTTCCTGGGGGCCCTGGTTGGTGGTCGGTTCCCTGGAGACCACAAATGCCAAGGCCTCACTGCTGAGGGGCAGTAGATAGAGGGAAGAAAAAAAAATAAATGTACTCACCCTTCTCGAAAACCATCCATTTTGAACTAAGTATCTAGCTCTCGGCTTGTGCCACACAACAATGGTAATGTGCTTTTAACGTGTTCCCCAGAAAAGCTATGGAAATTTGAGTTGGCTTTGGAGAGAGGGGGTGGGGAAAACATCTGTCTCCAGCAAAACGTCAGCAGGAAGAAGGTCAACCAGAAGGTGGCATGTGGTTCATGGGAAGGGAGAGGAGGCAAGGTTGACCTCTCTCCAAAATGCCCCAAAGCCCTGATTCATTCTCTGTATTCAGCTGACCACACAGGAGGGTGCAGGCAGCAAGGTGTAAGAGCCCACGTGTGGTCCCACGCCAACCCCGGCTTATCCCACCTCTGCTCCTCACTTGCTGTGTGACCCCAGGCAAACCACTTCCCCCTCTGAGCCTCCGTTCCCTCATCTGTGAAATGGGATTGGTATATAGACCTCCCTTGCTGAGTCTCTGAGAAACGTGAACGAAACCCTGGATGGACATATGCTCAGAGTCCCGGCATATGCCAAAGGGTCAGAAAGAGGCACGATGTTTATCTGTTTTAATGAAAAGGCAAAAATCTTTGCCACCTATCACCCATATCTCAGGATGATTACACAGCCTGGCCTATGATGGGGATGGATATCTCAGAAGGGGCTCAGGAGGGTAATGTAGGAGTTTATAAAAAGGACCTCTAGGGCCGTAAAGAAAATAAAAGAGGGAGATGGGAGACACTGGGGCAGCGAGGACAGGAGGCTCCTTAGTTGAGGGAGCCAGGAAAGCCTCAAATTGAGATCTGAGTGATGAACACCCAGCCCAAGGGCAAAGGGATCCAGCAGGGGGAACAGCTGGGTCAAAGTCCCTGAGGTGAGAAAGAGCTGGGTGTTTCCAAGGACTAGAAGGAAGGTCAATGTGGCTACAGCAAAGTGGACAGGGCCAAGACTGGTGAGGGCTGAGGTCAGAGAGCTGCCCAGGGGCCGGAATATGAGGCACTTGCAGTCTGGGCCAGGGTGGATTCTGTTACCAGTGCAGGGGGTGGGGTCTGTCGAGGGACTAGGCAGGTCTGAGATTTGTCTCAAGCTCTTTGGTCCTAGGAGGATGGTTTTCACAGGGCTGAAGCCAGCAGCAAGGGCAGGGCAAACAGATCCCACCTACTCATGGGAGCAGGGCAAGCATGGACAGGCGGGGAGGAATTCATGGCGGCCATGTTGGTCAACAACCAGCACAGGCGGGATGTGGATGGATGGGAGGAAGGTTCAGGACAACTCCTAGGGGTTTGGCTGAGCCACTGGGCAGAGGGTGTGCCATTCATCAAGATGAGGAAGACAGAGGGAGAAGCAGACTAATGGCAGGGAAGAGAAGCAAGAGTTCTGCCTGGGCTCTGTGGATCCTGAGCTGCCAGGCGGCACCCCCAGGGAATCCACCATAACAAATGGGGCTGCGTGTAGAATGGGAGGGAGCTCCTTCTTTTAGCTCCTTTTCTCGTGCAAGGAAGTTAGGGATGAATAGCCCCATTCTAGAGATGAAAGAGGTGAAGTGTTTTGCCCATAGTCACCCGGCAATTTAGTCTGAGCTGGGATTTAAATCTCAGTTGAGAAACGGGAAGTACTTTGTCGTCTCCCTCTTGCTCACCATGGATCCAAGGGGCTGGATGGGGAATGCTGTCTTTCTATTCCAGATCAAACAATGACTACTGTTTGTTGAGGGCTCTCCATGCACCAAGCATTGCTAAGTTGTCACTCCAACAGCCAACCCTGTAGATAGATACTATTATTGTCTGCATCTTACAAAGGAGGGAACCAGGGCTCAGAGAGGGGAAGTGACTGGCCCAAGATCACACAGCAGTCATGCCTCAGAGATAGGACTAGAACCCAGACCTGTCAGTCCAAAGCTCAGCTTTCAACCGTTCGCCTTGACTGTCCTGATATCTCTGACACAGCCATGCTCTCATTTTGGGCTCATAACATGGCAACTCCAAGGACCTTTCCCCAAGAATCTCCACTAGGGTTGACAAACCACAGCCCACCATGGGCCAAATCCAGCTCGCCACTTGTTTTTGAAAATAAACATTTATGGGAACACAGCCGTGCTCCTCCTGAATGCAACTCCTCTCACATTCCGACGGTGGAGCTCAGTAGTTACAGAGACTAAACCAAAAATATTTCCTATCTGGCCCTTTACGAAGTTTGCTGAGCCCTGTTGTAGAATGAAGGCAGTCAGATCCTGGCTTCTCATTATGGAAATGAGGGGCCCCCCTTGGCTGAAGCCACACAGTGGCAGAGCAGAGATAAGGACAGAGGCCTCATAACTTGGCCCCTTACCCATTTGGCTAGTGGAGCTTTCAAGAAACGGTATGCTGCGAGGTGGGACCCAGGTCAAGTATGCCTTGATGGCAGGGCAGGGGAAATGGAGAAAGGCTCCTTTCCTGCTGAAGAAACTTCTTATCTAGCTGAGGAGAGGAAGAGCCAGGAGATCTTGGCTGCTCCCACTTTTCTAACCGGCTAGCTCTCAGGCAACTCTCCCACCCCTGTTCCTTCCTCTCCAGCTCAAGGGCTCCTTCCAAGGCTTTGGCATGTTCCAGAAAATGTAGCCTCTGACCTTCTAAGTCACCAGGGCCTTGCAGCCCCCGAGGGAGCCCCGCTTGCAGAGACTGCATATAATGAAAAATCGGTGAGAAACCCAATCTGGGGCTATCAGGTGGAGCGCTCAGCCCTCGGCCTCCTTGTCCCCCTGACGGGCCGGACCCCTTTTCCTTCTCACACATGGCACATTTCCCAGCACCGGTTGGATCCTCCCAGCTGAAAAATAAAAGTCCTTCAAACATGGCAGGGGTTCCGAAGACTTTTTTTTTTAAAGTAACCCCCCAAACAGCGGCTTTTCAAGCCACACACAGACTGAATCAAACTCCATTTGTTTCCAGAAGGCCGAGGGGCAGCGGTTTGGAAAAAAGAACCTTCTCTGAAACTCACGGGGAGGCGAAGGCGGGGTCAGAGGGCACATTCCGATTGCTAAGATGCATTGACAAGCGCCCAGGCCCCCCTCGGCCCTGCCAGGAGACCCGGGGAGGGGAGGGGGCTGTGGCGGGGGCACGGGGCCTCCAAAGCAGCCAGCCTCAGAAACGGTCCCCTGAGTTGGCCACAAAGAGTGGAAGGGCGAACCCTCCTCCCTTGCTGGGCCCCCACCTCCTGCAGATACGCCAAAAAAGAATCCCCAGGTCTTGGGGAAGGAATGGAGAGAAGCGGGGAGGTTTAGCCAAAAGATTCTCTTTTTTCTTTTTGGTTGGTTTTGTTAGTTGAGTTTTGCCCTGAAACCGGAAACTGGGTCTGGAACCAATGAACAATGGGTGAAAACTGGAGATTTTCCACCTGCAAAAAGGGAGCAGTCATGGACGGGGGTGGGGGGCGTCCCCATGTGAGTCTAGGCTTGGCCATCGAGGGCTAGGGGACCTTGGACAGCTGTCCTCACCTCTCTGAGCCTCAGTTTCCTTGGCTCCAACTGGGACGTGCCCCCTGGGGTTGGAGTGTCCACTCAGATGTGACAAAGGGTGAGAAGTACCTGCGTGATGACTGGCATGGAACAGGTACTCAGAATGCCGATGCTGGAGGTGGGGGGAGGGCCAGCAGGGAGACTAAAAGGGGGCTGCGGGGTTCTGGGTACCCACGGCGGGGCAGGGAGCAACCCTGACCTGGAAGGGGGGTGGCTGACAAAGTAACCTTGAACCATAAAGTGACTCAAACAGAAAGGAACTCAGAGAGCCTTTTGTCGAAATGCCCTTTCCAGAGGGGAAACCAAGTCAGTGAATAGCCTCCCGGCATCATCCAACACCCCAACCAACAGTTTTCTGGAATCACCTTCTCCTGGAGGCTCTTTGGCCAAATGCCTTGGGCCAGCCTTTTAAAGGTGGGGCGGGTACATCCTTCCCTATAGAGAAGGTGGAAGGAAGGTTTCCCTAAAAAATTCAGAAATGGGGAAAGAAAGCTTGCTTTTCTCCCCACAAAGGACAAGAACTAGCGGCCAGTGTGTTTTGGCCTCAGCTGGGGCAGATGGAATGTGTGAGAAATAACGCAGAAAAATAACCCATGATGCAGAAGAAATCCGTGGGGGTGAGGCTGTGGGGTCACTAAGGCTGGGGCAGCAAAGCCTGGGTGCGTGCAGAGGGGCAAGCAAGCGGGACCCCGGGTGGTCAGTGCGAGTCACACTGCCCCTGCATCGGGCTGTCTACCTGCACCAGGTGATTCATCGTCCCAGGAGCCCTCCTTCTCGGCCTTCCCGCCGGAGCTTCCCGGACACACTGGGATGGAGGCCACCTTGGCCTTCATAAGCCTGTTCCCCTGGGTCTACCAAGAGTGCCATCCTCACGGGCCAGCACCTCGCTGGCAAAAGCAACCACCGTCTTCTGTCCCCGCCTCTGTTTCTCAGCACCGGGAGACACCTGTTCGCAGGCCCCGTCCTGCTCCTCACCTCACCTAAAACCAGACAAGCCCGGAGTTCCTCTAACAATTAGATGTTTCAAATCCACCTCGACCTAAGAGTACTCAAGACCCGGGTTTGTGTGCTTGGGGGAAAGAGTACTGCGGCTCCTCCTGGGACTTGAAACTGCGCAGGATGAATGAGCCATCTTACTCCCTCCAGTGACATTCTTAAGATTGGAAATCACCAGAAGGGCCTGCAGTGGGTGAGCCCCGGCCTGCGGTTGCTTCTGACGAGTCAGGGCATGTGTTTTGTCCCTGCTCTCCACGCTGTCCCTGGGACCCAGCCTGGCTCTCCAGACAGAGGTGAGCCCCACTGCTGAAAGAGGAAGCCATAGCGTCCTCAGGGTCCTTAAACTCACTGTCCCTAAACCCCCACGACAAACCTGTGCTCTTGGCTCAGCCAGCTCACTGGCCTGCTGGACCAAGGCAAACCCCTCCGTCCCTGCCTGTGCCTCCCCCACCCCGCCCCAAAGCTCCTCCTGCCAGGAGTCCACGCTTCCCAGATGCCTGGGCTTTGCTCTCCTCTGAAATTCCGCCATCGGCTCTTTCTGGGCTCCTACCACAACCACAGTTCCACACGCAGGGCTGATGGGAGGATTCCGTGGCTGTACAGTGGGCCTGGCTCCTGGGGTGGCTCCGGGTCAGTACTGTGTGACGGGCCACCCCCCCCCCCAGGAGATTCCAGTGGTGGCAGAACACCAGCAAGAGCGTGAAGGTGACACTTGGATAAACAGCCTCAGCTGTGCATGCAAATGAGAGGCAAAGCCGACCAGAGCCCGGTCCACAGCCCTTCATCGTTGACAAGACACTTTCCCTTCGTGAGAGCTCCCTGGCTCTTTCTTTGCAAGACAGAGAGGGCAGGGATTCTTATCCCCACTGGACAGATGAAGAGCCCGAGGTCAGAGAGGACCAGGACCAAGCTGAGAAGGACGCTGGTCAGGAAGCAGAGGCACCTGGAAAAGTCCCCAGCTCAGGAGCCAGGCTGTCAGGGAGCCAATCTTTGAACCACTATGGATTAGCTATGCAACCTTCGGGTAGTGGTTTAACCTCTCTGTGCCTGTTCTCTCCTCTGTCAAATGGGAATACTAATGAATTTCTACCTTCTGAGTTCATTGTACGGATTAAACGAGTTGATAAACTTAAAGCACTTGGAATGGGCCCCGGCGCATGGCAAGCTCGAGAACTGTTGTCTATTCTCACCCCACCATCATCATTGTCATCCCAGCCCTGCACCCAACCAGCTAGGGAACCTTGGGTAAGTCCCTTTTCCTCTCTGGGCCTCAGTTTCCCCACTGACAGAACTATCTGTGATGGTCTCTAGCAGCCCTGTGTGTCTAGAAATCCCTGTTTCCACACAGGCCAGAAAGAGGGTAGAAACGGGGGCCCACAGAATCCCTCCAGAGGCCACCTTCTCTTTTCTGGGTCTCAGTTTCCCCACCTGTCAGGTGAGGAGGTGGGACAAGTAATGCCCTGAGAAACACAAAAGCCCAATCTTTGCACTAGGACCTCATCGGGGACGCAGCTACTTTGTGGAGCTCTCGGGGAAACTGAGTCACCCGGCCTCCATTGCCCTTCCATGGCGTCTCGGGCCCGAATCCACAGGCCGGGTGGAGGGAATGCTGTGTGTGCCTTCCTGAGCCCAGTTTCAACAGCCAGGTCCCTAAAGAGAAGAGACCCCACCTTTGCATTGGCAGCTGGGCCAGGCAATGGGAATAATCAGGCTCGGCGGGGCCTGGAAAAGTCAGCTCATCCTGCAGCCAGGCCAGGCCAGACTTGCTGGGGTCCCTCCCCCCCACCCACTGCTCCACCACCACCACCCCATTACCTAAGCCCTGCACAGGACATGAGCGCATGGCCCCGGGGGGGTGAGGGGCAGCAGGGCTCTCAGACAGGGCGGCCATTCACAGAGCCCTGGGCCGAGGGTGGGGGGAGTTGGTCAGCAGGGAGGCTATGCATTGGGGGTGAGGGGGACAGGACAAACCTGACGGGTGCCCCGTAGAGCTCATGCCCGGAAGGAAATGTGCTGTCACGGTGGGAGGAGGGCGGGGGGGGGGGGGGGGGGGGGGGGGGGGGCAGGTACAGGCACAAGGTGAATAGGATCCAGGAAAATTCACTTCCTTCACTGAGCCCTGCAAAAAGGGCCTCAGGGAAGGGCTCTGGGAGAGCACGAGCTTGTCCAGCTTTGGGGACGGTCACAGAAGGATGCAGAGGAAAAGGGACATGTGAGCCAGCTTTTGATGGTTGGGCCACCAGACAGAGAAGAGGAAGGTACTCCTAGCTGGGGGAAACTGAGGGAGTCAAGGCGAGGCCATCTGAGGCCTTCAGGTGGCTTTGAGTGGGAGGGAGGTGGGGGACACAGTTTTCCCTGTGGTGACGGCCACCGCCCCCTTCTCAGGCAGGCGGTGGGGCACTGTGGTCGGAGCAGGAGACGCAGGGTCAGGCTTCCTGGGGGTGAACCTCTGCTCTACCCTTTGCCGGGGCCCGGGCTTTGAGAACCATGGGCCTAGCACATGCACAAGGCTGAACGGATTGCCCAGAACCTGGCGCGGTTCTCTCAAGATTACAGCTCTGCTCATGCTATTCCAGAAATAATCACGGTAATAACATTCCTCTTCCAGTTAGAATTTCTGGCCATGCAGACTCTGGAATTTGATTCCAACCCTTGTGTTTTGCCAGCCCTAGGCCCCCCAGCTGGTGGCAGCCCCTGACCCCCCCCGCAGGATACCCCCCAGCTGGCCTGCTAGCACCCCCAGCTCTGACCTCCCAGGCAAGAAGGAGGCAAAACAATTAGCTGCTGGGGAGAGGTGAGTTGGTCTCAGGCCCCAGCCCCTCCCACCGGCCTCCCCCTCCCCTCACTGTCGCCCTTAACCTCCTGCTCCCCCACAGCCCAAAGACCTCTGAAAAGAAATCTGAGCTGTCCCTTTTATCTCTTTTTCCCTTTGTCCTGCCCAGGGTGGGGTTGTCATCAGAACCATCCCCAATGCCCAAACAGGCTCGGAGACCCTTTCCTGAAGCCATCCCTGGGGCTCCCTCCTTTCCCTAGGCAATGTGCCAACCAGTAAGGAGATTCAGACAATCACATTTCCCTCCAGGGCAAAGGCCCACTTGCTGGGGCTGCACACGACATTCTGGGCCACAGGTAACAAACTCCGGAGGCTCCGGGCCAACAAGGAAGGGAAAATGCATGAGGAGGACAGAGTGTAAGACAATAGGGAGGAGTGTGGACTATGGCAAACTAGAGAGCAGCCTTGCCTGTAGGAGGCTAGTCAGCTCCAGCTGGTTATCGCCATGCAGGAATATGAACCCAGAAGGCCCACTTCTTTGTTTGTTCTTTGAGAGAAGCTGGACATTTAGATTCTTTCTTTCTTTTCTTTTTTTTTTTTTTTTTTGACTTTTCGAACCCGACAATGACTAAATGAAAAATATCTGAGGACTGCATTTGGCCAGTAAGGCAGTAGGTGTGACCCTATTCCAGGGTAGTGTGTCCTGTAGACCAGGAATCTCACAAAATAGTCCCTGATTAAAGGGTCCCCTGGTCAATACTGCTGGGCCACAAGACATTCTTAATCCCCTCCAGGAGCTCCAGTGTACATTAGCATATTAAAGGCTCTGAAAAGGTCTGCCGGAAAGAGGCCTGATTAACTTTGTGAAGCTCAGGAGGGCTCTGTGCTCCCCAGTACCTCTCTCAAGCCATAGCCCCTCCTGGGGCTGTGCCCTCTGCCATGGGCTCACCATTGAAAGGTTCACAAGCCCCTTGAGGTCCATCTAAGCCCTGAGTTAGAACCTTCTTTCACCCGCTGATCCAACAATAGTTGAAGACCATTCTGGGTCAGGCATGGTGACATGACAGGCATGTGTCCCTGCCGTGCCTGGTGGGGCCCACAGCTGACGGCCCCTTTGTCTAGGATTGTTGCCACCAGCAAGCCCAGCCTTCCCACCACAGAGCATGAGTGCACATATAAAGCCCCCAGCCAAAAGCAAGGGCTGATGGAAAGTCACAAAGACCTGGGCCCCAGCCCAGTGTCGTTGAGAACGCACTGTGAGACTAGATTTCATGAAGAATGTAAACAAGAGACTGAAATAGAAAATGTAATGAGTTGGGAAACCTACTTTTGATGGGGTGGTCTCAGGAGGTCTCTCTAAGGAGGTGGCATTTATGCTGAGACCTCAGGGCAGGAAGAAAATAACTGTGACAAAGCTTTGCAGGTGGAGGGCACTGCGTGGGCAAAGGCCCTGAGGCAGGGAAGAGCAATGATCACAGAGGGGGGTGGCAGAGATGAGATTGGAGAGGTCAGAAGGACCTAACGCATGCAGTGGCTGTGGGCTGTATGTATCAGCTAGCTATTGCTGTGTAACAAACAACCCCTAAGCTCGATGTTATGTGAGAACTACCATCTATGATTATAGTTCACAACTCTGGGGGTCGGCTGGGGGCTGGAGGTGCTTTGCCCTACATGTCCCTCATCCTCCTCCTGGGACCAGACAGCTAGTGTAGACACGTCCTCATAGAAAGGTGAAACATGAGAGAAAGCAGCAAGGCTTCCCGAGGCCTGGTCTTGGAATCAACATGCTGTCCCTTCTTTGTTCTATTGACCAAAGCAAGTCACGTGGCCAGCTTCAGGGGCAGAGAGTGACCTCCCACCAACAGGGAGAACAGCACAAGAGAGGGAGGGGTGGTGGCCCATGAGATGGAGACAAGTAGATGAATTCCAGAACCGCTTAGGGACAAAATCAACAGCAATGGTGCCAAAGGATGATGTGGAAGGAGTAAGGGATAGGACAGAATCAAGCTTGGCTTCTGAATTTCTCCCAGAATGGTGCTGCAGGGGAAGAGTGAGGGAGACAGGAAAGACTAGGCGTGGGGACCCACCCCAGCCGGCTCTGTCCCCGGGCTTCCTCATCTGCACCACACCCCCTCTGCCCCAGGCTAGCCCAGGCCCCTCTTCACCCCCACGCCAGCCAGAGCCCAAGTTTCCTGCACCCGTGCACAGTGAAGACCAGACAGCCCTGCTGTGATATACGACCCCCATAGCTCACAGCCCGACTGCCACTGGGATGATGTGTTGTTACCATCCATCACCCGCCTGACGGGCACCCAGCGCCAGAATTCGGCAGCTGCCCTTCAACGGGACACTTAATTATAAAGGCCTGAAATTTTTCCCCACCGGCCTGGGAAATAAAGGCTTTGTTTACCAACGGCCAGTTGGGAGGCTCCCAGGGGAGGGCCGATAGATCAGGGCAGCCTGGCAGGAGCAGTTGCGAATCCTGCAACCTGGTGGGGGGCCGGAGGCTTCCGGGGAGCTGTTGCCCCAACCCCCAGCGCCACCCCGAGCCCTGCCCTCCCGTTCTTCATGGGAATATCGATCCCCGAAGCACTAAGTCATCCCCACACCTGGGCGGCATTTGAATTTGCTGAAAGCCTACGTCAGGGCTGCAGAGCGCTTGGTTCCATGCCTGGGCCCCTCTTCTGGGTCTGCTAGCCCCTCCGAAACTCGCCGGAGCTCGTGGATCATGGGGGTGGTGAGCAGGCCTAGCAGCACGTCGAGGAAACCAACTCAGTGTCCCTGCTCTAAGGGATCCGGGTTCACCCTAGCTTCTTGGTTCTCAAAGTGTGGTCCCCGGACCAGCAGCATCAGCCTCACTCTGAGACTGGTTAGAAATGCTCATACGTGGGCCCCATCCTTGACCTAGCCAGTCAGCAGTTCACTGCATGGGGTGAGCCCAGCGATCTGTGCTTCAGCAAGCCGTCCAGGGGATTCTGACGCTCGCAGGGCTGTGAGAGCCACTGACTAGTTAAGTCCCAGCCTCCCTTTTTGCCTCTAAGCCATGGAAGCTCCAGAGAAGGGAGCCTGGCTTGCCTCAGCTGATCCAGAAAGCAGGGACAGCAGGGACACTGGACCCAGGCCTTCACACTCCCCAGGTCCCTGATGGTTGAATCTTTCCGAGCCTCTATTTTCTCTTCTGTATAATGGAGGTAGGAATGCTAACCTTGTAACCTGCGGTCAGGGTTAAATGAAGAATTCCCCTCGTAGCCAGAAGATGCTGGACACTGGTGGGCTCTTTTCTGGGTCTCCCTACATGGAGGGGGCATGGCCATTCCCCCCACCTGCACAGAGGGGGCCTCCCCGCATCCCTAGGACCCACCTGCTGCAGGAAACTGATCAGTCCTTGCTGATACTGAGGCCAGGGCAAAACCTGAAAGATTCTTCCGAGGGTCACTTCCGCTCACCAGCCAGACTCATTCCTGGGCTTTGGAAGTTGGGGAGGGTGTGGCGAGGAGGACTCTTAGAAGTGCAGAGGGGCAGCAGTGAGGAGGCATCTGGCGCACCTCCCAGGCACCCCCAGGAGACAGTGTCCAGAGCCCTCGCTTTCTGGCCTCACAGCACTTCATATACGCAGGACCACCATGGGCTTATCCTCACAGTCCCCATCTCTGGCTCCTTAACCCTATCTTGAGGTGAAGGGCAGGATCCCACAGCCTATGGGTGCCAGAGCTAGGGCTCGAACCCAGGTCTGTCTGGCTCCCTGACCTCTGGGGTTCTTTCTATGAACAAGTTGAAGTTAGAGAAGAACAGGTCTGCACCAGGGAGCAGGAAGGTGTTCAGGGAGCCGTCAGTCCCCTGGAACAGGTGCTGCGGGAGGAGGGATGCAGGAGAAGGTTGAACTTGATCTTTTCCAGATGATAGGTCCAGGAAACATCCTCTCCAGATCTAATCTCAGGGTGTAGGGAGATCATGGTCAGAGTGGATTGGGGAGGGCTTTGTAAGCCATCAAGTGGCACACAGGTTTCTGTGGAAAGACCAGCCACTGGGCAGCCTTAAAGGGGTGACCCTCCCCCGGGACTCAGTTTCCCCCATTGTACAACCCAAGGATTGGACAAAGTACCCTGTAAGTCTCCTCCAGCCCCAAGCCTCTGTATTTATGAGTCCTTTTATATGGCGACAACAACCGGACACCATCTACAAGGTGCCTGGAACATAGCAGGTGCCCATGAAGTAAAGAAACCTTCAGAGAGTGATTGTCCCACGTCACAGAGCAGGTCAGGATCGGAGCCCAGGCTGGCCAGCCTCCATCCCCTCTCTCCCTTCTGCTCCCCCTGCTGCCTCCCACCAGAAATGCCATCTTCATCTTGTCTTTTGGTACCCAGTCACCAGGGAACCCCCTCTTTAGCAGCAGTTGGCTTATTGAGCACAGAAAGGTCAGCTCCCTCATGAAGGAAGTGGCTGCAAAACATCAACTTTTCACCAACCGCAGGATCTTAATGATCCGTGCTGTGGATCTGCCCCTGCTCCCCACTCGCAGGCTTGGGAAACACCCCAGACCCTCCAGAAGCCCGTTGAGTGGGGACTGAGAGGGACCAAATTTCTGCCCACAGCCCTACTGTCACAGACCTTGTTATTTGTATGGCAACTGGCTCCTCCAAACCCAGATAAGGATACTCAATGCGGCTGCTGGATAGAGAAGTGGGAATGAGAGCCAGTGGCTCGGAAAGAGCATAGTGAGCATTTAACCAACCTTTGCAGGGAGGGGGTGACAAGAAAGGAGGGAGAAGGTGATTCTGGGGGCTTGGTCCTTGGGATGGCCCCCTTTTATCAGGTAGCACTCTTGCTATGGGCATTACAGAAAACCAAATTCAAATTGTTCTTCAGCAAAAAAAAAAAAAGAAAAAAAGGACAGAGGAGGAATATACAAGGGAATGTGGGGAGAATGATGGAACAATACTATATCCTGACTGTGGTAGACGTTACATGACTATGTGCTTGTGGAATTTCATAGAACTGTACCCTAAAGAACGTGAGCTTGGCTGTAAGTAAGTTCTACCTCAATAAACTTTACCCTTCTTTTAAAAAAGAAAGAAATTGAGGGGCGCCTGGGTGGCTCAGTAATTAAGCGTCTGCCTTCGGCTCAGGTCATGGTCTCAGGGTCCTGGGATCGAGCCCCGCATCGGGCTCCCTGCTCAGCGGAAAGCCTGCTTCTCCCTCTCCCACTCCCCCTGCTTGTGTTCCCTCTCTCGCTATGTCTCTCTCTGTCAAATAAATAAATAAATAATCTTAAAAAAAAATAAAAATAAAAATAAAAAAGAGAAATTGATTAACGTATATATTGAAGTATCCAGCGTTTGCTCCTTTCAGGCACGGCTTGATCCAGCAACTCAGTGTCTCCAAGGTCCCAGTTTCTCCATCTCTCCATTCTGCCTTGTGTAGTGCCTGCTTCTCTCTCACCTCTCTCTCTCTCAGCTGCATCCAGCAGCTCCAAAGTGCCCCCCCCAATAAGACATCCAGAAGTTTCAGGGTCTCTTGACCTGGTAGAAATCTGGCCACCTCCTGCCAAGCAATTACTTCCTCACTGCTCAACCTCAAGTAGGACAGAGAGGAAGTGCCTCATTTCTGGAAGCTCCAGGAAACACCTCCTTGCATCTCATTGGCTCTTGGTGGGCTCCCCCAGAATCTACCCCTGAACCGATCACTATGGCTTGGGGATGGAAAAGGCTGATGGGTTTAAACCACTCAGGGGCCTACCTGGGGTGGAGGGGGGAGTTCGAAACTACCCCCACGGAGCTGAGAATGCAGGAAGGGAGGAACCCCCGAAGTAACACCAAACAGGCCTGGGAAGAAGGGAAAAACAAATACCCATTACGTCCTCACTTGGGAAACTCTCCACCTGTTACTCATGGAAGTGCCTCCCCTTCCTAGCAAACATGTCACGTACTGTCCTCCACAGGGACCCTTCCCAGCCTCGCTTCCGCATGCATTCGGAGTACACTCAACCAACCATCACTGCCAACTTGTCAGAGAAGTCAGAACCCAGGCCCCATCAGCAGGGCTGGAGCGATTTAATCAACAGTACTAGTGCTGACGTGCTCCCCACCCCCACGTGCCCACACACACCCCCTCCCGGCAGCCCCCCGCTTCATTCCAGGGAACCGTGGGGCCTGGCAACTGCTCTAAGGGAAGGAGGTGGCTTGTGGCTGAGGGATGGAGGAGGCTCACAGCCCACAGGGATTTCAGACCTTGCACCACGCCCCTCAAAGGCACCACCCAGTGAAAAGCAGAGAAACTGAGTCATTGAGCCCTGAAAGATATCCAGCAAGATTGGTGTGGAAAGATGCCAGGCCTGGAATCACAGCTGTCTGGCCTCCAGTCTGTCATTCACAGCCTCCTGGCTGTGTGTTTCTGAGCAAATCACTTCACTCCTCTGAGCACTCCTCTGAGTCTTTGCAAACTGAGAATGAAGATGTCTCCCCATGGAGTTGGTCCAAACCAGAATGGGGGTGGCCACCCACATGGATTCCAACCCTCACCATTGATGTGTGTCATTTGTTACATTTCAGGTACACAGCATGCTAGTGACCCATGCTTCTCTCTGCTCTGCTTTAAGAGAAAATTTTGACTAACTATTCTACTCTCTTAGTTTGGATTCCCCCAGAAGCAGTCCTCCAGATGAATGGTTTCCTTGGTATGTGCAGGAAGGCCTAATCAGGGAGAGGCACAACGAGAGAAGAAGCAGGATGTGTTATCCGAGGCAGTTACAATCGTGGGCAACTGGGGCTCAACCTCACTGGGAAGCATCAGCAGATTCAACAGAATGCTCACCTCAGAGTTATTCCACTGAAGAAGGGAGGGAGCTGGGGTATTGATACACCCACTCCCATCTGTTAGTGGTTGAGGGCTTCCTTGGAGTGTTAATTCCCATCCCCTTCCTGCCTGCCCCTCTGAGGGAAGAGCAAGTTCTGGTGGCCAGACAAACCCTCAGACATAGAGCTGTTGGTGCTGGCCATTGGGTGGGGCTGGTTTGCCCAGAAACGCTTAGTGCAAGAGATATGGGCAGAGCCCCAATGCATGCATGCCACACCCTCTTTCCTTCTCCAGGTGGAGAAATGCTTTTTTTTATCTTCTTCAAGACCCAGCTCAGAGTGTAACTTCCGCTGTAAAACCTTGTCCAAATCCCCCAAGGAGAACTGGAATGTGCCTTCTTGCTGCGATGTTATCTTATCTCTATCGTGAACATTGCTTTCATTCACTTCCCAGACGTTTCTTCAGAGGTGGCTACGTGCTCGGTACTGTGCGGGTCTCTGATCACGGGGCACTGTAAGTGCTCCTGACCTGCCTGTGAGCACTAGACCATGAGGTCTCCGCAGGCCAGGCGTGCCAAGTCCATTTCTGCGTCCCCAGTGCCTAGCACATACTAAACACTCAGTAAGTTTCGGCTGATTGGAACTTCAAGGTAAAAGCAAATCTGATGGTACAGGAAAAGCACTTGGCTGGGTACGGAACCTGCCAAAATAAAAGTTCTGAAGAAACCGTAGTTAATGTGTGGGTACAAGCTGTGTGAGTCCCTCTGGAATACATGGTCTCACCAGTCGGCACCCACCTCTCCCCCAGGCGCTGCAGTCGGCAGAGCCTACATCCTCTCGGGAGACCCCAGCACACAAGAACTGTCTAAAATTAGACCTGCCCCTGCTGGTGCTTAAAATTAGAAGGACTTTGCATTCCAAGAGCCAACAGGTGCCGAGCAACAGTTCACGGACTAAAATAAATTGGTGGCACTCTGGGACTTAAAATTAGATGAGCCCTCTGGGTTCAAACTGTTGTCAGCGTTGGGTAAGCTGTCTTGGATAAAGGGCTGAGAGGAGGAAGTCCAAGCCCCTCAGTGTCTGAAGTCGGGACTGAAAATCTACTTAGTGCCAGCCCCCGTGCCGACAGCCCGGTCTGTGTTATGCAGCCGGATGTGTGCAGTGGTGCTGGGAAAATACTATTTATTAGGATGCCACCTCGCACATGACACGGCACAGCGTCTCCCGGGGACTTATCCAAAGGCACCCTGCCGACAGGAGGCAGGACGGGGTTTGGTCCTCTACTCCTCACTGGTTGCTCCCCATTGGATTCGGGGAGCCAGACCACCCTCCCCCATTTCTGGGAGGACCCCTTACCCATTAACCTGACGTCCCTCAGTAGGCTTTGTGTGCGTCACGCTGATTGGCCAAAGCAAGGGGCATCTACCCGAGGGTGAGCTGCTCATTAGTCGGCCAGGGACTCCTGGGGTCCCACCGGGAAGGATGAACCGGACCCACTCAGATGTCTTCCGGGTGAATGTGCGGCCGCACAGAGCAACATGGTCACATAGTGACTTTGGCCAATGTCAGGGAGCAGCGGGGCCTGTCACACTGCGTCCATAGGAACTCAACCCCTTTCAGAGATGAAAGTAGCTGTGCATCGGAGAGGTCACCAAGTGACCCCAGAGGTCTTTCAGGATGTGTGCGGGTGAGTGGGGATCGGTGTGGGTGCTTGTGGTTGTGGGGGGTCACACAGGAGGGAGGTGACGATTGGGGGTCCAAGGAAGCATGGTCCCCGATGCAGCTGCCCTGGGTGCCCCACCCCTCTGGGATTTCTCCTCCTTTCCCTTTTTTTTTTTTTTTAAGATTTTATGCATTCATTTGAGAGAGAGAAAGAGAACCCATGAGCAGGAAGGGCAGAGGGAGAGGGAGAAGCAGACTCCCCGCTGAGCAGGGAGCCGGACACGGGGCTCACTCCCAGGAATCATGACCTGAGCAGAAGGCAGGCGCTTAACTGACTGAGCCACCCAGGCGCCCCCCACCCCCCGCCTTTTTTTTTTTGTAAAGATCTGCTTTCCAATAGAGGAACCATGTTGGCTCGCCAGGGCTCAACGAGAAATTGTTGTTGACACCAAGACAGAAAAAGCCTGTTTCACTGCCCTGGCCCCCATGGCTGGTGGCTCTTCCCAGCTACAGCACCAGGACTCTCTGGGAGCTCCTGTTTCTCCCATCCATCATGTAGGAGAAATAATGGTACCTTCTTCACAGGTTGTTCCAAAGAAATAAAAATACAAAATCATGGCTCAGTATTTTGTCAGTTTCTTTGAGCATTTTGCATGATGGCCTAAAATAAGCCTTGTGCTAGGGATTAGAAATACTGGGTTCTCCTTTTTCACTTGGCTACTGACATACTGTGTGATTTTGGACAAGTCCCTTGTCCTCTTGGGACCACAGTTGTTCTCAATTCCATAATTTAAGTGTAGCCCGTCTTCATTCATTCATCCCTACTATGAACTGGATCCTGCACTCAACATGGGAGGTGCAGATGTGAATGAAGCAAAGAAGGTTGCTTTGGCATCTGGGAAGGTTTCCTGGAAGAAGAGGTATCTAGCTGACTTTCTTAGGGGGTAGCAAAATCTAAAAAGAAACAGAGTCCACCTCCAGGCTTCTCACGGGTCTGTTTGTCGATTGGCTCGTCGAATACGAACACAGGTGTGCTCACATCTGCATGGACGTGTGTACACAGGCAGACACACACCCACCGGAAGACAGGTTCTACGGGCCCAGAGACGACGTCTCAGGGAAAAAGGACTGATTTGAAAGAAAACAGGAAGCAACTCCAAATGTTCAAGCCTCCCTCAGCAGCCCCATCATTTTTCCACACTTGTGAAAATGAGATCGGACAGAGGAGGGCGGGGAGGTGCGTAATGCTCTGGCTATTTCCTGACGTCCTTCCCAGTGCCCCAGAGGCTTGGACCAAGTGGAGTTATCTCCTCCCTGGCTGGGAGGGGGCTAGTTGGGAGCCAAAAACACCAAGATAGGGGGAAGAAGCATGAAGAACTATACAAACAAGCCAGGCGTGTGGCTTCAGGCCAGCAGGAATGGAGCCAACAGCCCTCCCCAGCCCCATCCCAACCGAAATGCCGGCTGGTCCCCCGGCTATTGGCCAGAGAGGGGATGGGGGTCCAACTTTGGGAATGGAGCCCTGCTTCTTGAGTGGAACTGACGGGGGGCTGGTGCATGAATCTGAGAAGCAGAAGATCGGTATCTCTCTCTCTCTCTCTCCCTTCTTTTTCTCCCTGTGTGCTCAGGTCTCTCCAGCTCTGCCATGCAGAGGACTATGAATCTGCCTCTATACCTGTGTCTCAGCATCTGTCCCTGTCCCTGTGTGCATGCACACGTGTGTCTCCAATGTCTATCTCTGGGGGTTGAAATCTATTTCCTTCCCAAACGAGTAGGGGGAAGCTGGCAAGATAGCTGATAAATCCAATCCTACAAAAAGCTTGCTATGAAACATGAATTAAAATGAGACACTATGTTCTGTCTATCACATTGACAAAAATGAAATGATCAATAATATCCTTCACTAACAAGGGTGGAGCAAAGAGGTACTCTCAGAAACTGTTGATGGGAGTAAAAACCGGTATTGTTGGGGTTTTTTGGGTGGGTCATTTGGCAATAATCCACAGAGGTGTTAAATGCATGTGCCCACTGACGCAGCAATGTGCCTCTAGGAATCAATGTGCACAGAGATATGTATGGATGTGTAGGGACATAATAGCACTGTTTACATACTGCTGTTTGTAATAGTGAAAAATTGGAAGTAATCTACGAATTATTTAAAGGGGATGGGTCAAATAAGTTAAGGTGTAGCCACAGTGTGGAATATTATGCAAATATGAAAAAGAGTGAGTTAGAGCTGCATGTCAAGGCACGGAAAGATGCCCATGAAATTAAGAAAGCCCCATGACTTATTAGTCAGGATAGCTTAGGCGATGTTGCAGAAATAAATAAGCCCCAGACCCTCTGCAGCTTCCTGCAGAAAAGGTTTACTTCTTGGGTACAGGGTGTCTGATGTGAGCTCAGCCATTCTCCAGATGAGCTGTCCTCCATTCGGTGACCCAGCAATCCCAGTCCGTGTCTACCCTGTAGCTCTACAATGTCACAATGACCCCATGATCCCCACAGCAGCAGAAGAATGGGCACAAAGAACTCACGGCTGTTCTTGCTTGGATCACTCACTCTCTGGAAGGCACAGGCTCTGCATGATTGCAAGGAAACTGGGGCGAGTATGTAAATATCAGGTGAGCCGTAAATGACTCTGCCAAATGTAATGATCCCATGCAGAGTACAATCTCACTTAGTGGTGAAAAAGTTCACCACATTGGGGAGTACGTGATATATAGGCAAATCCTTAAGAAAAGATCAGGAAGGGGGTGCCTGGGTGGCTCAGTCGGTTAAGTATCTGACTCTTGATTTTGGCTCAGGTCATGATCTCAGGATCGTGGGATCAAGCCCTTCATCAGGCACCACACTCAGCGAAGAGTCTGCTTGAGATTATCTCTCCTTCTTCCTCTGCTCCTCCCGCGGCTCATGCTCTTTCCCTCTCTCTATAATAAATAAATAAATAATTTTAAAAATCTTTAAAAAAAAAGATCAGGAAGGACATATCAAGGTGTTAAATGAATTGATCTCTGAGGAGGGGAATAACATTAGAATCAATAGGTTGGGGCATGATGGTACCAATTTTATTCCATATTCATTCATATTGATTGAATTTTTGCAGGCAGGTATGTTTGTTAAAAAAAAAAATAGGGTAGACACGGGGAGGATTTGCCCCTTTTCCACAGGTCAACCACTTCAGTTTACTAATCATTGATCAACCATCCATCGATTATTTTTTTTCTGTTTTCCCAATGACACAAGAAAGGTGTTCTCTGCACTGAATAAGGACAACTTGATCGCCTGGTAGACATGACCAGAGGAAGGGGTGGAAGAAGGATGGCCCAGCCCAGTCCAGATATGTTCCATGAGTTCCACATTTCCCAGATTCACAAAACCAGAACACCACCCTGGAAGAGACTCCTCTTCAATAAAAGCAAATTTTAAAAGGTCTAGGGATAAATTAGATTTGGAAAACATTGCCTGCCACATCCCCCCATCTTATGGTCTCCCGAAGTCAGCCAATGTGCTAAAGGCACTGACAAGTCCTGCAGGAAAGAAACTCACTTTAGTGTTATTACATCCAATGTTTCTCAAGCAATTTGACTGTAACACTTAGTTCTTTTTATCATGGCACACATTTTAAGGGCCCCTGCCCTTGATTCATAGGATCTCAGAATGACAGCACTCTATGCAGGTTGTATAACTATCCCTTTTCAGTCAAGGGGTTTTCTCTATGCCAGGCACTGAGCTAAAAGTTTATACACATCCTCTCATCTTGTTCTCACAATGCAAATGTAAGGATCGCCTCCATTCCATATATGAAAAAAAAATGAAGTCTCAGAAAGACTGTCGCTTGCAGCAGTGAATATTTTTACCTGAACATACATTCCCCTCTGCTCCAGCCAACAGTATCACCATTTTCCCTTTGGAAAGGCCTGTCCTATTCTCCACTGTGTGGAGTGGGTGGGTCCCTTTTGGCTTAGATTACTTGTCTCTCCCATCCTCTCAGCCAGTAATGGGTTCTAGGAGGTGCATGAATTCCAACCAGAGCCAATGCAACAGGACACATTCACAGGAGCTCTTCCCGTTCTCTGGAGTTGAAAAAGGTGAGGAAGTTACATCTTGGAGCTACAAAGCCATCTTGCCATCACAACATGCACCAGTTAGATGACATGAATGATGCCAGAATGGCAGAAGGCTGGTGAGGCAGAGAATTGGAGCCCTGTGCACCTTATTTGATCATCTGGATCAATCCATTCCTGATGGCGATCCCAATTCCTCCAGCCAATGTATTCTTACTCTTCCCCTTTTTTTGAGTGTGTGTGTGTGGTTTTTTGTTGTTTTTTTTTTTTATTTTGCTTTGTTTTGTTTTGCTTAAGCCTCTTAGAGGCTCTTAGAAGCTCATTGGGACTTATACCCAGATTTCATAGATTCCAACACCCACCTTCTTAACCAATATATAAAGTGCCTTGGTCTGGGCAATGCAGTCAAAAGGGATCTTAGATATTATTTGATGCAAACCCTTTCATTTCATAAATAAGGAGACTGAGACCCAGGGAAGTCAAGTGACTCCCCTGATGTCACACAGCAAGCCCATTCTGGAGCCTAGATTGCTGGCTATACACCCCAATCTTTCTGCAAAGCTCCCTCTCACACTTACCTGACCTTGGTCCCTTGGGTGGCTCTGAGGCCCTGGAATGTCAGCATAATTTCTAATTTTTAGCAGATGATGACTAGGGCCCACCCTGGTAACCTTGGCTGTGAACACTGTCCTGCACCATTTGTTACCAATAGCAGTTGAAGTGCTGACACTCAAGAGTGACTTGGTTCCTTTTTCATTTCATTTAGTGTGGATTCTAATGACATCATCCTCATCTGCCTTCCAGTGCATTTTATCCAGTGGGAGAGAAAGCCAGAGACTTGTGGCTGACCGGCAGCAGAATGGCATGAACCCCACAAGCCATCCATCTCACTCCTCAGGGCTCCGAGCATCGATTTCATCCCCCTGTAAAATGGTGATAGCAACAGCACCCACCTCATAGGGTGTTGCCAGGATTGAATGAAATCTGGAGTGAGACAGCCAAGTTTGCAGTGGTGGGAATGCCCTTGTGTGAAGGGCAATTGGCATCCTTCTCATCATCACTGGATGGGGCCCCACCTGGTAGGGTAATAAGAGTTTGGGGCTGAGATTTAGGAGGCACGTGTGCTGACCCCAGAATGTCACTCATTTCTCTGGACCCTAGAAAAGTTCCCTCTGTTCTGAGCCTCAGTTTCCCCAAGCAGAAAGTGAGACCAAGACTCTAAGAACCTTCCAGCCCCAACATGTGGATGGCCAGCTGGAGGAATATCATCGAGCTGACTGCTGTGATTCCTTGGACACTTGTGGCACGGGGACCCCTCCACCCGTTAGCTCACAAGCGCTGGTGGGGTGGGTGCCCTCCCCCCAATTGGCAGAGGAGGGAAAAATGAGACCAGAGAGTCTGGAAGACTCACGTGGGCAGTCCCAGCCCCAACATCCATCCCTGGACACATTCCTAAGCAAGTAAATTGGACTTTCTTCCAAGTTTCAACAGGCTCTTCAGAATGTTTTCTTTGTTTCCTTGGAATGAGAGTCCCTCATTTATTAGTGGGGAAACCCCAAGTCCGGAGGCCTTGATTGACTTGCCCAAAGCCACTCAGACATAGGTGAGGAGCACAGAGTGGGAGCCCAGGTTTCTTTTGCATTGAGGAAGCCCTGCTCAGCTCTCTGCACACAGCAAGCCTTCAGAGCTGTTTTCAGAGGCAAGGGAAATTTTGCCCCGTGATTGTTGAGACGAGGTAGGAAGAACTTGACTCTGAAATCCAGTCATTCTTGAGCTTCAGTAACAACCACTGGTGACCTCTGGAGTCACCCAAACCTGTCACTGGGATGGTTCTCAGGGAAGAAGTGGGAAAAAATGTGAGCGCGGTGGCCAAGAACAGATCCAGTTTCTGCCTCCCAATAATAGCTGTGTGGGCTTGGCCAGATCACTTCACCTCTCTGAGCCTCCATCTTTCCATGTGTTATCTCCTTAGCAGGGAACATCAGGTGGCTGTGAAGATTGAAGTTACTAGACAGGTTTTGAAGAGTGAGGAGGGTCCGCATGAAGTGACAGAAAATAGTCTCCAGTGTGTTGTTGAATGGGAAAATGATACTGCGGGACATCGTGGTGTGATTGTATTTGTGAAAGAGAATGGCAGCTTTGCCTTCTCCCATCTCCTCTTCCCTTGTGGTGGATTGCATTAATGGCTACAATCCTCACCCTCCCAGTGTGCATGCCGTTGGCCAGGTGACCTTACAGAGCCCTCCCCCTGTGTTTCGGGCTTGGCCATGTGACTTGCTTTTAGCCAATGAGATGTTAGCAAGCATGATGCAAGCAGAGCCTGGAAACGTGCTTGTGTATTTCACCAGAGGAGCTCTCCCACTCCTCTGTAAGCCTGGGGAGCCTGGACCCAGGGTGTCAGGTGAGTGACAAGGAAGGAGAGCCAAGTTGTCCCCAGCCAAAGCCATCCCAGATCAACCCAAGCCCTGGACTTGTGAGCTAGCCCAGCCAAGATCGGAAGAACTGGCCAACCAACCCCAGTCTAAATCACCAACCTGCAGACTCATGGGTGAAGTAAATGTTATTGATTTATACGACTACATGTTGGAATGGCTTGTTACGCAGCATTATGTGAAGATAGGTGACTGATACACTATTGACCCAATTCTGTTAATTGGGTCAATTACCTCATCTCCATTCCCACCTTCACCCTATCCTAAGCCCACATTTCTCGCTCCTGGATTTCCACAACAGCTTCCTTATTCGTCTCTCCCCAACAGATTCTTGGCCTCTCCAGTCAGTCCTCTTCACATATCAGCAAACTTGCAGGGGCTCCTTGGGCACACCGCAGACCTCTGTGAGTTTCAAGTGCATGGAATGAAGACGCTCAAGGGTTAAATTCAAGATGCTTCACCACTGGTACCAAGCAGACACCAAGAAGTCAGAAGACAACGAAGTATGGCAGCCCTATAACCCTGATGTCAGCCCAACACAGCTCCTGTGAGGATTAAATAAGAAGACAGGCTCTGCCCACTGAGAAGAAGTAACACCTACATAATTCAGAGCTAGGAGGAACTCTGAAATCAGCGTCCAGCCTCCTCATTTTAAAACCAGGGAAGCTGAGGCTCAGAGAGGGAAAGTAACTTGTCCAGAATCACACAGTGGCCAGGAACCCGAGAGAGGATGAGGGACGTCAGCACCATGAGGCAGGGCGCCTGTGGGTCTTGCCAGTGCTTTATCCCAGCAGCCAGCGCAGGGCTCGATTCATGTCTGTGAAATGCATGACCAAGAGTCTAGACACTTCCTTCCTTTTGCCACATTCCTCTCTAGGCCGCACCCCACAGACACTTGCCCCCGCCCTGAACCAGGTAGGGGGGGGGTTGGGTATTCCGACAGCCAGCCGAAAAGAAGTCTGGCATCACCATCCATGGACATGCCCTCCTGGGTGATGATTCAATCAGCAAACCTTGACTCCACCTGAACAATGGGCAGAGCGCTAAGAGGCCCCAGAGGCACCAGGAGAACCCAAGATGGGTGGTGCCACTTTAGGGAGCTACTAATGATTTAGACAATCCTAGGTTTGAACTCTGGCTTGGCCACACTAGCTGGGCTGAATGGCTGTACCTTGCCGAGCCTCTGTTTGCTCATCTGTGGAATGGGGATGGCAGGACCTAGCACAGTAGGTACTCGGTAGATACTAGGTCTCCTTGTTACAGCGCTGAGGCATTGGTCACCTCCTTTCATTCTGTTAATTTAACAAATGTGGATAGAAACCAAAAGACAGGCTTTGCAGGGTCCCCCAACAAAGGCATTTGAGAGGAGGCTTTGGGGTCCCCCTCCCCTTAAGGGTGTCCAGGGGTGGGAGACCCCCTTCCTACACTCTTCTAAGCCCTACTTGTCTGCTTTGCCAAGTCTATTTTTAGCTTGAAATAGCCACTATCCCGGATGGCCTCTGGCCAGATGTGGTTGAAAGAGATGGGTGGCTTGGCAGTGGTTTGAATCCAACTATAGGAGGATAGGAGGTGGGAGTGAGGACCCATCCCCTCTGGGCCTCCAGCTAGTGAAGGCCAGACCCAGGGCCATCCCCTAGAGTAGACAAGGAGGTGGATTTTATTTTATTTTTTTAAAGATTGATTTATTTATTTGGTGGGGGGGCAGTTAAGCAGAGGGAGAGGGAGAGAGAAGCAGAGACTCCCCGCTGAACACAGAGCCCAAAGCGGGGCTCGATTGCACAACACTGAGATCATGACCTGAGTTGAAATCAAGAGTTGGACACTTAACTGACTGAGCCACCCAGGCTCTCCAAGGAGGCGGATTTTAAACCAGCCCCTGACACCCGTAGGAGATCCAAGTTTGAATTCTAGAGCATGCACTTACTGAGTGACGGAGGGCAAGTCGTTGCCCCTCTCTGAGCCCCACTTTCCCTGTCATCGAGGAGGTGCGGCACCTGGCCACCTGGGTCATGGTGAAGGCTAGCAGACTAAATGAGCCTGAGGAATTACTAACAGTGTGAGTCTGCGTGGGTGAGCATGCGCACCACATGCAGGGAGCAGAGAGGCAGGATCATCTGAGCATGTGTGACACCGGAGCCAGACCTGGGGGAGGCCAGCGAGGTGCCTCGGGGCACGTGCTTTCAGAAGGTATTGTGGCCCAGCCATGCTGGGGGTCCTTGTTTCCAGCTCCCAAGCCCCTCCAGCTCCAGCAAGCCTGGGGCGGCCTGCCAAGCAAGCAGGGGTTAACTGGAGGCCCTTCCAAAGCAAATAGAGTCAGTCCAGACTCAAAACCCAGGGGGAGAGAAACGCCCCTCCTCCCTCCCTCCCCTCCCCGCTGACCTGGCCTCCTTTGTGAGGCTCCCCTTCTCCTCCCCACTAGCAAGTCCTAAGGATTCTGCCTCCCCTACTCCTCCCTGCCTGCCTCCATCTTTGTCATCCCCAATCTGAGGGCTACCAGCCGACCTGCTCTCCCTGCCTCCCAGACACTCTCTACTTCCCCAGGCCCGGGCCCCCACCTGCTGGGGACCATCACTCTGTTGCAGGAGCACCTGGCTCTATTGACATCTTTGGAGGATCTGAGGGTGGAGGTGCCCTGGAAATGCACACACTGAGCTCCACACTGAACTTCCACAGAGGAATCTGACGGCAGCCAAGACTTGGGTCTGCGCTTCCTGCGTGGGTGATGGCAGCCTCTCTCTGGGCCTGTGGTCCTCCTGGAAAATGAAATGGCAGCCTTCGGGCCTTCCTGGTGGGGGTCTCCCTGGGCTGGGAACAGTGCTCATCAGCTGCATGGGCGGGGGAGGTGGGGCTGGGGCATGGGGGTCTCAGCACTGTGACAGCTCAACCTGCTTGGTTTCTTGCTCAGATTAACATTTTCCAGGAGGAAAGAGACTCTGGCTCTTAGAATCCCCACCCGTCCAAGACAAGGACAGGCTGTGATTCCTGAGTTTTTAGTAATAGTACCACACAAATATTTCATCGATCCCCATTTGCACCCCAGTCCCTGCACTGGGCCATTTCTATAGTTCTCATTTAATCTACACTGCAACTCTGAAAGGGGGTGATGCTCTGCCCATTTTATAGATGAGGAAACTGAAGCTTAGCATGCTGAAAAAGGTACCCAATTGTGTTTCTCTTTGAAGAAGAAAAGGAGAATGGAAAAGTTCTGTTTTCTTTCTGCCACCCTCATCATTCATCAGTGCCAAAAAAAAAAAAACAAAACAAAATGTTTTTTCCAGGGTCAGAGAAGCTTCCAGTCTATACCAGGGACCAGGGAAGGGGTGACCAGCAGGTGCCTAGGTCAGTGCAGATAGCCTGCCCAGGTAACCTTGGGGACCAGAGTCATTTATTCTCTTATAGTAAAAGTGGTTTGTTTGTTTTTTTTAATGATCTATGTTTGGGATGCTTTATATGGACAGTGCACGAAGCAGTATGTCACCCTCAAAGCCACAGGCAAGGTAGATCCAACCCACCCATTTTACAGATGAGGAAGCTGAGACCCGGACCGGGTTAGGTGGATCCTGAAGGAGTCTTCAGCTCTCTGACCCCAAGCCTGGATTCCGTGGTGTTGAGAGACTGTCAGGGCCTACACCAGTGAATCTTGAGCAAGCTTCAGAAGCCCCGGGCAGCACTCGTTACGACAGACTGCTGGGCCCACCCTCAGAGTTTCTGATTCAGAAGGTCTGAGTGGACCTGAGAATTTGCATTTCTAACAAATTCCAGGTGATGCTGATGCTGTTGGCCCAGGAACCCCCTCCGATGAGATTCACTAGAATGGTGGCCTGTTGGGCATTTTGAGAAGTTCAAAAAAAAAAAAGAGAGACAATATTTGGTGTATAGATGGTAGCACCCGAAAGTCATTCCATGTGGCCAATTGCAAACGGATCCTCCCATTTTGCAGTTGGGAAAACTGAGGTCGGGAGAGGGACTGTGCCAGAGCCAAAGTGACATTGCCTAGGTTATGACTAGGTCCCCAGGCAGGACTAGCTCCATAATATGCCGGGCCCAGGGCAGAATGAAAATCTGGGGCTCCTTGTTTAAGAACCTATGACAAATTTCAGGATTAACAGTAGAACATTAAGCAAAGTGGGGTGGGGGCTCTGCTGAGCACGGGGGCTTGTACAGTTGCAGAGGTCCTGTGCCACGAAGTTGCACTGCCCCCCAGGTCTCCTGGCTGCAGGATCCCCAGGGACTGGTCTGCAGGATCTGCTCTGTACCCCAGGACCAGGACCAGGGGCAGCCACCTAGAATGGTTAGAATGGAATTCGGCTTGTTTTCTTTAGGACGAGTGGCACCGCGAGAAGCCTACCCCCACAAATCCAGCCCCCCCAAAAAAAACTCGGCCTGCCCTGCCCAGCTCCCATAGAACCTGCCAGCCCTGCTCCGCATCCATCCTTAAACATTTTAGAAAGCTTTGTGGGCAAGGGCGAAGAGCCGGTTGGGTAAAAAGGGGAAAAAATTATTTTAAAAGTCACAGACCAAGAAGGTGCAACACTAAAGAGTCATGGAAGGATGAAGTGAATTTTCCAGAAAGAATTGAGGGTAGAATCATGCTTAAACTGAAACCTCCAGCCCCGCACAGCCTGAGGAAGGACACAGGATTCCCCCTGAGAGGAGACACCCCCGCACCCCCGCCCGCTGCCGTCCTGGTCCTGACCCAGTCCCCAGCTGCCACCAGGCCTCCTCCTCCTCCAACAGGAGACACCTCTGTGAACCAGCCACAGGTGACAGGGAGAATCTTCCAGGCTCTAGTGCTGGAGCCATAAATGAAACCACCACATCGCAGCAGAGTTCCAGGGGGAACTGAGCGACTGCAGAGTGGGAGGAAGAAAGCCAGCTGCAGGACGCGATCCCAAAGAGGAACTTGTTTGTGTCACCAGGTCGTGTGTGAAGGTGTTTGACGTGCGTGTGTTTATGGCAACAGTCCGTTGCCCATGGTTATCTGGGGAAGAAGATGACCTTGGCCTTGACACGGAAACCCTTCCTGCTATATGATGATTTCTTTTCTAAAAATACATACGCTTTGGACATCTGTGTTACATTTTTAAAATAGTGCCCATTAACTGATGAATGGATAAAGAGAATGCGGCCTATCCACATGATGGAATATTATTCGGCCATAAAAAGGAACGGAGTACTGATAACGTACCACCGTGTGGATGGGCCTCCAAAACGTTAAGCTGAGTGAAATCAGTCAAAACCAAAAGGCCACATATGGTATGAGTCCGTTTGTATGAAATCACCAGAATAGGTAAATCCAGAGACAGAAAGCCGAGTGGTGGCTGCCAGGGGCTGGGCTTGGGGTGGGGACAGTGAGGGCAATGTGAAGTTTAATTTCCAGAGTGTTCAAGGGGTGTGGGGTTCACTTTTAGGGTGATGAGCATGTTCTGGAACTAGACACAGGGGGTGGTTGCCCAACACTGTGAATGTGCTAAATGCCACGGAAGCGTGCGTTTTAAAATGGTTAATTTCATGTTGTGCGAATTGCACTGCAATTTTTTTTAAAAATTAACATGAAAGTGGATCCTCGGCGCGCCCACTGCCTGGGAAGCCCGCTCAGTGTGTCTGCCGAGGCTGGGCATGCACCTGCCCGTGCGAGCCAGCCACTCCGCCCTGAGGCCGACACCCGACAGGAAGCTGTGTGCGGGCAGCAGAGCCCCACGGGACAGCGCTGGCAACGGGCTCTTCCTCAAACTCCCGAACGGGAACCTACGCAGGTGCCCATCGGTAGCAGAACGAGTGAAAGCAGAAACGATGGAAGATTCACAGAATGGGAAATTCCCCAGCAATGAAAGACAGCAAATTACTGATACCCACAACAAGCGTGGATGAATCTCAAAGATGCGGTGGGAGCCAAAGAAGCCAGGCACAAAGAACACACGCTCCGTTCAGGTGAAGTTCAAGAGCAGGGCACGTTAGAAGTCAATATAGTGGTTACACCTGGTGGAGGGGCACAGCAATGAGAAAGGAAGAATGTTCTCGTGGATGGAGTGTTTTGGAGTGTTCCTTGCGAGCCAGGCACTCGATATGCATTGAATCCTTGTAAGTTCTTGTACTCATTTCACAGATGAGGAAGCTGGGGCACAGGGAGGTGACATCTGGGGCTCCAGGACGAACAAGGAGCTCAATGGCAGGTGGAGGTCTGAATGCAGTTCTGCTTGGTTCCAGGGTCTGGGTCCCTAAGTCCTGTGTGAGGACTTTATCAGAGATGTCTGACTGCCTCCAGATGGGACTTGGACTCGGAGCCTTTCTGAAACCACAGTCCCATGCTTTTAACCCCTACCTTCAAGTTAGGGTGTGTAAAATACTGAGCACACACAGGCTTTCCAGCCATGTTGGTTGGCTATTACTATCAACTCTCGTCTAGCAGGAGGTGGACAATGAAGGAGAGGAACAGCCTCCCTAGGAAGCAGACTCGTGGTCAGATGGTGGATCCAGCCACGCACAGTGGGACCGAGATCCAGGCCCATTGCTTGGGAGCCTGCAGTTCAAGGTGAGTTTCCACACACCAGAGCCCAGATCCCTGGCCCTTCTGAGGTCTTCTCGACCAACTGGACCAACCTGCATGGTCCACTCCAGGCCTGGCCTGGGTCAGAAGCAGCTGGATCACACTTTTAGAGAGCTTTGGATGGAGCAGCTGGGGGGCTGGGACCAGCGCAGTGCGTTCTGAGCTATTCCGCTGTGAAATGTGCATTGAAAATATGCCCAGATCGATCAGAAGCCAGAGGTCAGGCTCCAGGGACAATAACTATTCCCTGCATGCCCAAATGTCCCCAGCAATTTCACAAATGAAAATTGAGAACGCCTTGATTATATCCCCTGGGACAGACAGTAACAGGCTCCCCAGGGCCCCCCTTCAAGGCCAGTGTCTCGTGCCGCCAAAAGCAATCTCAATCTCAGACTCGGTAGAACCGAAAATGGCCTCCATTTCATCTACTCCATTACCCCCATTCTACAGATAAGGAAACTGAGGCCCAGCAGGGAAAACGGACTTGCCCAAGATCAAAGAGTGAGAGCTGGAAGGAGAGCCAGGATTCAAACCCAGGTTCCTTGACCCCCAGGCTGGGTTCTTGCTCTATACCCCCCACTCTATTGGCCAAGGGACTCTTTGTCCAACCTAGAGGGTCTTTGAATCACTCGAGCATCTCGCAGATATTCACTGAGCACCTACTATACCCCAGACTCCATGCTAAAAATCAGGAAGGCAGCAATGAGTAAGCTCAGGAATGGACCGTACCCTGGAGCTTATAGTCCCGCAATGGCGCATCCAACTGGCCATCCAGCTAGCTCCTTCTCAGCCTTGGAAATTCTCAGCACCTCGGCACTTCACGCACATGTACTGGGCCCTTCTTGCACGCCAGGCTCAGGGTCAAGACCGAGAAATGCAAAGATGAAGAAGGTACAGCTTGGGATCCTAGAAAATCCAGTCAGTTGGATACAACCTGTACATAAATAATTACAAGTTGAAGATGAATGGTAAATGTTGAAACAGACAAAGATGGTGCCACAGAGCCTGGGAGTTTCGCGAGGGCTTCTTGGAATACATGGCCTTTGATGTGGGTCTTGAGACCATTCAAGTTTTGGATAGGGAGGTAAGATGGCGGGGGGGGGGCGTTTAGGTGGGGGCGGACAGGCATTCTAAGCAAGAGAAGTGATTATGAGCAAAGGTGCAGAGGTGGGACCATGAGCGTTCTGTTAAAAGAAATCACAACTGGCCTCAGTGGATGGAGAAAACAGATAGAAGCTGGGATAATAACTTGTGGTCATGTCATAGAAGGAGTTCAAAGCCAGATGAGAAGGTTATTCTTTATTCTGCCATGCAAGGGAAGAATGGTGGAAAATTTGGATTCCTCACCCCTACCCCAGACCTGTTAAGTCAAAATGCCTGGGACCAGTCCAACAGTTTCCTAAAAGGTAAAACATGGAGCTACCAGATGATGCAGCAATTCTGCTCCTAGGTAAATACCCGAAAGAAATGAAAGCAGGGACTCAAACAGATACTTGCATGCCAGTGTTCCTGGCAGCACTGTTCACAATAGTCAAAAGGAAGAAAAAAACCCAAATGTCCATCAACTGATAAATGGCTAGAAAGGAATATTACTCTGTCACGAAAAGGAACAACACTCTCATCTATGCTACAACGTGGATGAACTTTGAAAATGTGTTCAGAGAAAGAAGCCAGGCACAAAAGAACACTTCTTGCGTGATTCTGTGTCTACGAAAAGTCCAAAATAGGCAAATCTATATACAGAGGGAGTAAAGTAGGGGTTTCCAGGGGCTAGGGTAGGTGTAGGGGGTTGGGGGTGATGGCTAAAGGGAGTGGGGCTTCTTTTGGGGGTTCTTCTATTCTAAAATAGTGGCAATGTGAATATACCAAACGCTATGAACTGTATACTTCATATGGGTGAGTTGCATGGTGTGTGAATTATGTCTTAAAAGCTGCTACGGGGGCACCTGGCTGACTCAGTCAGTGGAACCTACAGCTCCTGATCTTGGGGTTGAAAGTTCAAGCCCCGCACTCAGTGTAGAGATTATTTTTTCAAAAAAGTGTTAGGAAATGTCTGGGACTTGGAACCTGGGCGTGTGCATTTTAACAAGCACCACAGGTGATTCTTTTGCTCACTACACTTGGAAAACACAAGTAGGGATAATGGGCAGTCACTGAGGGGACAGGCTAGGGGACAACGCGACGTAAGAAGTGTTTCCAGAAGGCGGGTCTCGCAGAAGGAAGGAACATCTCAGAGCAACCCCATCACCAACACAGAAAGAATCCAACCCTATGTACTCATCGTTTCTCTTTGGCCAACCCTTGGGGAAATGGTGAGAAGTCTATGGAAACTCTCCACCTACTTCTCCCAGGGCCCGCATGGTCCACCCTGATCATCTGAACCCCTTGTGGGGTTTGCTCCCCTGCCAAAGCCCCCACTTCCAACATTCTTCCTGCAAGCACAGCTGAAGCCCCTCTTTGCAACCGTGGCCATGGGGACAGGAATGGCCCGGTCTCCCTTGCTGGACAAGGCACATCATGTCAACCTCACCCAGAGGGTCCCATCCCAACCACCCTCTTCTGGCTCAAACCACAGGTCTCAGGTTCCTCACAAATCAGACATCATTGGCTCTGCGGCTATATCTATACCACATTCTGGCTGATCCCTCCACTCCTCACCCCTGAATTCCCCCGCCCTCCCTTCTTCTCTCCTGGGGGCTGAGTTGGCAAGAGCACCCCACTCCTCGAGCCTGCCCTGCTCCCGCATGACCACCCAGACCTCCCCGCACCTTCCATCCGGCCTTTCTGGGAAGAAGCGATGGTGGTCCCCCCCTTACAGGTCATGAAGGCCTCGTGTGGGGGCCCCATTGCATCATTTCCCAGGAATCGGCCTTCCTGGGTTATTCCAGAATGTTCTCAGGAGGGGAGTCACACTTCTAATCACACCCTTACATGATCGCAGCACCTCACATTTTCACACCACTCCTTACTTCACCTCTTTTGGCCTTGGTGTTCCTCATCTATAAAATGGGGGCAATACTAGGACCCATCTCATAGAAGTGTGCGACCAGGCTCTGTTCTAAGTGCTGAGGATACAGCAGTGAACAAAGTAGACAAACTGGATCCCTACCCTCCAGGAGCTGACAATGGGGGGGGGGGGAACGAGGCAAGGGCAAACAATACAGATGACAAATAAGCAAACAGTACAGTTTGGCAGGAAGGGAGCGTGAATGGGGACCTGAGGGCTGGGATGTTCCTTTCTTCATCTAGATGCTGGTTAAAGGGGTGTGTCTGGTTTGCCAAAGCCCACCGAGCAATGCCAAAGGGGCAGGCGCTTTTCTAAATGCTCATGACAATTACATTCCAATAGGGTTTTTTTAAATAAAATATCAGAAGTTAGGAAGTGATAAGTGCTTATTTTTAAAAAAAAAAGAGAGGGGGGTAAGCAGAGCAGAGCTGAGGGACAGCATGCCAGGGTGGGTAGAGCAGCCTGGTTTTAAATAGGGGGGTGGAGGTAGGTCTGGGGGAGGGGACATTTGAGCCAAGATGTGAAGCGGGAGTGGCTTATGTAATGTCACAGACCACCGACCGGCGGGTGCGGGACTTGGCAGTGGGTGAGGTGGGCAGGGGCAATTGGCAGCACCTTCCTCACGACCGAATCTCAGGGCCCCCGGCCACCACCACCTGCCCCAGGTGTTCCTTTCTGAGTCTCCGGGGAGAGTGCCCGGCCCCCACCCCACCCTGAACCCACAGGATCAGCCAAAGCATCTGAAACCGGTCAGGTCCTGGCGCCGGGCCTTTGGGGGACTGGAGGGGTGGGGGCAGTGCTGGGAAAGAGGATGGAGAAAAACAAAGCCTTCCTCCTTAGAGACGGTTTGTTCTCTCAATGGCTGGTGGAAATCTGAGGCTTTCGTGCTCCAGTCTCAGGAAGGAAAGAGGAGAGACAGCCCCGCGGCGGGAAAGTTCCTCGCAGACATCTGAGTGCCAGGAAGGAAGGTGTGCATCTACCGGGCTCCACAGGCCCTGTGAGCAGCCAGCGGCCTGAGCTGGGCATGGAGGGGCCCCCAATCGTGCTGTGCTCACTGCTCCGCCACTGACCTCCCGCAGGCGACTTGGCCACTCTGAGCCTCAGCCTCCTCATCTATAAAATGGACCCGACAATCGTCCCTGCCTTGGGGGATGACTGCAATAGGGAGATGTCTCAGTTCTTAGCGCTTGGCGCAGTGCCAGGAACAAGCACATGCTCAGTAGGTGCAAATTATAATAATCAATTAAGTACATGAGATTTTCTTTGTTGTAGCCACGCTGCGAGGCTGAGGCCATCCCCTCTCTTCTTAAATCAGGAGTTATATCCCAGAAGGTTGAATGACTCATCCAAGGTCTCAAGGCCATAGAATTGGGATTTTGGTGGCCCGGTGTAAGATGGAATGTGGGTCCCCTTGTTCAGAAATTCTCAAGAACTGCAAGATGGCAACAGTAGAGCATTAAACCAGGCGTGGGGAGCTCTTGCACAAAAAAGGCAAAAAAAAAAAAAAAATGAGCCTTGGTCGGGGCTGCTGAATCTGGCTCAGGGACTTCTGGGCTGGCAGGTTTAAGCTGTAGGCTGTGGGAACGTTTCGATTCAGATATTTTTTAGATTAAGCTTTTGTATTTTTTCCAAATTTTCTATTATGATCGTATGGTAGTTGTATAATTAGGGAAAAATGAACTTCATTTAAATGATATTTTCAGGCATGGGCTGTGATTAAATGATACGGAAGGGTAAGAGCCTGTGTGCCTGACTCCCAAACTTGTGTATCACTTTGCAGCCCAGTGCCTCAGTTTCCCCATCTGAAGATAAGGGGATGGGTTGAGATGCCTTCTATCCTGAGACTCAGAGCATTTTGACATGGTGGGCTGCCACGCGGGGAAAACTGGGGTAGTTTCTGGTCACTAACTATGCCAAACCCCTCCCTCACGGATGCCTATTGCACACTTACTATGTGCCAAGCCTGGGCATGCTGCGAATAACACGTCCATGTGACATCTTCAAGCGTAACGGCAAACAGCAAACAAGTTATCTCAAATGATCATTTACATAAGTCCAAGTTTGCAACACGCTGCAAAGAAGAAGTGCAGAAGGTGGTTCCGGAATGTAAAGTACAAAATCAAATGCACAGGTCAGGTGAGGTTTCCTCATGGAAGCAGCACTTAAGGGTTAACAAGAGCCAGCCAGGGAAAGGGAGGAGGGAAGGGTGTGTGAGGACCCGGAGGCAGGGGTCCCACGGCTGTAGGAGGGATGTTCAGGGTTCTGGAGCAGAGAGAGCCAGGGGGACAGAGGTGGAGGACAAGGTTGCAGAGACCAGAGGAGCTGGTTCATGTGGGGCCTTGGTTGGGCAAGAGTTAGCACTTAGTCAAGGGCACTGGGGAGCCATGGATAGTTCTCATCCCAGGAGGAGGATGGCAAGCCTCTAGGAAGACTGGAGCCCCCTGTCCTGAGTGGCCATTTGAGCTGGAGAAGGCTTCATTCAAAAATGAGGTCTGGCTCAGGTGCCAGAAGCAGGAGTCCCACAGATGAGAGGATTTTGGGGGGGGAAGCACCAAACACCCTGAACCTTCCCCAGCTGCCACCAGAAGGCTCTGCCTTTACTACAGAGCCATCCCAGGTAAGCCCAGAAGCCAGACTGTTGAGCCCTCTTCATTACACAACTGTCTCATCTCAGACCCTCCACCTGGCATGGGCATAGCACAGACCATTCCGGCACAGGATGGCACGTAGTAGGTGCTTTGAAATGAAAGCCACCATTCCCTGAGCAGCTGTCGCTGTTCCCAACATGGTGCTGAGACTTTGCAGTCATCGACATAGTCCGCCATCCCATCAAGCCTTGAGATAAGCACCAGCATCCCCTTCACTTTAGAGATGAATACACTGGCATGCGGAGACGTTCACACCCAAGACCAAAGTCTCAGGTTGCTGGAGTCAAGCCCCAGAGAGCACATCTCTGTCACAAACACCTCTTTCCCTCATCCCTTCTCCACATGCCTCTTCTTTACACACATGGGGCGCCCGACAGGGCCTTTGACTTTTTCCCGAGGCCATCTGTGTACATTTTCTCAGGAGAGCAGAACAGGGTCACACGTGAGAGCAGGCTGAAAGTCTCTGTGACAGGCTGCTGTGGTGAGGGAGAGTCAGGATGGCAGATAGCACATCATATACGCTCAATAGATGCTCCCTGTGATGACTGGACCCCCCCCATGTCACCACTGGGAGGGCTTCATGGCACATAGTGCATTGGACAGATGGACCCACAAGGGGCAAGAAAGGCTAAAGCCAAGTCAGAAGACTCACAACAGGGTCAGAGCTGGGACAGCCCTGGCCCACCCTTGCCCCAGGGATCCTGACTCAACCACCGGCCCATCCTTCAAGTGCTTTATATAAGTATCCTGAGAGCAGGAAATATATCTGTCTTACTCACTGTTTTAGTCTCCATGCCTAGTACAGCACAAGCTACCAATAAGTACTAGTTGAACGAATGGATGGATGGATGGATGGATGGACGGATAAGTCATGTGGCAGACAGACTCTGGGTGCCCCCCCCACCATGATCCTCACCTCCTGACGTTTATGCTCTTGTATAATCCTCTCTCCATGGGTGTGGGGGCACCTACGACTTGCCTCTAACCCATGGCAGTGTTGACAGGATGCACGCGATGACTACATAAGATCATAACATCTATCTTACAGGAATCTCTAGCTCACTGATGGGCTTTGAAGAAGGAAGCTGCCGTGGTGTAGGCTACCGTGTTGGGAAGCCCATATGGCAAGGGCATGTGGATGGTTTCTCAGAGCTGAAGAAGGCCTCTGACCAATAGCCAGCAAAAAAACTGAAGCCCTCAGTCCTACAACCACAAGGAACTGAATTCTGCCAACAGCCTAAGTGATCTTAGATCCCTCCCCAGTGGAGCCTCGGATGAGATCACAGCCCCAGCGGACACTTTGATGGCAGCCTTATGAGACCCAAACGGAGGCCCCAGCTAAGCCAGGCCCAGACTCCTGACCCACAGAAACTGGGAGATAATAAAACATATGTTATTTTAAGCCACTAAACCAATGTCAACTTTTTACCCAGCAAAAGATAACTAATATGGCCACAGTCTTCAATATCCATAGTTCCTAACCTGGCTCGTTTACAAACCAATTCCTATTCCATAATTTCATCCAGGAATATTAAGATAAAAAGAAAACTATTTGGGGCTGGAAAGAGAAGGGGGAAAGGGAAACTTTAAGACCATTCTGGGAGCTCCAATGTGCTTGAATCTGAGGATACACTCTTCCTAGAACTGGCTTGGAAAGAGGGAAGGCTTAAGGTCATCTCAACTAACCAATGCATCCATCCTCTGCCGGAAAGTGAAGGTGGGGCTGCCCTCTGCTTCCCAACCAGGATCTCAGGCTCCTGCGGGTGGCACGTGCTCTGTTTTCCATGGCTCAGCCAGACACGATGCCTGGTTCAGACTGAGAAAAAGCCTGCTCTGGCTTCAGGGTCGCCACATGCCTTCCCTGAATGTCAGATCATCCCAGGCATCAGCTCCTTGAGTGGAGGAATCATGAGATCCCAGACCTCTGTAGGCACAGAAGCCTGGACTCGGATAACCAGCATGTCTGTTCTCAGAGCCAGTTCATTTCCAGATAGTCCAGTTTTGGGTGGTGGAGGCAAGGTGAACACAGCCAGGGTAGGATCCCTGGGGGTTCTTTATACTGATCCTATACTGATGAGGCTATTAAGGCCCAGAGAGGGGCTGTGACTTGCCTGGAGTCCCACAGCTGGGAAGGGGCTGAGCCAGGATTTGAACCTCTTTTAAGAGTCTTCTCTCTTCATTGCTTACACCCAGGACTGGCTACACAACTTGCAAAGCCCAGTGCAAAATGAAAATGCAGGCCCCCCTGTTCAAAAATTGTGCATTTCAAGTCAGCCACAGCAGGGCACTGACCTGAGCACAGGGCTCTGTGTGTGACTCGCACAGGTCACATGCCCGTGAAGCTGGTCCTGGCGGCAGGTGATGTTAGCTGCTGGTGTTCTCATTATAATCTCATGCTTATATATGCCTGGATCTTCACATCAGAGGATAATTCTGGAGTCTCAAGGATCTTGGTGATCCCAGGATTACACAACAGTATGCATCCCCTCAAATCCTTGCTAGATCAGGTCCCAGAAGATCATGAAGAATGAAAGATAGGTTGTCAAATAGTGTTGGAGCTAGAAAAGGTCACCAAGTCAACCCATTTGACAGATGTGGAAGTTGAGACCCAGAGAGTGGTAGTGGCTTTCCTGGTCTCCAGGACCCCGGGATCTTCCTCACCCTTGAGAACAACTGTCTGGGTCCCAGGCTCTGCCCACTCAGCTGCCAGACTTCCCCTATTCCTCCTGCCTCTGGCCTTCCTCAGGGGAATTCTCCATTCCGTTGTCCTCCTCCTGGGCCCATCTTCGTCCAAGCCAACTGCCTCTCTTAGCTCGGTGCCCCAGGGGAGCTCTACCAGCGGCTGCTTAACTCAAATTATAGCTTCTTTAGAAAGCAAGAGAAAAGGAGAGGGGATAGAGGAAAAACACTGCCACTCTAAAGAGGCCCTCGTCAGCCTGTTATGAGCGAGTTTGTTTTTTGTTAATATTTTTTCTGCATGGCGTGCTGCAAATAAGAACATTCAGAGGGCAAATTGGTGGCGTATTTATTGCTGTTGGTTCTTCAGCAGCACGAAGCCAGTAATAATGGAGAAGCCACTTGAAGTGCTAGCTCCATTCCGCCTGGTTAAAGAGATCAGGGCTCTGCTCACGGGCTGTGTTTTGTCAAGTAGACACAGAGCGCAACCCCAGAACACCCAAGCTAATAGCATAATAGGATTGCGCCTTCTGCAGGCTCCCCACATCCCCGCGGGCTCCATGGTGCAAGGGGCTGGGCTCCAAGCTCTGGGTGCCCACCAGCTACCTAATTTGCAAGGCCTAGTGCAAATTGAAATGAAAAAGCAGGGTCCCTTGCAAGTTGTGCACCAGGAGGGTAGGAATACCCCTTGAGGGGAAGATTGGACAGACAAGACAGCAAGGGGGCCACCTGGGTTCAAATCCCAGCACTGGCCGTTTCTGGCTGGGTGATCTTGGGTGAGTTACTTTACCCCTCCATCCATACCTCTATTTCTTCATCGATACAATGAGTATAATGAGTCCCAACCCCATAGGATTATTATGAAGATTAAGTGGAGTTAATACATGGGAAACCCTTAAGACATGCCTGGTCCCTAGGAAGAACTGAACAAGCAATGAATTTTATCGTGATTGGGAAGATCACAGGCCTGAAATTGGCATGCTGTGTGAACTTGGGCAGATCACTTCATCCCTGGCTGCTTTAATGGAGTTATAACTCTGCCTACGTCATGGGGAGCTGAGAGGGTTATCCGGAGTAAGGAACGTTTACAAGTTTTGTAAGCAGCTCTGTTACAGCAGTGGCTGTTACTGTGGCCCAGTTCCAGGCCTCTTGGGAAATCGTGTGGTCTACTGCCTACGTACCACCTGGGAAAGATTTTGCCACAGTGTGGCACCGAGTGGAAGACGCACATATCCCCTGACCCAGCAATTCCGCTCCTAGAAATACACCCAAGAAGAATCCTGGCCCATGTGTTCCAGGAGACGTGCACACGCACGCTCACAGCGGCGCAGGTCAGGACAGCTCCAAACTGGAAACCAACCTGATTGTCCATTTCCATTTCCATTCCTCTTGGAAGCTTCAGGGCCTCATCCTGCAAGGAAATAGGCAAGTTGTGTCGCTTTCTCTCTCTTCTCTGATTTACCCACGTGGGTACAGACCTTGCTGGCTTTCTCCCTTGGGTCTTCTTCTTCCTTCACAGCAAAGCTGAAGCAAGGCAAGCTTCAGCATTGGACTTGGTTGGGCAACGAGCCTCAGAGGCCTCACACCTGGACCCCGTGCCCCAGCCGAGCTGGACCAAACCTCACTAACAACCATATGAAGTTCACCCTCCCATCCCTCTCTTCCCACCCATATCTCCTTTGAAAATCTTGTCATATTTGCTGCTTTGAACAATTTAATTCTACTACTCAGAAGGGCAAGCTTGGTTCTGTGTTGATTGAAAGCCCAAACACCAAATAAGGCAAAGTCGACCACTGCTCACCTCTCTTCACCTGCTCTTACCATATGGTCAGAGGCTCAGTGATGAAACATTACTTCCATTTAGAATAAACCTCAGTCTCTTTTCCCCCTACTTCCAGCTCCCCAAGTATGTGTGAATAGAAAATATAAATAAATGTAAATATAATTCTGTAGCCATTTGTGTTCAGGATTTAGAATTTCCTCCTAGAGGGAAAAGACAGGAAGGGAAAGGCTTGTAAGCACAGGCTGTGCTTCATTAAGAAGTGTGTTTGGGTGGCGATCACTTTTCTCTAACCTAGACAAGCCGGCTGGAAGCTGACCTCAGTACATCCTGAAATTTCATCAACTCCTCCCCCCACCCCACCCCCAAAGAGCCTCCCCTGACTCCTCCCCCACCAAAACAGAGCCCCTTCCTTCCTGTCTCCCCAAGGACCTCCAGGGGTCACAGGGACTACGTAAAATACGCTCCTCCGCTCCCATCAGTGGGGCTCTGGGCTGCCAGACAGCTTTAGATGCCTGGCAGGCTGCCCACCGGCACGTGATGGGGCCCTGGGTCACGAAGGGCCGTGCTGGGGACTGAAGCCGGGCCACTGCCTGAATCGACGGAAAGGGATCCTTGTCCTGATTTCAGCAACAGACACGTTCCGTAGCACTCTGCATCCTCAACAGAACTGTTCAGGAATACTAACAAACAGAACATTGATGATAATGCTGGCAATCCTAGTAGCTATATCTGTGTGCCTTACTAGCTCCAATCAAGCTGGAAAGCGTGATCGCTGTTTATTAGATATTTATCAGATGCTAATATTGTATAAACATTCGGGGATCTGATTCTCACAACTCTCTTATGAAGAAGGGCCAAACATTCCCCCCACTTTACAGATGGAGAAACTGAGGCTCAGAGGAGGTGGGTTCCTTTGCCCAAAGGCACCTCCCCCCCTCCCCGGTAAAGGGCAGTGCCTGGCACTGGACCTGGAGCCCCACCTTTCTCTCTAGTTCTAACATCTACCACGGCATGGAGATGTCAAAACAATGTTCCTTCCTGGATTTCGCTCAACAAAGGCTCCTTCTGAGCCAGAGCCCTTGGTAGGTGCCGCTGGGCTCCCCACATGCCCTCCCGGCCCTGGGCGTCCTCATAAAATTCCAAGATTCCCTATTACAAAACCGTAGCCCGCCAACCCCCCAGCATGTGGGTGAGGCCAGCCCTTGGAATATCAGAAATATTGCAAATAGCTCACAGACTCTCCCCCGCCACAGCCCCCACCACCGCGGCCTTTGGAGCTGGCAAGGTGTCCCCCAGCGCCCGGCTTTGTGCAGACACGTGGGGCTGCCATGTTGGCTTCAGTTCTGGGTGGGCCAGAGGGCAATCCTGCAGGAGACAGAAACTTCTGGTGCTCTCGACTTAACCTCTCGTCCAGAGTCAGCCAGTCACACGGAGGCCGGGGTGGGGGTAGGGGACCCATTCAGCCTGAGCGGCGAAGCCCCCTTCAGCTGGCGGGACATCAAAACCCACACAAAATGCTTCCATGTGGTGCCAGCCCTCAGCCGGTGTCCTTCACGTCGAATTAATCCCCGGGCTGCTCGGACAGACATGTCCTCCCAACTCTGCTTTCATGTTTGCCCACAATTTCAACGTCATCACACAAAATCAAGGCTAATTGTGAACAGACCTCCCCCGCCCCCCCACCCTGCCTCCCCTCCCCCCCTTCACATCTGGATCCCACAACCTTTCCCGGGGGCCTCAGAGACCTGCTCAGGCTCCGAACTCTTAGACTCTAATTTGATCTCCCTTCCCTTCCCCAGCCTCCTAAATATATGGATTGGAATGTTCTTTTCTTTCCTTTAGCCTTGTCGACCTTGTCATTGCCAAGACTACCCTATGAATTCTCCACCTCTCTGGGCTCTCTCTAAGTGAACAGCTATGCTCTGGAAAAGCTGAGGGAAACCCACCCTCTATTCAATGGGGAAAACCTCTCTCCCTCTGCCTGCCTGGTACATCCCATGCTCTGGCCCCGAGCCATATTCCCCGTGGCCTGTCTGGGTGCGTGAGTATCCTCAGCCCTCCCTCACCCTCCCTGTGCCCAGACCGTGTGAGTGACACGTTACCCACAGCAGAGGGGACGTGATCCAGCTTGACAGGGCTCCCCGGGCTGAGAGGAGTTCAGTGCAGGAGAGATGGAGGTGTTTGCCATCCTCGGAGAAGCCCAAAGGAAGTGTCTTTGGTGTTTGCCAGCGGCTAGTTTGGGGAAGGGAAGGAAGAGATCCAGGGGGATCCTCCAGGTTTTGAGAGCTCCTCAGAGGTGGGCCTAGGCATCCCAAGTACTCAGGGCTCTGTGGCTCCTTTGGGGCAGAAAGGTGGGGGTGGAAGGGTTTCCAAGCATTGGTTAACTAATGTGAATTGTGTGTGGTCAAGGCCCCCAGAACATTCCCAAAAGGGGGTCCTTAAGTTGTAGGGAACCTATCCTCTCTTCTCAAAAAAAACACATAGTTTCAGAGCCCCCCTGAGTGCCCATTTTGCAGATGAGAAAGCTGAGGCCCAAAGAGAAGAGAAGGGCTTGCCGAAGGTTGACAAGAACGGTGGTCCTTCAGGCCTAGGAGGGCCTTTGTTGGGTGCCGCTTGTCGACAGAGATGGCAATGAGCACCACCGGCGGCCCGTGCTGAGTGTTGGGGGTCCCAGGAAAGGCAGTCCCACCCTAGACAAGTCCAAGAGAGGACATAAGAATCTGAGTTTGGGGCGCCTGGGTGGCTCAGTCGTTAAGCGTCTGTCTTCGGCTCAGGTCATGATCCCAGGGTCCTGGGATCGAGTCCCGCATCGGGCTCCCTGCTCCGCGGGAAGCCTGCTTCTCCCTCTCCCACTCCCCCTGCTTGTGTTCCTGCTCTCGCTATCTCTCTCTCTGTCAAATAAATAAATAAAATCTTTAAAAAAAATAAAAAAGAATCTGAGTTTGGATCTGTACTCAGCAAACACCGCTCCACCATGGGCTGATGGCCCGGGACTGGGTCAGCAGGCCCAGGTGACACATGAGCTGACATTTAGCAGAAGAACAGGGTGGGGAGGACCGCCGGCTCTGGAACCAGAACCCCCTGAGCCTCAACTCCACCTGCTTCACACACGCACCAAGTGACCAAGTGACCACGAGCAGCAACCTAACCTCTGAGGGACAGAGTACTGTCCACCACCCGCCCCTATAGAACTGGCCCGATCCTGCGGGCGCTTGCCGCGAAGCAAGCGCTTCATTCAAATTACCCCAGTTAGTCCTAGTACAGTTCCGGACTATCAGCATCCCATTTCCCAGGTGCAGAGACTGAGGCCTCTGACATACGTAAGAACACACGAGAAGTCAGGATTCCAGTTAAAAACCCAAAGTGATTAGGGAACTGAATAAGAGACGACACAAATTATTTAATCAACCACTGAATGAGTAAACCGGGGGATGAAGGAAGGATGGGGCGAATGAATATAAATTTGCCCTTCTCCGGAGCTCTAGGGCACATTTCAAGGTGACACGCGGTGCTTGAGAAGGACCGTCCCCCGCTCCTTCATTTCCAAAAACCGCAGAAGGGGATTTAAATGCACTCTGTCCCCTATCATCTACATCTGCCGAGAATAAGGCTAGAGCTGCTCGGACAAATGAAATTCTGACAAAGCATGTCACAGGCTTGAAGCACCTGTCACTGAGGAGGAGAGACGCACATTTGAATGTTCTGAATGCAGGAGAAGGACCACGGCTCTCAAATGACAATTGTATGGTCCCGCTGACTCTCCCCCTGACCTTCTGCCGGCACCCGAAGGGCTCCCTCCTGTAAACATCCCGCAAATAGTTTATCTTCATAAAACTGCCTGTAATGGAAACAGAGTTCATTTGAAACGGTTTCCTAGGCCGTTTGTCTTGTGGGCCAATCGCCGGGTGATGGCCGAAGTGAATACCGCCCCGTGTGGCGGGGTCCGGCAGGCCGCGGCTCGTGCCCACGTGACAGGGCAGCCAGACTCCTGGGCCTTCGAGGAGCCTTAAGTGGATGATTTCAGCCAGCGCCGGACTTGACCGCGGACACGTTCAAGGGCCAACCCCCCACGCTCCCGACCTCTTTTTCCCAAGGTTCGGGAGCAGAAGGCGGGAGGCCCGATGACCACCCTTACAGCCGTAGACCCTGAGGCCCAGAAGGAGGGCACGGGGGTGGGGGGGCCTGTGGTCACCTAACACTGTCTAGCGGGTCGGAAACCGTGTTTTCCCTTCCCGAACGCCGGAGATGCAGAGGTCAAGAAATCGCCGTAGGAACCCCCAGGGCTCCCTCCCCCCCAGTTAGCCAAAAGAGTAGAGGCTTTGGAGGCAGAAAGACCTGGATTCAGAGTCCACGCTGACCGCCTCCCGGCTGGGTCACTTGGGGGGCATTGCTTCACTGTTGTGAGTCTCAATAAGAAAATAATAATATTTCCCAGGAAGGCTTGAGGGCCACACGGCTTTGCGTGGGGCCCGCCACAGAGGAGGCCTGGTCAAGTGCAAATTCCCTCCCCCCGGGGCCTAATTCGACGTCTTTTCACCCGAGCCCCTCTGCCTCCCCGGGCTGTCCAGGCCCGAGCCTCCCGGCCGCCCGGCCGTGGACCTCGCAGATGTGACAAATACGGAAAGCATTAGGCTCGCTGGCCATCGGCCGGCGCGGCCGTGTTTATGTTTGCAATAAAAGCAAGCAGGTGTTGGCAATTTAACTAATCAGGCACCGTCCTGGCCCCAGACGCTGGCCTGCCAGTGCTCCTCGCGGTGGGCTCATCTCCACTTGGCCTTCCCCGAGCTGCAATTAGCTGGGTCCCCCGGCCCCCAGCACACAGCTCAGATTACCGCCACGGGGCAGACGGAGGGACAAACGGACAGACCCTCGGTGATCCAAGACCAGCCTCGTGGGCTGGAGACCCCCTCAGACCCACCCCGCCAGGTGACATCGAAACAGGCCTCTTTCTTTCTCTGGAACCGTCTTTTGGGGGCAAGCCTGCTAAAGAGAGGCGATCTGTCTGGGGGTTTTGGCAGGGAAAGAGGAGCAGCTTCGAGAAGTCGTGCAGTCCCCAGACCCTCAGAAAAACCCCAGCCTGAGTTAGGCTACGTCCCCAAAACTCAACTGGACCAGCTTGGCCTATGGAATCAGACAGAATGATCTCTAAACCCACAGAGCCTAGGACAGCGCCAGGCATATAGTCTAGGGATAGACGTTCATGAGTCCTGCTTGCCTGACTCCAAACATTCCCTGCATGACCCCAGACAGAGCCCATCAGCCAGTCTGGGCCTCAGTTTGCTTGTCTGTCAAATGGACAGGTTAGACCAGGACAGGATTCTTTAACCTAGGCACTATTGACATTTGTGGCTGGATGATTCTTTGTAGTAGGGTCTGCCCTGTACATGGTAGGATATCTAGCAGCATCCTGGGCCTCCATCCACTAGATGCCAGTAGTTGCCCCCTCCAGTTATAACAACCCAAAATGTCTGCAGACATCACCAAATGTCCCCGGGGAGGGCGGCATCCCTCGCCCCCAACCCAAGTTGAGACCACTGGAACAGAACAGGTCTGTTCTTCCCGCTAGCTGCCCGTCAGAATCCCCGGGGAGAGGACTTGGAAAAAAGGAACAATGCCCTGCTCCCCTCTTCCAAGAGATGCCCTGGGAAGGGTCCTAGGCATCAGGCCTGGATTTTTTCAAAAAGCTCCCCCTGATTCCGGTGATGGGGTAGCCTTGAGACCCACCGTGGACTGAAAGATCGTTAGGACACTCCCAGCTTTCTGGGCAGAGACCTCCTGGCATGATCTTCGCCTCACCTCCTACAGCCACCCCCCAAGTCCGCCCCGTTTCCCTGTCTGTCGTGCGGGACCGCCCAGAGCCACCCCACCCCCCGTCCCACCCCACGTGTGGTCCTTTCAAGTTTCCTAGCAGACATTATTTACCCAATTCTGAGTTGACCAGAATCCAATAAAATGCGGCCCCTACAACACTTTCACAGCTAATTGGTTTGACTGGTACATTGTAAATGTGTGAAGTGACTTTAGTGAGGGACAGCAGGACCCTCGTTAACCTTTCCAGGGGACTTGACTGGTTCATGTGTCTCGAACAAGGCCTGTCCCGCCCCCAGGGGTGCTGTGTCTTGCCCAGAAAGGGGACCCCAGCCCCCCAGAGCTCCTGGCTGGGGTGCCGCCCTGGGCCTCATTTCGTCCTCCTGAGATGAAGTGCCCCGGCCCTCCCTACCAGCCTTCCTTCCTCTATCCTTCCCCATCCTCCCCACATCCCCACCTCCCTCCCCCTACCTCCCCTTCTTCTTGCCTCGCCCCTCCCTGCTTCCCCCCTACACCCCCATCTGTGCCATCATCCCGACGTCCAGGGTAATCATCTGTCTCCTTGAACTCAACGGGGAGCCCCTGGTCAACCAGCCTTGGGGAAAGGTCACTGCGCCCGGCCAGGAGCTGGGCACAGGAGCCGAGAGTCAGGGAGGCCCGGCCTCTGTGCTCAGGGACTCCCATTACACGCAGGATCGGAGGAGCGCACAGGCGGGACCCCGTCCGCGAGGCAGAGAGCCCAGTTGGAGCGCTCACCCCTCACCCGGCTGCCCGACCCCGGACCTCGCAGATGTGACAATACGGAAAGCACTAGGCTTGCTGGCGATCGTCGGCGCGGCCATGTTTACCTGCAGAGGGACCGCCACCGACAGATAGGGCGCTTATTTCCACCTGTTGGCAGGAAGCAGCCAGGTTGCGTGCCCCACAACCATTAGACCCACAAGGCAAACCTCCAGGGCCTGGCGCAGGATGCCAGCTGACGTGGGCTTGCCTCGGCCCAAGGCCCCTGAAGACGGTTTGCATAGTGAATTATATAAGCAGTTGTCCCTTTTTCAATGAATCTTTGATTTTCCATAAAAGGAAGGCAAGCACATAGGCTTTACAAAATCCAATGGTACTAACACGCTTTAGAGCCAAAACAACGATTCCCTGCCCCACGCCTGCTTCTCCCCAGCGCCGCCCCACAGGGACAGAATTTCCTTCGACATTATTAGCTGCCTCTTAACTATATTGCTGAATCCTATGTGTATGACATGTTTTGCTATTTTCATTTTAACTGCATAAAATACCGTATATACATTTTTTTTTAATCTTTTTAAGGGCAGGCTTTAAAATCCAGCAGATACCAGGTTTGATGCTGTGAGGTGCTGGGCCAATTCTTGACCTCTCTGAGCATCCATTTTCCCTGTGGTAAAATGAGGATAAAAACATCTATTTGGCCGGGTCGCTGGCATTTGAAATGGGCTGATCACGTAAACCTGGCGCTCTGGAAGTCAGCGATAAACCACAGCCTTCCCCAGGACCAGCTCAGAGAGCTCCTCCTCCAGGAAGATGGCCGTGATTCAGCCCTCAGCCCTCCTCCCCCACCCACAGTCTTAAGTACCCTCCAGCTAGGACACTGACCACTCTTGTCGGGTTCAAGTCCTCCCACCCCAGGTCTGGTTTCTCTCCAGCACCGTGAGCCCTTAAGTACAGAGGTCTCCACTCTTCCCTCCCACCCCTGTCCCCGAAACAGAGCAAGCACAGGGCGCTAGCCAGGGAGGGTCAGCTGAGGCAAGTCCCCTGTGGGATCCACGTGGGGCCAAATGCCTCTTCCGACAGCCGGTCAGAACTCTGGGCACCTCTTTCTTTCTGAGCCTGCATTCCCTCTTCAAGCCAGCCAAGGGCCAACTGAGCACCTACCATGTGCCAGGCACTGTCCTAGGGGCAAAAGACAAAGCACTTACATATTTATTCATTCCTCTGGACACAAACATGTATTAGGCGCCTACTATGTGCCAGGCAGCATGTGGCTGTGGTCACAATGGAGACGGGGGTTCCTGTGCTCTCCGAGACACATGCAATCCCATCTCAGAAGGCCATAGGCTGGCACCAGGCAGAGGGGGAGCCCAAGATTCAACTGCTGAAATGAAAAAGCAAGGCCGTGTTCTTGCCTTATGCAAATTCCACTCAGCCGGCCTGCAAGCTGGCCATGAGCTTTCATGGGGTGCCAACTGATGCATGCCACCCTGCCGAGCCCTGGATGTGCATGATATCAGTCCATCCTGAGACAGCCCCATGAGATAGGTACCGGCCTCTTCATTCTTCAGAGAGGAACCTGAGGCTCAGACAAGCTGGGTTCTCCAAGGTGACCCAGGTAGAAATGAGACCCAGGCTCAAATCCCTCTGAGCCTAGGCTACTCACTGCATATCAGTTTTGATTCATTTACTACTTTTCTTTCTGTATTGGGAAGTTGCTGTCAGCTTCCTGGTGGCCCAGAGGAGTGACCTTCTTGGGCTTTTGACCAGACTCTCAGGTGAAGAGAAGTTTGGGGTGTCCCGAGAAAAGGGATCAGAGTATAGGATGAAGCAGCTCCTATGTCTTCCCACCCTTCCAGGGACAGTCCTGGGAAAGGAGAAGGCAGTGTGTGTGCAGGCAAATGGAACAGACTGGTCTGTTTGGAAGTGAGCACCCTGTCATGGGAAGTATCCAAGCACTTGTCAAGGATACCAGAGTAGAATTCCAGCATTCTAGCTAACAGAAACAACTATCTTTATTAACTATGGTAAATTATATTGATTATGTAATAACACCTAGCTAAGAAGGTATTCTGATCTGCCATTTAAAATAGGGAAACTGAGGCTCAGCGAGGCTAAGTGACTTAGCAACTAGCCACATCCTTAGCCGCCTTGTCTGTGTAGCTCCAAAACTGCACTCTGCACATTCTGCTTGATGTGATCTGTGAAGTCTCCACCCACCCTAAATGTTTGTGATTCTCTGCTCACTGTGGGGCTGGGGAGGGGAGACTCAAGTTCAAGGTGAGTTGGAAGGAGGGCATCTGAGAGGTCTGTGTGGCTGGACCACACAGCCCTCGGAAAGCCGTGGCAGGGAGTGGACATTGTAGAACCCCAAAGGGGCATGAACCACAGAAAGGATGAGTTCACCTCAGGCTGCGACGCGTCCCCCCTGCCTCTAGCTGGGTTCCTGGGGCACGGTGCACTGATGGCCTCTCCCCACCCACCCCGGAGAGGCCTCTGGGGCCACTGGCCTCCCTGTTCAGCTCGCCTAACGTTTTCTATTTAAATGCAAATTTTGACTTTTCACTTGGCAGCTAGCAAAAGTTTTTTGCACTGGAATGAGGGTCACGATAATAATTTATCCACAAGCCTTTTTCTAACAATTTTATTTGTTCAAGGGAGAGAGTGGCGGCCCCAGCGGCTGGGAGAAGGGGCCCAGTGTCTGCACGGAGTGGCCTGCAGGTGTTGGGAGCAGAGACCACGCCTGGGCTTTATCCTCCAGGGCAAGGGGCAAGGTGGAAGTAGAGGCTGCCCACCCTGGGGGCCCCTGCCCTGGGGGGACATGCAGAAAGGGAACTGGTGTTTACTCAGCCCCGAGCCCAGAGCCCCCGAGCCCTGGGCTGAAGCCCAGAAAAGGAAATAGACCAGTGCCGTACAGTGTGTCAAAGGCTCAGCTTAGAGGGTGGGTCCAGACGAGGCTCCTGAGACAGCTGGAAAGTCTGGGAAGGCTTCCTGGGGGAGGTGAGGGTCGTCATGTCTTAAATATGATGACAAGTCAGCCAGGCCATTCTCGCATTCTTCTGGGGACAGTGTCCCTTGGGACCCTCTATGGGGGATAATTAGATAAAGTCTGTCAATAAAATAAATGGACATTTTCAGGTCTAGGAATTTATGCTGTAGAATTTCTCCCCTATATACAGAGAGATGTATAAGGTTATTCAATGAAGTATTGAAGGAATGGCAAAAAAAAACAAAACACTAGGAACACCCCAGATACCCATCAGTAGGAGATTAGGTGAAGGAATGGTGGTGTGTCCACACCATGGAATACTATGCAGCGGTATAAAATGAACACGTGAAAAAGAGATGTTGATATATTGCATATGGTGGAATTCATGTAAAAGGCAGCAGGTGGGTAATCTTTTAAAGTGTTTGCTTATATTTGCAGAAAGTGTCTCCACTAGGACACATGTAAATTGAACCGAGGGTTCGCCTGCGAGGAGGAAGTGTGGAGAGGCTAGAGGACAGGAGTGAGAGAAAGCTTTACGGTGCATGTCTTTCTGCATCTTGGTGAATTTTGATCCGTCTAAATGTGATACTCATTCAAAAACTGAATTAAAAAACAAATTGAGGGGCACCTGGGTGGCTCAGTCGGTGAAGCGTCTGCCTTCAGCTCAGGTCATGATCCCGGGGTCCTGGGATCGAGCCCCGAGTCGTCGGGCTCCCTGCTCAGCAGGGTGTCTGCTTCTCCCTCTCCCTCTGCCCCTTCCCCCCCCACTAGTGCTCTCTCTCTCTTCTTGTGCTCTCTCTCTCTCTCTAATAAATAAATAAAATCTTTTAAAAAAATCGAAGTTTGAGTAAGCCGTCAGGAAGAAAGCAAGAGTCCCAGGCAGAAAGAAGAGCAGTTGCAAAACATGGACCTGCTCTCTGGGGTAACAGAGAATGCATCATGGCCTGGAGAGTGACTGGAGAGGGCAGGAGTGAAGTAGGAGAGGGTGGCCGGGCTCAACCGTGCTGCGGGAGCCTATCCTTATCCTGGAGACACCAGGGCCACCAGAGGGGTTTACGCACAGAGGGGACAGCCAGGCTTGCCATTTGGAAAAATAGCTCTGAAGAAAGGATTTGGAGATGGCAGGAGGAGGCAGGGAGGCCAGCGTGGAGGCTGCTGCAGACATACTTGTTGCATTTAAACCCTCACCATGCACTCCCATTTTATAGATGAGGAAATTGAGGCTCAGAGAAGGTAAGTAAATTGCCCAGGGTAACATAGCCTACCCGGGGCAGAGTCAGGATGAGAAACCAGTCCCCAGACACCACAGCCCGTGGTGTTGCACTCACCCAGGATCCTCTAGGAGCAAACACTTTGCAGGGAGGCTACAGGGACCGTGGCCCTGGGCCTTTCTCCATGCATCCCTGAACAGCCCACTGGCCCTCTCTGAGTCCCCCTGCCTCCATCTGTGGATGGGGAGCACTGTGCCTTCTTGGCTGATGTCCCCAGGTTGTTGTGACCAGCAAAGGACCAATGGTAGGGAAAAGGCTTTATATACTGTAATGTGCTGTGACCCAGGGTCAGCATCCTCCCCTCTGAGTGTTCCTTCTTCCATCAGTGTCTTCGGAACAGGAGCCATGTTGGGGAGCAAGTGTCCCAGCCACCCTGAGTCAGTGGCTTATCCCCAGGCTTCAACTGGACACCTCCTGCAGCTTCAGGAGGATGCCCCTCTGGGTGTTCCAGCCAAGCCCCCACCTGATCTGTTCCGGTTCCCAAGAAAGCAGTCTCTGAGACAGGTGGTTAATGGGAGAGAGGGTCCCAGGAAAGAGTGACAAGGGAGCAGAGAATGAGATGGGGAAGGAGGGGCAACCAGGAAGCGGGTGATGCTGGGGACTGCTGTGTGGACACCTGGGGCTCCGTCCTGCTGGGGACCATATAAAATATAGCTCAGGACCATCCCTCCAAAGGATGGGAGATTGGGACACTTATCCACGATACATCTATTGATGGCATCCCACAGTGCCAGGCAGACGAGGGAACGATGCCAGGGCCCAGGTGAGGTGCTGGCATCGTGCCTGGAGCTGTCCACCCAGCTGTCCTGCAACCAGAGGTGGGCCAAGGCTCTGTGACACAGGGCACAGAAGTCACCTGCTTCACTGGGCGGTCCTTCCTCCTCTTACAGCCTTCCCTTTCATGCCCAGTGGCACCCCAACCTGTTTTCCAAGTTCCCTGCACTCAAATGAAGGGCAGGGGACAACCAGGAGAAATCACCCAATGAAGGCCAGAAGGAACTATTCCCAGGTTAGAAAGGCAATGAGCTCCTAGGCGATCCCCACCCAGCTGTCCCCTGCAGTGGAAGTGGCGGCTGGAGGCATGTCCATCAGTATGGGCTCTAGCCCTTCAAACCCAGCCTCCATGGTGGGCTCTTCCCGCATGTCTCCTTATGCTTCCCCTGTTCTGCACGCACACACACTAGACCCCTGTTCTCAAAGCCCATTCAGGTCAAGTCCACACTCATACAAAAGGCCACCCCTTCTCCTCCATCCTCCATCCTACTGTCTATGTTATTAAAACAAGCCACTGCGCCAGCCGTCTGGTTCATACTCCTACTTCTAGATTCCTAGGATCCATGACTGCCACTCTTCGAACACCAGGAGCATCTACAGGGGCCCGTGCGCTTAAGCCCCAGCCCTGTCTCTCCCCCACATCCCCCTTCTACTCTCTTTATTTGCCACATCAGCCTCCTTCCTGTCCTTGAAATGAGCCTCCACTTTTCCCACCTCAGGGCCTTTGTGCTAAGCCGGCCCCTCCCCCTGGAATTCTCCTCCTACAGTTTTCTCACCGCTACAATTTGTCTCATTGTTTGGGTCTCTGATGAAATGTCCCCTGATCACCCTGAGCTGTTGTATCAGTTAGCTACTGCTGTGTAACAAAACATCTTGAAACCGCATGGCTTAAGACAGCAGGGATTTGTTTAGCTCACAAGCCCGCATTTGACCTCTGCGTTTGAGACCAGCCGGCAGATCAGCTGGGTTCTGGCTGGTCTAGGTTGGCCTTAACTCTGATGCTCATCTCTGCTCTGTGTGCCCCTTGTCCTCCAGCAGGCAAGCCAGTGATCATTCTCAGGGTGGTGGCAGAAATGGGCCAAGTCTCTTGAGACTTAGGGCTGGAGCTGGTTCTATACCACTCACACCACATCCCATTGTCCAAAGCCAGTCACAGATCCGAGAGGTGAGAGGGACAGAGTGTCTACCTCTTGGTGGAGTGAGCTGTGAAGGCACATTGCAAGGGGGCATGGCTACAGGGAGGAGCGAAAGGCTGGGCACATTTGTGCAATCAACCCACTTCACCTTCCTTGACCACTCAATCTAGAAAAACACCCCAAAGAGTGTCTCTCTACCCATTTGGTTTCCCTTGCTGCTTTCATCCCAGTGTGTTATTATCTTGTTCATTTAGTTAATTCGTTCTTGTCTGTGGCCCCCACGTAAGCTCCCAAGGCCCAAGATCCAGAGACAAGCACAGTGCCTGACGTGTAGTAGAGAATGCTGCCTGACTCCATTTCTTCCCCAGGATGAACAAAATCAGCCAGATCCATGGCAGCTCGGGCTGGGGGGAGGGTGGGTGTTCTGCCACTGGGTACAAGGCTCAGCCTAGCCTGGACCACTCTGTCCAGCCTCAAAGCCCCCTGACCCCCAGCCCCCATCCCAAGAGTGTCCCCACCCCATTCTTGGGGACCGCTCTGAGGAGCCCGGGTCTTGCTTCACAATTGCATCTGAATGCAAATAGCTCTGCCAATGTGAATATATTAAAATTCGTGGCGTCAGCCATCACAGTGGAGGAGGGGAAGGGGAGGGGGCCATGTGGTCCCTGAAACAAAAATGCCTGTCTGGATTATCGGTCTGTCCCAAGGAGGCTGGAGGGTGCGTACCTCATTGTGTATGGGGAGGGCTTCCTGCTTAGCTCCCCGAAAACGCTCACCACTGGGGCCAAACTCTTCCTGGCTGGGACGGTGAGGCCCCAGGGTAAGGTGAAGGGTCTAAGATGGCAGACATGGTGTCTTTCAAAGGGGATCACCTGCCAGGTGGGGCTGACTTGGCGGCGCAGGCGGGGGGGGGGGGGGGGCGGTGAACAAAAAAAGACAAGACAATGAAACCCCATGGGACATGGTGTAGGGGGTGCTCACTTACCATCTCATTCAACCCATTCATTCTTTCATCCGCTCAGCATTCCCTGGGCGCACACTCGGACTTGCTAAGTCCTCTCCTTAAAACCCATCTGAGGCTCTCTCAAGCACCTCCGACCCACAGGGCCTTGCCTTAAAGTGCCCCGGCCTGTCTCCTCGAGGCCTTCATTACCCCTGCCTCCTCCAGGAATTCCTCCCTGACCGCCCCTCAACAACGGCACCACTCACGACACCTTACCCTGCTCCGTATCTCTTCCTAGTCCCTGGCATCATCGTTTATACGAATTCGCTTTTTCGTACTTCAGTCTCCCCATTAAAAATGTCAGCTCCATGCCCATCTTTTTCGTAGCTGGGTCCCCAACATTTGCCCATTGCCTGTCACGTGACAATAAATGTTCATCGAGTGGCCGAATGTATGATCCGGATGCGAGGTGGCTGTTACTTGTCATCGCCAGCCAGCACAAGCTGATTTCAGAAGGAAGGGGGGAATGTGATAACCCCATGATTGTGAGTCAGGGGGTCAGTAGAGACAAGCCTTAGGATGAGGTCCAAGGAGCACCTCTCTACAGGCCTCGAAGCCATGTGTGACTCCATTTATGCATCTGGGGACATCATGAGAGCCCGGTGGACCCAGTCCTGCTCTCGGAGATTATGGGCCAGTGTGGGAGGCAGACGGTGCTTAATCAAACAAGTATATGATGTGGTATAAAGTGGGAATGTGCGCTGAGGAGAACAATAAAGCTGGGGATGGGGTCAGGTCATGCTGGGGTTGAAGGACAGGGTCTGGGAAGGCCTCTCAGAGGAGGTGCTGTTATAGTAGGAAGCTGGATGGAGAAGGGCAGCCCTGTGAAGACCTGGGGGCAGGGTCCCCCAGGCAGAGAGAACAGCGAGCCCACGGGGACCACAGCTGACATATTTGAGGGGTGACACAAGTCTTGGGGTGGCCGAATGGAGCAAACAGGTGGGGACAGGCAGGAGACGCTCCAACAGGGGCTGGGGGATGGGGCCTTCGTGATGGGAGCCCTTGGGGAGCTCTGAGCAGACAGGGGGAGATCCGACAAATGGGTTCGAGGCTTCCCTCTGCTCTGTGAAGTGGGGCCAGGGGAGGAGCAGGGAGCCCAGAGAAAGGGCCACCGCAGATGCCGCATGGGAAGGTGACAGAGGCTCAGGATGCCCTGAAGGCAGAGCTGTCGGGACTCCGAGACTGGGTGTGAGGTGGAGGGAAGGAGAGGATCCCAGAATGACCCGCGGCTGTGCCCTGGCGCTAGACGCAAAATGAAGCCAGCTGGGTGTGGCAGGTGGGGGACAAAACAGGCTGGGCAAGTATACATCGTAATCACTCCAGGCAAGTAAGCCCGGCAGGCAGGTACAGGTCCCCCCAAACCGTCCGGTCCACCCCCACCTCACCACAACACCCGCACTGAGTTGTCATCTGGCTTCTGCTAACAGCCCCGCGATGGCGGGGAGCTCACCACCCAGCCAGGGAGCGGATCTCATTGTCCCAAACATATCCTTTAAATTAAACGCTCCTCTGCTTTCCTGAGCCCTCCCTCCACCCTGTTCCAACACAGCACCCCTCTTGGAATTCTGGAATCCATGAAAGGAAACAAGGAAAGGAAGAGAGGGAAGGAGGAAAGGAGGGTGGGGAAAAGTGTGGGCCAGGGACCTGGGCTTGCAGAAGCTCCCTTTCTCCTCTGCCTTAGTCTGCTCAGGCTACCATCCCCAAATACCATAGACCAGGTGGTTTAAACACAGCGTTTTGTGTTCCCACATTTCTGGAGGCTGGAAGTCGGGGATCAGGTGCCAGCACAGTGTGGTTCTGGTGAGAGCTCTCTTCCTGGCTTGCACCCAGCAGCTTTCTCGAGGTGTCCTCGCGTGGTGGTGGAAGCAGGGGGCGGGGGGGAGAGTGTTCTGTGCTTTCTCTTCTGGAAACACACTAATCCCATCAGACCATAGCCCTGCCTTCATGATCCTAATGACCTCCCAAAAGCCCCCAATACCATCACGTTGGAGGTTAGGGCTTCAACACTCAGGCTGTGACGTCCTCCGAGCCACTCCACTACAGCAAAGGCACCATCCACTACAGCGAAGCCACCACCCCACGTGACGGTCCGGGAGCCTGTGGCTCAGAGAGGTGAACAGATGTGCCTCCCCGCCCCCCACCCCCCTGCCCCAGGCAGTGAATGGCAGAGGAAACACTGGAAGCCAGGTCGGGTCCCACCTTTAGCACAGACATGTCCCACACAGCCTCTGAACAGAACTGACCCGGGCTGGGGGGTGACAGTCCAGTCTCCGGCAGCCCAGCACACACGAGGAGCGTGACTGTGACACCCAGGACAGCCTCCCTGCCGCGATGCCAGAACATGGGTATGAAGATGGGACCAGATGGTGCTGAGGCCCCTCTGCCTTGGGGGTACCTAGAGAAAATATTTTGGGGCACACACTCTCCCCGCAGTCAGCGGGGCTTATGCTGATGTTTCTGACACCTGGGCCAACAGGAGCAAAATCCCTGGTTTGCTGATGGATCGCTGTCCGGGTTGGAAGCTCCCTGCCTGGGGACACTGTCTGCCTCGCCCATGCCTGACCCCAGCACCAGCACGCCCCGTGGTATACAGCAGGTGCTCAGTTAATGTTTGGGTGCATGTATGAATTATGGGGTTAAGTCATGACCTGTGTCTGTCCCCTTTCCTGGTAAGGAGAAGAGATCATCAAGCCTTTCTTTTAGAAAATAATAATAATAATCAATCAATCAATCAATCAACCCCAGGGTTTCAATTGCAGGGGCCGAGAGACCAGGTGGGTGCGTCAAGTTGAGCCGGGACAAGGCGGCCGCGCCAGCCCCACTGTGAGCTACTGATAAGAGGGCTCGGCTGGGGAATCCAGACGGCTTGTCTATCAGCCTACTAAACACCATTCTGACAAGTTTTTTTTTCTCCCCCCTTTTCATTAATACGCAGGGTGAATAGAACATTGAATAAAAATCAGCCCTTTCTGCACAATTGTGGGATTGAAAGGTAACTGTCAACAGAAGAATTGGGTGACAAAGGGGCCCGTTTCGCGCTTAGCAAATGATTTTCAGCTTGTCATTTCAATGGGCTGTGTTTTTCAGAGATTGTGGGGTGGGTTTTTCTTTTTCTTTTTTTTTTTCTTTTCTTTCTTTCTCTTTTTTCTTTCTTTTTTTTTTTCTTCTTTTTTTTTTTTGAATAGCATTTATTACCACGCTTTAAAAAAAATGTGTGTGTGTGTGTGTGTGTTGTCTTTGCCGCCACCCTTCCTTCACAGATGCGGTGGTCCCCCCTCCTCCTGGGTCTCCTGGATGCAGCTTTCTCCAAAAATAAAATAAGATAAAATAAGACACACAAGAGATCTGGAAAGCCAAGGAGGGGAGGAGAGGTTTTGCGAAGAGCGGATAGTTGCAAGGTAGGGAACAGAGGGTGAAGGGGCTGGGCGGAGGGAGAAGGGCATGGATGGGGGGCCTTAAACTCTGACCTGGGGGCTTGGCCTGGCTGGATCTAGCCTCAAACCTCACTGGTGGCCGTGTTCCTCTCCCAGCGAGGATTAGGGATTCTCCCATAGTATGGGGGTGCATCTACTCTGTCCCTCTGGGGAGTCAGCATTCTGCAGCCCCTTGACTGGCCAGACCTCGCTATTTTACTCAGGGCAGCTTACTTACAAGGGCTCTAGGTCTGTAAAGAGGGTGTGTCACGTGGTCCTATAGCCATCCAGCAAAGTTGTGCTGTGAGCTCTCCAAACAGGCAAGACATATCACAGAAAGCATACATCTGTCAGAGTAATCAAAATTGTGCCGTCCACACCATCAAATAAAAGTAAGCATCCTTTTTAAAGAGCTCCTTTTTCTCTCTTTTCTCAGAAGAGCATGTGACCAGGAGTAGATCCAGCTGTAGGGATGCAGCTATAGCTGGGCAAGTCTCTTTCAATCCCTGGGCCTCAGTTTCTCTCATCTGTGAAATGGGCCAGTGATTCAAAACCATCGTTATTAAACACTGAGCCGGAGGTCACTAGCCGTTAGCGAAACGCAAGTTAAAAGCACAATGAGACATCACCATTCACCTGCCAGAAGGGCTAAAATTAAAAATAGTGACACCACCCATTGCTGGTGAGGACGAGGAGGAACTGGATCATTCATACAATGCCAGTGGGAATATAAAATGAGGAAAACAGGTTGGCAATTTCTTCAAAAAGTAAACACTCTACCGTGCAACCCAGTAATCGCACTCCTGGGCATTTGGCTCAGAGAAATGAAGACTTGTGTTCTCACAAAAACCTGTACGTGAATGTTCACGGTAGCTTTACTGGCAACAGCCCCAAACTGGAAACCACCCAGCCGTCCTTCCACAGGCGAGTGACTCCACATACTGTGGCTCATCCGGACCACAGAATACTACACAGCAATAGCAAGGAGCAAGCGATGGATACACACGGACACATGAATCTCCAGAGAATTCTGTTGAGTCAGAACAGCAAATCCCAAAAGTTCCATACTGTCTGATTCCATTTATATATGACTGTTCAAGTGATAAAATTAAATAAGTAGAGGACAGATGAGTTTGGGGGGGTGGTCAAAGAGAAAGTGGGGTGAGAGGGAAGTGGGTGTGGCTATGAAAGGCCAGTGGGACGGGCCGTGTGGTGATGGAGATGCTCTGGATCTTGACCGTGTCAATGTCAGCATCTGGGTTGTTACATTGTATCCTGTCTTGCAAGGTGTTATCACTGGGGGAAACTGGGTAAAGGGTGCATGGGATCTCTCTGAATTCTTTCGTTCAACTATATAGGAATCTGTAGGTATCTCCAAATAAAAAGCCTAAATAAAAACTAAAAATAAAAACCCCAGAGCCCATTTGACAAGTAGAATGTGATACAGCCCAAGATGTGTGCCAGGTGGATATGCGGGTGCTCTTGTTGAATTGGGGTCCTAGCCAGCAGCCTCCCCTCTGTCTTCCAGGGGCACCCCCAACCTGGAAACCCATGGGCTGTAGGACCCCTCGGGTATCCCCAGCTCTGGAATCTGTGGGGCCTAGGCGGAGTCACTGGTGGATATCCCAGCCTTGTGTTTCCAGACCTCATCTGTGTGGGCCCCAAAAGGCGAGAACTTTTTTTTGTCCCTTAGACTGTTGTGGCCACTCGTCACCTGGGTCTTATGAGGGTTCCTGCAAGAAGGGGGTGGACAAGACACGCCAGGCCGGGGCGGGGGCCACAGAAAGTCCTGGAGGGCTGGACTCTGTCTCTGCCTCCCAGGGAGGCTGGGCCACGCCCCCACCACGCCCCCGCCACACCCCTGCCACACCCTGCCGTGTCTGTCTATTCATGGGTGAGTACAGCCCTGCTCTCTTCCCCCACCCCAGGCCCACAGAGTCAGACCCTCTCCACCCCAATCCAGCCCCACGACTCAAGAGGCTGTGCTGAGACTGGCAGAGTGTGGGGCCTCCCAGAACAGGGGCAGGAGGAGCGCCCACCCCACTGCCGGCCTCCTCCTCTGGACTCTGCCGCAGGTTCACCGCACAGCTCAATGTCCCCCCGTCCCTTCTCCTCTTTGACCTTCTGTGTCATCGTCTGTAAGTGAGCAGACACTCAGTCATGTCATCAGTCCTCACCCAGCACTACCTCTGTGTGGGATGCCATTCCAGATGCCAGAGGGACCCCAGCCCTCTCTCCACTGGGGAAGTTGAATGTTAAACCAGTAAACACATAAAGGAGAACATTTCACAGTGAAACAAGGTGATGGAGCAGGACTGGTTGGGTGGGGGGGATCTCTCTGAGGAGGGGAGGTTTGAGCCCGAGGCAGCCAGCCGTGTGAAGGTCTGGGGAAGGAAGTTCCAGGGGGGCGGGGGGAGGGGGGCATGAGCAAAGGCCCTGAGATGCAGATGAGCTCAGCAGGTTTGTGGGACAGAGACCATTGTCGGGAAGGAGGGGGTGAGTGTCACAATGCAGGACCTGAGGTCAGATCGGACGGAGGGACCTAATGGATCCTGAGGGCCAGGCTTGCCAAGGGGGAGATGGAGTCCAGTTCTCCTTCGCAAGGCAGGGAGGAAGCGCTGGGGCCGGGGCGGGGGGGGGGGGGGGGGGGATCTTGCTGAGCTCTCAAATGCTTCAAAAGGATCGCTTCAAAAGGACCTAGGAGTGGAAGGACTCCTAGGAAGGCACAGACAAGACAGGGCAAACATCCCCGGGAGCTCCCAGGTGAGGCTGTAGGTCCCGCGAGCGTGGGAGGTTTTATTCACGCACACCACCTCTACCCGGCCTCGAACAGCTCCGACTCGCCAGCCTCTCTGTCCAGCCCTGCTGCTGACAGTAGCCAGGACCTCCCAGGGATCCTGAGGACAGTCATGACCACAGCCCCGCAGGTTATCTCCAGCCATCACAGGCCGGGGGTGCCAGTACTGGGTGGAATTAGGACCCCTGAGATGCTGCCGGGTCCTGCCAAGCCTCCTCCTACCACCTCCCTGCCCTTCCTCACCATGCTCTGCACCATACTCCTCACAGCTCAGGACAGAGGTCACCCCCTCCATGACGGGGCCCTGCTGGGAGCTTCAGCTCCATCTCAGAGGCTGCAAGAATCCCAGAGGCCCAGACTCTTAATTTAGAGGGAAAAGCAAGCACCTGCCCTCCTCAGCTATGGAATATGCCTCAGTTTCCCCATTTGTGAGAGAAAGTCAGAGCAGGTGATCTTCCAAGATCTTTGCTGAAATTTCAAGGATCTCTGATTCATCGGTAATAATAAAATCTAGCACTGATTGAGCACCTAATGTATTCCCCACATGTAAGTGTGCCCTCTGAGGGAGGCACTTAATCAATCTCACCACCTCCTCGTGCGGCAGGTGGGGCTAGCATCCCCATTGCACAGATGAGGACACCAAGGCACAGAGAATTTGAGTCAGTTGCCTGGGGTCACCTAGCTGATACATGGCACAGCTGGAATTCAATCTAATGTCTACTTGACCCTAAGCCTGACCCCCTAAGCACTCTCCTACCTGGCCTCTTGATAATAAACAAAATCCAAAAAATTATTATTGACATATATGGAAGGAAGATTTATTGAGGTCCTACTAGATGCCAAGCTGGTGCTGGATATTGAGCAGTGAACACAACAGATAAAGCTTTCTGCTTCCACCAAATTTATATTCTAGTTGGGGGAAGCAGACAATAAATAAAGAAGTTAGATAGCAGTTGGTGAAAGGTGCTATTGAGCAAAATAAAACAGGGAAGCACACTGTTAAGTGCTGGGGCTAGGGGTAGCAATTTAAAAGAGGGTGGTCAGAGGAAGCAGTGCCGAGAAGGTTGTCAGAATCAGAAAGGGGATGAGGAAGATGATCATGCAGATATCCAAACAAGGAACAGTCTAGGCAGGAGGAATACCAAAAGCGGGGCTGAGGTAGAGGGTGCTTCGAGGGGCTGGATCAGCGGGGAGGAGGCCAGTGTGCTGGGCTGCAGTGGGGGTGTGGAGATGCCAGCCACAGGAAGCACATTGGCCTTGACCCTGGATGACATGGCGGATGATACCATGAGCCAACTCATGTTGTAGGACCCTGCTGGGTGCTAAAACTGGGTGCTAAAACTGAGTCTAGGTGCCTAAAACAGGTGAGGGCTTGGAGAGGCCTAGAGCCTTTGGAGGGAGCACATTCCAGCTGACACCTTGATTTTGGAGTTCTGGCCCCCAGAACTGTGAGACAATCAATTTCTGTGTTTTAAACCACCAGGCCCAGGGTAATTTGTTACAGCAGCAACAAAAAACTAATCCGGTATTGCTTCTCTTAATATTTTTGTATCACTGTGGTTATGAATTACAGCTGACTGCACATCTGTCCTCCCCTCCAGCTTGTGAGTTTCTGGAATGCAAGGACCATGTTTTGGGGGCCTACAGAAACATGGGATCCCCATTAGTCATTTTGCTTTAGAGAAAATCAGTCCCTGCCGGGTCAGGTGGGAAGAGACTCAGAACAGGAACAATGTCCTTATTTCAGATCCTAAGACTGACGGAGCCTTGCCCCAAGGCCACTGGCAAGACTTGAACCCAGAGCTCAGAGACCCATCAAGGTTCTTCTGAGCCTGTTGCAGCTCCTGCCAAGGGTACATCAGCCCCCAGAGAACATGGCAGAGAAGGAGAGAGAGAGGACCTAAAGATCTGTGTGGACTTCTCGTTCATTTAGTCTAGTCTGTGAGGGAGGCTGCATTTTATTAGAACCAGAGAATCAAGTGCTGTGATTCAAGGGGCCTCAGGAAGAATTGGCTCAGCGCCCCACATGTATTGACAAGTGGGCTGGAATTATAGGCTGGTGGAGAGAGTTTGCCTGTGGGGTTCTGGGGGAAGTGAGCTCCTTATGTCAGCCTCTCCCCACCCCACTCCCCACACACACCATCTTCCAGATGGAGCCTCCAATGCCCAAATCGGGTCCCCATGCTGAGTGGGAGAGACCTCTAACCTGTTGCCTCCTGCCTCCTCTTGGCAAGCTTAGACCATGGCATCCTACATGGCCCAAGTGGTCAGACCCCAGACATGGTGGCCTTGGGAACAGCTCTGGGGTCCCCTTTGATCCCTAGGACATCACTTACCATTAAGGATAGTTATCATCTGGCACATGCCTGATTAACATTGGTTGGATAAATGGATGGATGGATGGATGGATGGATAAGAAGGAAAGAGGGAGGAACAGCATGGGAGAAGGAAGGAATGAAGGAAGGGCAGATGGATAGATAGATAAATGGACGGATGGGCACATGGATGGATGGATGGACACATGGATGGATGGATGGATGGATGGGATCTTTTGGAGTTGAACAAACTCAGAGTCAAGTTCTTATCCCTCCACTAACTTATCTGTGTGATTTGTTCAAGTTACTTCCTATCTCTGAGCTTCAGTTTCTTCAATTGTAAAATGGGCGTGATGATGCTTAGCTTGCTGTGAGTTCTAACAAAATCGAGCATGCGAAGAGACTGGTCCCATTTACACCACACCCTTCTCAGAATCTCCTGGCCAAGGCTCACCTGGCACATACTACATACTAGGGACTCAGGATGCCTTAGAGTGGGCCCTCACTTTTAGGCCCCAGCTCGCCCAGCTCGCTTTGAGGCTTTGAAAGCCCTTTTCTCTGAAATCAGAGGGAAATTCTGATTTCCCACAGGGATGAGTAGAGCCAGGCTGGGGCATGACCTCTGCTCACCGAGGGCCAAGGCAGATACTCAGCCCAATAACCTGTCCTCCACAGGAGTCCGCAGCACAGCACTCATGCCCCAGCTGACCTCCCTGCAGGTGGACCCACCTGAGAAGGAACAAGAAGCAGCCCTTTTCCTCTACCCTCTGTCCCAGGAATTGGAGAAGGGAGGGCTGCAAGGAGCAGAAACAGATGTACACGCTTGGGGACTGGACACACGTTCCCAGCAGCTCCACCAACCCATGAAGGCGGTATTTGGGAATCTGGGGAATTGTCCCAGTGACCTTCAAACCCACACTGCTCGCATGAAACTCAGGAAACGGTTCAGGCTTTGGAGCCCAGCAGAACCCGTGTTGGCTTCACCTAGTTAGTCTACCTCCTTGACCAAAATGGGTGGAGGGTAGAGAGCAACGCCCACCTCGCTGGACAAATATGTTGCTCCCCAAAGATCGCGTAAACTGTATCGTGTCAAAGAGATGCGGGCCATGAGAGTGAGCGGTCTACTGCACAGGAATGGAAACCCCCAACCTGTCACCTGGGCCGCAGGCGGCAAGGTTTTCCACGGCTGGATATCCCCTTGAGAGGCAGCCTGCCTGGCTAGGACCACGCCAGCGGTGGGAGGGTGTGCATCCGAGGTCAAGTGAGTGAGCCTAGTAGATGAAAATTATTGTTCTCAGGTCTTCACCTGCTCTTAACCAGCTGTCAGGGGCTCTGCAAGGGACACCTGCCATCTTCCAGGCTGAAGCTGCCCCATCCCAAACTCCCCCAAAGTTGCTCCATTAATGGTCCCAGCTCCTCCCGCCCAGTCCTTCCTTCCAGAATAAAACAGCAGCGAATTTTCTTCTCCCTGCAGACGCATCCTCTAAAGGGGCCCCAGGAAAGGGCTCTCAGAATAATTGAATAATCCCAGACAAGTATGAACAGCAGTTGAGGAGGCGTGTGGAGGAGGAACCCAAGGTTAAATTTATTTCTGTCAACTGGTGGTCTATTTCCCTGATACTATTTCCTTGTATACAGATAAGGAGTTATCTTAAATGACCATGTCTTTTTCAATTTGTACTTAACAGTCAATCCCATTTTCCTTATATGATACTATCGCAGCTGGATGAAAAATGCATTCAATAATCCCTAAGGATCTTCATATATCAATATCAAATGGTCTGAAATTGACCTGTTATAAAATCCAGTCCTTCAAGCTAGCAAGAGACTAAATCAAAAAGAAGCAAATTTTAGCGTTCACAGTGTTTTGTGTAAGCTGAAGGCTCCAGCCCTGGAGCTCATGTTTTCCGGGTCCTTAATGAGAACAAACTCAACATCCGTTAAAAAATGAAAAATTACCTGGAAGATGGGTCTAGATTATTGATACATCTGCCTAATGACTGGGGCTTCTCAGACAGGTGGACCTGGCAGGGACGCTAAGGAGCAGAGGGATGTTAACAAGATCCCACCCAAAAGTTCTTGGGAACCTGAGGTCTGTGTGCCAAGCTGCAGAGTGTCATGGAGTCCCAGGGCTCAGGAGAGAAGGCTCAGACACACACCTCACATGCATTGTGTGATCACGCACCTTGATCCGTTCTCCACGATAAAAATGTGATAGGCATTCTTCCAAAGTTCCTCTGATGGCTAAATGAAGTAAGAGGCGATCAGCCACTGTTCACAGCTCTTCATCTGCTCTTAGGAAGGCATCAGAAGCTCTACTAGGGAGGACAGTTTTCTTCTTGGATCTTAAAGTCTCCCAGATTCCCCTTATTAGGAGTTACAATGGAAGAAAGCTCTTCCCTCTATCTTATGGAATCTTTAGAATAACCCTCTAATATGAGAGATTGAAGAAACTGAAGCTCAGGGCAGTAAAGGGACATGCTGAGGGCCATCTGCCTAGTGACAGAGCTGGGGTCCAAGCCCAGACTCTCCTAACCCAGAGACTATACCCTTCACGACTGCACTTTTCAATTAAGTAAATGCTTAATTAATATTTGCCAGTTCGAGGAGGAGGAGGAGGGGAGAGGAAGAGGAGGAACAAGGTCATAGAGATGATGCCACAGTCTGGGCTCTTTGGGGTCAGAGAGAGGAAAATGAGGTCCCCATGACTGTGGCAATCAGAGCAGGCTTCCTGGGAGAGGTGGTTAATCGGTGCCTGAAAGGGTGTAGATGCTGGAATTGGTTGTGTTTGACACCCCATGCTCTGTCTGCCCTTGCTACCATTTAAACAGCATGTGGGATCCGTAGGAAACCAAAATGGAGAAGACACAGGTCCTGTCCTCGAGGAGGCTCAGATCAGAAACCGGGTCACCACAGCGTGGGGGAAGAATGACAGCCTCCACGTTGGATTGTACCTTCCACAGAAAGGTAGGGTTAGCAGGAGAATCAGACAGACCGAGTCTAAATTCCAATGACCACCCCGGAGCTGGTGAACTTGGGCAATTGATTTCGCCTCTCCAAGCCTCATGTGTTGGTATCTGGAAAATGGGGCCAAAAAACCCAACCATGGCTGGTAATGAGCATGCAAATCACATAGGAGAAATTCCCAGCACGTAGTAGGTGCTCACAAAACATTGGCTTCTTTTCCATCCTGTATAGAACGTCAGCTCTGTGAGGACAGGGATGGTGTCCGTCTTGTCCACTGCTGGGTCCCTGGAACCGGACACAAAGAGTGCTCAGGGATTATTTGTCTAATGGATGAAGAGATGGGTGGATAAACGGATACACAGTGACCCGAGCTCCAGACGTCACATCAGGGGCTGAATGTCCTGCAGCCCTCATGTCCTCCCAGGGGAAACATCCTATCCTTTGAACCAGGGAGTCAAGCCCAGAAGTCATTTGCTTCCCAGCCCCGGCCCCTCGCCCAGCTCCTTCCAGCCGTTTCCCTACAAAGGGGCCAGGATGCCACAAATCTCCATGCACACCTTCAAGTGCGAGTGTATGCGTGAGTGTCTCTTGCCAACATTAAATCCGACACATTTCAAGAACAGCCAGAGAGGGCGCCTGGGTGGCTCAGTTGGTTAAGCGACTGCCTTCGGCTCAGGTCATGATCCTGGAGTCCCTGGATCGAGTCCCGCATCGGGCTCCCTGCTCGGCGGGGAGTCTGCTTCTCCCTCTGACCCTCCCCCCTCTCATGTGCTTTCTCTCTCATTCTCTCTCTCTCAAATAAAGAAATAAAATCTTAAAAAAAAAAAAAAAAAAGAACAGCCAGAGAGCAAACCTGAACACATCCCTAGCCAATGCTCGGGGTTTGATGAGCCGCATGTCTGTCCGGGGTGAGGCGGTGGGGACAGCGGGGGCAGTGCGGGCTGTCCCAGGACCTTTATTCAACAAATAGCCCCTGAGTATGTAAGAAGCACAGCCAACACCTGTTGGTGCCACCACGTACCAAGAGCACTGTGGTAAGCAGTTTCTGAGCATCACGGCAACCTGCTTTGACAAAGACTAGTTCTTTATTTCCCAGAAAGGGAAACTGAGGTCAAGCTGGGGTCAAACAGCCTTCAGAGGAGACACAGAGGTAAGAGGAGGCTGCGCCCTCGGGAGCCAGCCATCCAGCAAAATGGCCATGGGGCACAATTCTGAGAGCGTATTGATATATTTTGGTGTATGTGTGTATCTATCATGAAGGCTAAGGGGGAGGTACATCTAAAACTGCCAGAGTAGAAGCAAGGAGGGCTTCCCGGAGGAGGCGGCATCTAAGGTCTGAGTCTTATCAGTAGTAACAGAGACATTTACTAGAAGTTTCTCAGGAAATAGGTAAAATGATCACACTTTACCTGCCAAAGGACAGAGATCTGGCCTAAAGAATGTGAGCTCCATAACCTCCCACCATAACACCCTATAAAAGCTTCCCACCAGACTCAGAATACAATCCAAGCTCTGCAGTAGCCTCTATGTGGTCAAGCCCCTGACTATCACATGCTGTCTGCCCTTCACCTCCTCCACTGCAGCCACACCGGCCTTCTGCCTATGCCTTGAACACGCCTCGCTCTTGCCTGCCCCAGGACCTTGGTGCATGCGATTCTCTCCACTTGGAATGACCTTCCTCTGCTCTTCATGGAACCAGCTTTCTCTCTTTGAATCTCAAACCAAAAGTCCTATCCTCAGAGAGATCTTCCCTGACCAGCCCTCAAGTGTAAAGTAGGTGCCCCTTCATTCTCCATAGAACCACCTTGTTTATTCCCTTGAGGACACGTACAGCTATTTTATTCCTTTGTCTCTTGGCTGGTTGACTCCATTGGCCCTGGTAGACTATGAATGCCATGGAGACATGGATAACCACGCGTGTCCCAGTCACTGCTGTATCCCCAGAGCCTATCATGCAGTAGATGCTCAAGAAAACTTGTCAAATGAATAAATGAATGAATGAATGAACCAGGGGCTTTCAAATGTGAAAGACTTACGGTATCGGGCAGGAGACTCAAACACCAGATACCCTTTGCGTGGCTCTGAGAGACTGAGCCTGAAAAAGTGAAAGCAGGATCATTACAAGAGAGACCTGTCCTCCCTAAGAAAGAGGGAGTCAGAGATGACTTGCAGGAGACATAGCCCAGCAGGGCCCGGAAGCATGACTGGGAGCGGGCTGAGCCGAGAAGATGCCGGGCATGGAGTCTCTCCTCCGCACCGCACGTTCTTCAGAGTGGCCCCACGAACAGCTGCATCGGTATCCCTGGGAAGTGGTGGACCAGTAGTCAAAGTGCAGATACCCAGACCACCCTCCGTGACCTGCTTGAATCAGTCTCCAGGGCTGGGGTTTGGGAATCTGCATTCCCACCAGCCTCTAAGTCGGCGAGAAATTTGGGGCCAAACTGTGCCAGTGAGCAATCTGCTGACAACCGATGTGGTGTTCTGGCATCCCACACCCCAGGCCTCTCTCTCGCTTCCCACGAGCATCGGTACACCCCGGGGCCAGCCCTTCCTCTCCAGGTCAGGGGTTCCCTACTTCCAGGAAAGACCCTGGATGCTCCCTCCCCGTTTGGTGCTCACGGACTTGGGCTGCCCCCGAGCGTCCGCGCTGTGCCCCGGGAACTTGCTAGATCAGGGAGAAAGATTGGCAAACACGATGCAAACATCACTCATCCTGTTGGGTGGTGGGAGAGCTTTTCTCTTTTAAAGAGGGGGAAAAAAAAATCCCTGATGATTGACTGTGTTTTTGCATCTTCTAGCCATTTGTTGCCATGTAATACAGACATTTGCCTGTCAACAAAAATGCCGTCAGTTTTACAAACACACTGATTCCACTGGCTTCGTTGGGGGAAGTGTTTTGACTGGCTTCACTTGTTGAGTGTCTGCATCACTCTGCCCTGGTCAGCTGCGATACAGACCCGGCCTGCCTGACGTTTTCTCCTCCCGGCAGCCTTCCGTCCCTTCAGACCAGCAGAATCCAACCGGGAGAGGTGCCGGGTCTGTGAGAAGCAGGGCAGGGGAGAAAGAGTCCCGGCCTGGAATCAGACCAAATGGTCCCCAAGCCTTGGGCAAATCACGTTCCTTCTCTGCACCTCAACTTCCCCCTTTGGAAAATGGGAACCGTCCTCAAACCTTCCTGGTGAGGATTGAGTGAGACCATCTGTGTGAAGGGGGTAACGCCGTGTGGTAGCCGGCCTCCAAGATGGTCCCCCGATCCTCCTTGGCTTCTGCTGTTCGTGCCTTTGTAGAGTGTCCTCCCACATGGAATCAGAGCTAGCTTGTGTGACCAGAAGATGGTGGCCATGATGGTATGTGACTTCTACAGCTAGGTCATACAAAGCCGCCATTGCTTCCACCTTGCATTCTTAGATCGCTCGTTTGGTGGGGAGCCAGCCACCATGTTGGAGGGAGCGCAAGCAGCCCCGAGGATAGACCTAAGTGGAGACCCAGAGGAACTGAGGCTCCTGACCAAACCAGCCATGAGTAGGTCACCTTGGAATTAGATCTTCCCGTCAAGCTCAAGACTTCGGATGACGACAGCCCCACCTACCTGACTGCAACACTAAGAGACATCCTGAGCCAGAGCCAGGATGCTCCCAAATTCTTGACCCACAGAAACAATGAGAGACAATAGATGATCACTGCTGCTCCAAGCTACTAAATCTTGGGGATGATTTGTTACACAGCAATAGATAGCTGATACATGCAGTCACTGGCACGTCAATAAATACATCTGAAGATAAATAATTGCTAATATTTAGTGTTTCCTGGGCGCCAGGTATTCTTCTCAGTGATTTACAGACATACCTCCCTCCGTCCTCACCCCACAACCATGAGGTAGATAGCAGTATGAGGCTTGCGTTACAGACGAGGCTCAGAGAGATGGAGCCACTTGCCCAAGCTCACACAGCCCAGGACTGGAAGAGTCAGGATTTGAACCCAGGCCTGTCTGACTCCAGAACCGCATTCTCAATAGCTGAGCCACACGCATTCCAGGAATTATGGCTCTCGGCACTGACTTCCGAAGGGGCGTTTTTACCAGCGAGAGGACCAAGAAAAGGCAGTTTGTCTTTGCACACCCCCCCCCCACACACACACACACAGCCTCCCCAGCAAATGGGACCAAGCCCAGACTCCCCTGGCCTCCAGGACATGAAGTCGGGTGGCTTCCGGTGGCCAGTGACCATCTGGAGGAGGCACAGAGAGGGCCGGGGGGTCCCGGGGCGGCCCAGGAGGGATAGCCCCATCTGCTGCCTGCCCGGCCTGCCCACCAGGGCTGCAGGGGTTAAAGAGAACCGCTTGGCTGCAAGAAAATCTCTCCACCGGTGTTAGAGCAGGGGAAAAAGGCAACATGATTGTAAATTCCGCCAGGGGAATTCTGCCATGAATCCGGCTCACCTTTCGCAGACCCCCCCCCAACCGCCCCCCGCCCCGCCTGAGAGGATAACTGACCTTTGGAGGGAAATAATGAAAAGAAGAAATTCCTTGGAGAAAATAATGTGTCCGGGCCTCAGTAATGAGATCGGCTCCTTTTATGTTGCCATGGCGACGGCAGTCATTTTATAATACAAAATACATGAATGGGTGCGGGTGGGCGCAGCCTCATCAACCAAGGGGGGCCATGGGGAGGTGGGGTTTAGCCTCTTGCAGGCTGCGGTCTGGGGGTCGGGCAAATGGCCGGGGTCAGGGCCTGCGGTGCCTCATTCCCCCGGAGAAGCAGGCCTGGCTCCAGGGGTCCTCGGGCTGGGGAGTCAGGGCTCGGAGACGGGGCCCAATGGGCAACATCAGCCTCCAGCAGGGCTGGGAGTTGGGGGCGAGGGGGGCGAGGGGGGCGAAGCTCTGGCATATTAATAATAGTGACAATCAACCCCTTTTCTGTGGGCGTATGTAACCTAGCACCGGGCCTTGTCATTCCCGCCCTGTGAGAGGGAGGGCATAGTAGCCCCATTGGACAGATTGAGAAACTGAGGCTCAGAGATGTGAAGCAACACATTGGCAGCATCACAATAGGGATTCCAGCCCAGGTATGGTGAGGGCCACAGTTTGGGGTCAAGGTGGTGGACGCTGGGTGCCAACCGGGAAGGGCCATGAGGGAACTTTCCAGGGTGTTTTGTGTTGGGCAGTGTGCATACATTAAAAGGCGTTAAGCTCGCACGTAAACCTTGTGCACTCCACAACTTGTATGTTAAACCTCAATTTTTTAAAAATGTGTTTACGTGTGAGTGTGTGTGTGAGTGTGCATGTGTGTGCACATCTAACACAGGATGCAGATGAAGTGTGAGGTCTCTGGGGTCAGCTAGACTTAAGCGCAGCCCCAGCCCTAGCCCCGGCTTCATGTGTGACCACGGCAGGTGGCTTCCTCCTCTGGGCGCCCCTGTCCTTGCCTGGAAGATGGCACAATAACGTGCGCACCTCCCAGGGTTGTCGGAGGATGCTACACATGGGATGGACTTAGCTCATGGCTTGGGGTTATAGGGAAAGCTCACACATGCTGTTGCCAAGCGTCATTCCTCCATCCTGATGTGTTTTCAGTATTGTGATGATCACAACAGGAAAAGCAGGTGGGGTCGAAGCCTTCTGGAGAAGGACCCGGAAGAGAGGAGGAAAAGCGGGGAAGTGAGGAGACAGGGAAGAGGAGGGAGAGTCTGGTGAGAAGGGCCGAGGCGACAGAGGCAAGGCACCCCGGGAGAGAGTCGGAGCTGGGAGTCTGGGAGAACCGTTCACTCTTGGGCTGTGTGGCCTTGGGAAAAACACTGTCCCTCTCTGAGCCGTGGCTTCCTCGGCGGTGAAAGGATTACCCGGGAAGCCCTGGGAGCACAAAGTAGGTGTGCAGGCTGCTGGAGGAGGGAGGAAGGAGAGGCAGGGACACAGGTGGCAGCCACGAAGGAAGGACTGCCCCTTCTGAGAGCATAAATTTAGCCCCCCACCTTGACCGTGGCTGACACCCTCTGTCTGTTCCTTGCCCTTGAAAGCCGGCTCAGAGCTCTGCCACCAGCCACAAGAACCAGAGGTCAATTCCAGCGGGGACCCTTGGAGGGAAACACAGTGACAGCCCTCAAAATAACAGCCCCAGTCAGCTTTTTATAGATCCGAGCCTGAGCTAGTGGCACAGGGACGAGTTACAGAGATTTCTGTCTGGGAAGGGAAATTAGGAAAGGCAAGTGCAGTGTCTACAGAGAACCTGAGGTCTTTTCCAGAGGGGAGACCTGGAACGTCACACGTCACCCAGCGGGCTGGCCTGCGCCGGGCTCTTACCTGGCCACTCACACCCTCGGGTGTGTCCCTTTGTTTCTCTGGAAAATGGGCTTGACGTCCAAGGTCACTGACACCCACCAACGGCTTTCTGAGCCAGCTCCGTTGAGCACCACACATCTGTTATTTTAAGCCCCACAAAATGTGGTCATCCCCATTTTACAGATGAGAAAACTGAGATCCAGAGAGAACCGGCAATGTGCCCAAGGTCACCCAGCTGGTAAGAGGCTGGACCGGGATTTGAGCTCACTCACCTCTGCCTCCCTCGGGAGGCCGTCCTCCCGAACCAACCACACCCATGGCATATAATCATGTCTGTCCCCGGCACTGTGCCCCTTATGTCCTCACGTGAGCCCAAACTTCTGCAATCCCAAAACTCAATCAGGAGCCCAAGGTGAAACAGAGCAAAGCTCCGGGTCTAGGGAGAGGCGAGAGTTCTATCAAGGGCATTAGTATAGGGCCAATGGGATGCTTCTTGGAGAAATTCCATCTTGCTGGTCAGTAATCCCCGAGAAAAATGTCTTGGGGCAAAAAGGAAATGTAAGAACAGGCCCTCTAGCAAGAAAACAGAACAATCTTTTCATTCCCGTGTTCTATTACATGTTGCTGCTGAAGGAGCTGGTTACGTTAAATACAAAGTTATCCAGACGAGATTTGTAGGAGCTGGTGTCTGAGCCCAATTTTGCCACTGCTTCGCAGTGTGACCGCGGGCCTGGTTACCCACCTATAAAGGGAACACTGAGAGATCGCTTGAGTTCTGAGTGCCGAAGTCCCTCTGTGGCCTCACGTCCCATCGCACAGATGTGGAAACTCGGCTCAGAGGAGGCTGAGCCCCGGGTCTCACAGTGACTTCAAGCTGGACTCAAGCCTTAGGGCTCCTACTTGGAGCATAAAATGCAGCACCCCCACCCCCACCCCCTGGCCTGCTTCTCCTGCCTGACGAGAGCCTGTGACCTGGTGGAACCTCGGGTCCCTTCCGAGCGTCTGGCTCCTCTCTGCCTGGGGCTGGATGCGGTGTCATGGAGACATCTGGGGGCAATCTGGCAACCCCTTCAGCCTGTGGATCTCTAAGACATCCTGGGGCGTTGAGCACATCTGGCTGGCTGGCGGGAGCCACGGCAAACATCTGGGGGAGGGCGGGAGGGAGGGGCGGAAGGAAGCTGATGCTCCCGGGGTCTGAGGGACAGAGCCCTGGCCCCGCTCCAGAGAGCCAGGTGAGCACTGTAGCTTCGCGTCTTCAGAATGGGTGTGTGAGTTCGTGGGCGTGTGCACATCTGTGTGACCATATGCATACGCGTGTGCATGCATTTGCGTGGCCATTGGTGAGTCAGTGGGGCTTGTGTGTGTGCGTGGGTTGCGTCCATATGTGTAGATGCGGGCCGTGTGTGTGAATGTGTTGCGTCTGCGTGTGCATACGTGTGCACGCGTGCATTGTGCCCATGCGTGTTTGTGTGTGTTCATGCGGGTACGTGCGTGTCTAGGTGTGCATACTGGTGCTAGAGCAGTAAAGACCGGGCTCAAATCCCAGCTCCACCACTTCTCGGCTGTGTGACCTCAGGCCAGTCGCTACACCTCTCTGAGCCTCTTGTTTCTTCGTCTGTGATGATGGGCAGCTGACGATAACACCGTGGCTTTGCAGGGATAACACAGGAAGACGGACAGCCACGGACCCGTGGCAAAAGCAGCAAACTGGCCACCATCATTCCCCCCATTGTCCTGCCCACTGTGTCTCTGGACGCTGCGAAGACCCGGCCGTCAGGGGCCCGCGGCCCCCAGTAAACCCCGCAATCGCCTGCCGCAGGAATGCCATATTTCTATCATCTTACCGACAGCGTCAGCCCCTCTCCGAGCTGTTTCCCTTTGGCTCGCAGCCAGATTTGAGAGTTTTATGAAAATTCCCAAGACCTTTCGCCGTCTCGACTTGAGAAGTTGGGGCTGCTGGGGCTGGGGGGTAGGGGGGAGTGAAATGAGACTACCGAAGGCAGGAAGCAAGCTGCGTTCCTGGTCCCAACGAGGGGCGGCTGGCGGGAAGCTCAGAAGGGCTGGGACATTCTTCTCCAAGTTAAAAATATGTAGCACGTCAGCTGCAGCAAAGGCCTCCGTGATCTAAACCTGTAACAGAAAGCAGGAAGGTGCAGCCGGCGTCTGTTGCGGGCTGGGAAGCAGAGGAGGTTGCTCGATCCCAAAACCGAAGGCCCTCAGCTGGCTTGTGTCCGCTTCATCCTCACCCGGGGCAGCAGCATCCCCTCTACTGGGTTCACGTGTCTTCAGCCACAGTCTCTGCAGCGCGACACTCGGATCTGGGGTTCAAATCCCAGCTCCACTTCTTACTTGCTGTGTGTCCTCTAGAGACTTGCTTTACCTCTCTGAGCCTCAGTTTTTGTTTTTTGGTTTTTTTTTAAGCAGGTTCTACCCCCACCTGGGGCTTGAACCCACAACCCGAGATGAAGGGTCACATGCTCCACCGACTGAGCCAGCCAGGTGCCCCCGAGCTTCAGTTTAAAATGAGAACAAGAAGGCATGCCTGAAGAGATGTCTCCGAGGATAAAGAGAGATGGTATCTGTGAAGCTCAGCCTGCAGCCCACCCCTGGGGGAGCTTTGCTCTCCTAATATACACAGCTGTTTGAGGGAGGGGGTGGCCCCAGGCCTGGGAGTCAGGAGGCCTGAGCTGTGCTTGCTGTGTGGCTTTGGGCAAATCACTGAACTTCTCTGTGCCCTCTCATGAGATAAGATGGTTGAACTGGATCAGTGAGTCTCCGAGTGAGTTTTAAACATCCCAGTGGCCAAGAAGTGCTGGTAAATTAAAAAAAAAAAAAAATTTTTTTAAATATATATGTATATAGTAATGCTCTAATATTTTTTTTTTTAAGATTTTATTTATTTATTTGACAGCACAAGTAGGCAGAGTGGCAGGCAGAGGGAGAGGGAGAAGCAGGCTCTCCGCTGAGCAGGGAGCTGGACGTGGGGCTCGATCCCAGGACCCCAGGATCATGACCTGAGCCGAAGGCAGCTGCTTAACCAACTGAGCCACCCAGGCGCCCCGCTCTAATATTTATTTTAACATGTTTTTAAAATATCACCACTTAAAGCCTGGGAAGTCACAGATATTGTTGCTAAGGCTGAGGCTAAGATGTTTCTTGAGTGAGTAGACATAAAGTTGATTTGGAGAATGACCTTGGGTAAAGGATGGGGCAAGAACCGTTGAGATGGCCCAGGAAGGACCAAGGTTAGAGAAATAGCCCCCTGGACATTCCACAGAGGAACTCAGTTCAAATCCCGGCTCCTCCCTTTCCCAACTTCAAACTGAGGAGCAAGTCATGGCATGTCTGAGCCTCAGTTGGCCCCTCGGTGAAACGGGAAGAATAAAAGTGCCCTTCCCTCTCCCGGGCTGCAGGGAAAGATTTCATGGGAACTTGGCTTGCAAAGCATCGGGCATGACTCTGGCTGATGACAGACACCCTGTGCAATGAGTACGTTACACTCTTACTGCAGAACTTCAATCCTCGGCTAAGTAAGTCTCAGCAGTATTCCATATTACTGTTACCGGTTCTGTCATCATCCTCCGGGATGCCGTGCCAAGCACTTTACACCAATATGGCGGTAATGGTTTATTAAGTTCCTACGCGGACCGGGCCCTTTACGTATTTTTTCTTCAGCAACCCTCACGACAGCTCTATGTGTCCTACTTTGAAGCAGATGTTTATTGAGCACGTACTGGATGGCAGACACGGGAGATGCCAGAGGGAGCCAGACAGCAGGGGTCGTTAATCTTCCCCACGTGACAGCTGGGAGGGCTCAGGGAGGAGACAGAGCCCCAGGACACGGCGGGATGTGAACCTGGGTCTGTCTGATTCTAGCGCTCAGGCTCTCCCGTAGCCATGCCGAGTGAGGGCACCTTCCCCTGCAGGCCGCTCTGGAGGAGATTGAGCCCTAGTGACCGGGGTCCTCTGCGCTCCCTGCATCGTCCTCGCTGGAGGACAAGGTGGTCCAAGAGGCGGGGACAGCCCCACCCACTCGCCCCTGCCCACACCAGGGCGTCACCCACCAGGGGCCGAAGGGAGTCCGCGGGGGCTGAACTTGATAGAAACGCCGGGAGGGCTCCGCCTCTCTCCGAACGGTCCTGGGTTCGAGTCCTGTTCATTCTGACTCTGGATCCTGCCGTTCGAAGGGCGCCGCTTTTCACGCACAGCGCGCTCGGGGCTGGATTGAAGGAGAGTGGCTGGGTGTAAGAAGAATGAGAGGGGCCGCTGCACAGGGGGACCCAGGGAGGGCTCCCGCAAACCGCAAGTTGGACTTGGCTTTCCTAACGCGGCTCCAACTTCCCAGCTCTTTGACTTTGGCCATGAGACCTGAGCCTCAGTGTCCCCATCTGTAAAATGGAGGTAACCTTATCAACTTTGCAGAGTTCAGCGTGCGTGAGTGTGCACGTGGACGCACGGCTCACGCAGCAGTGTGAAGACAGCCTCTGGCCTGTTCTCAGACTCGGACTCCCTGCGCGGCCTGGCTCAGAACCGCACGCTGTTCCAGTGCCACGTCCTCAGGGTGTGGTGGCCTTTAGTCCCCGTTCACTCTACAGATGAGAAACTGAGGCCCAAGGGTGGAAGGCAGGGCCGGTGGCTCTCTCCATCCCCCTGCTCCTCCTGGCTCTGCCCTCCCCCCGCCACAAAACAACGCCCTTCACAGAAACCACAAAGTCAAGCGGCCCATCACTGACACCCCAACCAAGGCTGCCCCCCAGCTTCCCCAATCAGGAAACCCCCCAGTCCATGCCCTCACCCCGCCCCGGGAACTCCAGCATCGGGGTGCTGAGGCAGGCTGACAGTCACCTCCTGGCCACTTCTGCTAAGTCCAAATGCCGGGGGCGGGGGTGGGGAGATGGAGGGGCGCTGCGTGTGCCCCAGCGGGCACCATGCGTGGGTGTGCCCCATGTGCACTGTGCGTGTGTGCCCGGGTGTATACCATGCACAGGTGTGTGCAGGAGGTCACGTGGGTGGATGTAGAGGTCTTTGAACAATCTCTGAGAAGGTTCTATGTTCACAACCCCCATCCCATAGAGAGGAAAATCTGAATCCCGGACCCCAGCCACAAGACCCCTCGTCACCCTCAGGTGGTGTCCATCCACTCTGTCCTACCGTCTCCACACTCCTCATGACCTCTGCCCTTCAGGTTCCCTCTTCCGGAACATTCTGCACCCGAGACCTTTCCATGCATGACCAGCTCCTTCTCATGGTTTCAGTATGGCTTTGTATGGGGAAAGGGTACCTCCCTGATCCCCCCATCTTATGATAACCCCCTTTCCCACCACACCTGCCATTAATCCCACCACAGCCCTTCCCCCGATCGGAATGATTGTGTTTTCTGTGCCTTGCTTGGGGCCCACTGAAGCATCTGCCTCCCCCAGCAGACCAGACATTGGGGAGGCACTTTCTCAGAGTTGGGAAGCACTGCCTAGCATGACCAGCTCCAGATAGACTCATCGGACTGAATTGGATTGAGTGTGTGTGTGTGTCCTCGCGCTTCGGCCGGTGTAGCGTGTGTGAATCCCTCTGCGTCTGTGTCCATCTCGACACGGATATGTGTCCACATCGTGTATGTCTGAGAAAGTGAGTGTACCAGGGAAAGATGACCTGGAACAGAATCCCACGGCCAGTGTCCCTACGGCCGTCTCCTCGCTCTGCTTGCTGTGCAGAACCCCCAGGTGTGGCAGAGACAAGGCGCTCACCGCTGTTGGCCCCTGAATGTCTTGGGGGCACGGTCTCATTTCACCCTCCCCGCTAGTCACTCCGATCTTCCAGATGAGAACCCGGGGCTCCCTAGGGGAAACCGTTCACCCAGGGTCCCACAGGTGAGAGCGCAGGGGTTGGCATCCAAATCCAGGCCCCCTGGGTCTTGCTGCCCATGCCAGAGCTTTCTAAAGACACCAAGGGACTCACAGAAAGCAATGGGAGGGAGAGAGTTCCTCCAGCTGCAACCCCCATCCCGGTACTTGGCAGCCTGTCCCTACGTGTGACAACAGCGTGAACACAGACACAGGAGCCCCAGCTGGTCCCCAGCCCAATCCAGATGTAGAAGAGACAGTCTCTCCCAAAATACTCTCACTGTGAAGTCAGAAACCCTCCCAATATAAACAAAACGTGCTGCTCAGTGCCGGGAAGGAGCTGCTCACGCCTCCGCCAGTGGTCCCCAGCCCTGCCGGCGAGCCCCCTCTCCCTGGGCTCTCTGCCAACGGTCTCTGGGAAGGCCCTGTTCAAAGGCAAAGGCATTCACCTTCGCAGAGCCCCTGCCCCAGCTGGCTCCCACCAGACGACAGGAGCCGGACGGAACGGGACAAGGCAGAGGCTGGCTTTCATAGGACGTGGGGTCTGGGGCGGTGACTCTAAAGCTTGCCTGTTCGGCCCCTTTCCTTGCCAGCCCCCATCTCCACCTTTCTCTCTGTGGAAGAATATTCTAGATCCCTCCTGCGTCCCGGTCTGCCCCTCTCTTGTTCATACTATTCCACCTAAGATTTCATTTTAAGGAAGAAAGTTGCTGCAAATAAATGGGGGGAGAAAAGAAAAGAAAAAGAAAAAGGATTCTCTCAGCTCACCCACACCTCGGACAGGACGCTAAGACGCAGAGAAGGGAGTTTTTAGTAAAGTGAAGTGGTACCCAGGTCCCCCACCTCCCAATCCAGGGCCCTTTGTAAATCTCTGTCCCGCTGAGGATGGGTGGGGAGACCCCGGTCCCACAGGGTCTAGGAGATGGAGAGGCTCAGGAAGGACAAGGCCTCCTGGACACCAGCCCCATTTCAGGCACAGGGTCAGGTGACAGGCAGCAGAGAAATGACAGTCATGTTGCAGGGGGTGGGGGGTGGGGCGGGGGGTCTCAGGGAATAATTGGGCCCATCGGTCACCATGGACACCCAGCCTCCTGCCAGGAATCAAGGAGGAGCCCACTCTGGTGGAAATGTCGAGACAGGCACGGTGGGCTCTGTTCCCTCATCCAGAGAGGACTTCCTTATCACCCGAGCCTGGCCAGTTTCCCTCAGAGAGGCAAAAGCTTTGTCATAATTCAGATAGACACAGAGAGAGTCCAGATGCTCTGGGGTTGAGCAGCTCCACGGGGAGGTTGAGGCGGCTGCCAATGGCGGTGGGATTCAAACCCACAGAGCCCAGCGGCAGAGCCTGAGTCTTCACTCTGCCCGACACAGCAGGAAGAAGGTCCCCTGGCTGGAGCTAGATGGGAAAACCCAGAGTCGAGTGAGCTCAGGGTGCTTGCAAACACACACGTCGCTGGGTTTCGACCCAAGAGGCCCGCCCAGACGGGAGGCAGGCACAGCTGCTGTGTCCAAAAATCGTGGAAAAGGCCCAAAGTCAGTGGGCTCCGAGTGGGGCATGGATCCAGCGTTGCCCCAGCAACCGGGGACAACAGCCTCGTAAACAGGACGGGCCCAGGAGGAGGCAGGCCGAGTGGGGCCCCTCCTAGCCCAAGGATGGGGGGGGTGCCTGGCAGAACCCAACAGGTTTGAGGAACCAGAAGCCAGTGTGACACTGGGAGCCTGAGCACAAATGGGCTCAAAGCCATAAGGCTTGGGGCAATTCAGTGGAAGGGGATGCAGGCCGGGGTCCAGTCCCTAGTCACAGACACCAAGAGTTGGGAAGGCTTTAAAAGTCCCTAGCCCAACCCCCTCACTGGTGCCTCCAATGACGGGGAGCTCACTCCCCATTTCAGGTACAGAACACTCTGTTTAATATTGAGCTTAATCAACCCCTACTCATTCATCTACCCCTTGGACCACTCAGAACTAAGGCTGTAAACTGTCCAGATCCCGCTTACAAAGTTTTTGTTATGCCTTTGTTGAAAAATATAAATTCCGTGAGAATTATCTGAACGTTTTTTATTGCTGTGCCCCTAGTTCCCCGCACAGCGCCTGGCACATATAGACCCTCAGTAGATATTTAGCAAATGACTGAACATGTGGATGAATGAATGAATGAATGAATGAAACTCGGTGAGCATGCAGGAAAGCATTCCTCCCTAGGCATTTAAACCAAAGGTCTCAGGCTAAACTGGTTCGAGAAAGAGTATTTACCCAGGGAAGCCAACAGCAGTCAGAGAAGGGATGTGTGGGTGTTGAGTCCAAGGTAACACATGACAAAAGCACAAAGGCAAGAGACAAGGTCTCAGAAGTCGGGATGATAGAAGCAGGTGGGTTGCAGGAAGGCTGAGTGCGTGATCTGGGAGGCTGAGAGTGACATGGGAAGTCATGGTCTCATATTTGTGCCCTGTGGGGCCATCGTAGGGGTGACCCCAAGAGCCTCACAGAGTGGGTCAGGTCAGGGATGACAATATCCTTTGTAAGAACACAGCAACCTTGCAGTTCCTCATACCATCCTTTCAGCGGTAGGTATCACCCCAATTTGCAGATGGGGACACTGAGGCTAGGGAATGGCAGAGGCCAAACTAGAATATGGTTCTTCTCTCTCCATGGCCACAATTCTGCCCGCCCCACCACCACCATATACTCTGCGGCCCGCCCCACCGCCACCATATACTTCTGCAGGGCAGAGGAGGCAAGGAAAGACTGGAGCTGCCTGGGTCTTTGGGAAAGATTGCTTGGGGCTGCCAAGTAGGTAGGTTGAGGCCAGAATGTGAAGGGGGAGGAGTCTGGGCTCCTGCAGAGATGGAACACCACTGGGCAGACTTTCAAGAAGTAGCAAAGAGCAGTGGATAAAATCAGTGGTCGAGGCTTTATCAGCTCCTTACTTCCTTGCTCTGTGACCTCAGACCAGTGACCCAACCTCCCTGAGCCCCCATTTTCTCATCTGTGACACAGCCATAGTAAGAGTAGCCACCCATGGGGCCGTTGTGGAGGTGATGAGATGTATACGAGGCATGGTCCCTTGCACACATTAAGTGCTCAGTAAATAAATATTGGTTACTCTTATCAAATCTTGAAAAGAGGCATCTCTCCAGCTTCTCAGTCCACAGCTGCCCCCCGCCCCCAGGAGCCTTATTTCTAACCCTCAACAGCCCTTCCTCTGCTGTAAGACATGGTGTCTGGGCAGGGGAGGTGTTGGGGAGACAGATGCTTGATGCTGCACCCTGAGTCTCAAAGTAGCACCAGCAGGGCAAGATGAATCAAATCACTCTGTCCATAATATCCACAACTGCTTATCAATTCTCCACTCAGAAACATTTTACCACTCCCTGCCAATGGCCTGTCCTCCTGCCACTACCTCAGTGTGAGGGATGGAGCTGATAATTCATTAATTTTTTTATTTGTCCACACACAGGACTAGGGAAAATGGAATCTCCCAAAAAACATGGCTTGCTCTCAGAATTCATCCATCCTTCCATCTATCCATCCATCCACCCATCCATCCACACATTCATCCATCCATCCATCCATCCATCCACCCATCATCCATCCATCCACCCACCCATCTGTCCATCCATCTATCGATCCTTACATCCATCTATCCATCTATCTATCCATCCATTTATCCATCCATCCATCCATCCACACATTCATCCATCCACCCATCCATCCATCCACCCATCATCCATCCATCCATCCATCCATCCATCCATAGATCCTTACATCCATCTATCCATCTATCTATCCATCCATCCATCCATCCATCCATCTATCCATCAATCCACCTATGCATCCACCCACCATCCACCCATCCCTCCTTCCATTCAACTTATGTTCACTGAGTACCTCCTCTGTATATTCTACTGCTGGAGGATCCAGGCCTGAAAATAGACCAGACTCTACCCTCACAGGGTTCACAATCTAGCATATATCAATCCAATAATCAACTGAATCAGTGCTTCTCACCTCTAACCCATTCCTCCCTGTGGGCGCAGAGACACTCTTGGGAAACCCAAATCCCTGACCCCCATTAGGCTGAGAACAATGACCCCACTAGACTAGGGAAGAAACGCCCTCCCGATCATCACTGCCAGAGATGTAAGGTGTTACAGCCCTTGAGAAAAGCAATTGTACTACATCCCTGAAAATGGAAAATCTACCTTAGGGCCCTGCGAATCCCCCTCCTGGGAGCCTCTCCCACAGAAATAAACGCGCAGCTCTTAAGGCCACGTGCTCGAGAACGTTTCCTGCGGCATCATTTCCGATGGCAAATAATCAGCAAGGCAAAACCACACAAATGCTCTCAGGCGGGAACCAGTGAGTGCCATGCCACAGAACATCAGAGAGCCCTTGACAAGAGGGAACAGGGCTGTCCTGGTGGGCTCAAGAGATTACAGGAGACGTTTTGAGTGGGAAAAGCAAGGTGAAGCAAAGCAATAGGATCCCCTTGCTGGAAACGGCACATCAATCACAAAACTTCACATAGGTATTTGTGTGTGTCTGGTTATGATGATGTGAGCACAGGGCCAGTTATGACAACTGTAAAGGAATTAAGACTAGGTTGTTAACTTGGGTAACCTTGTTGGGCAGGTGGTCTGAGGTGGCAGGGGTTCAGTGGGGGGTGGGGGGAAGAAGCCGAGGATAAAGAAAAAAAGGAAATAAAGCTGTCAGCCCTAGAGAAACACAGGGGTGACATGACATTTACGCAGGTTTATAAAATTACATACATGGGGAGTGTATACAGGGATTTTGAAAATTGAAGAGAAGGGAAACTCATCTGATCTTGCCCCCTCCTCCCACCAAGCCACCCCCCCCCCACTGTCCCGCCCTACCTCCTCTGTCTGGTCTCCCCAGGAGCCCTGCCTGCACCCCTGCCCCACCGCTCCTGCCACCCGCACAGGACATGGTTTCTTAACCAAGCACAGAATCCGCCCCACCTCCAGGCCTTTGCATGTGCTCTCCCCTTTGCCCGGGATGCCCTTTCTTGCTGACCTACCATATCATGGCCTCTTTTTGAGGATCCCTGAGATCTCTTTCTCAAGCCTCAAGACCAGGCGTGAGCTGAAACAAGTGAGCACCCACTGTTTGCGAAACAAGCTGTGGGCTTTTCCAGCTGACTCACCAGCTTCATCCAGCCCTGGGCTTGCTCTTCCCTGTTCTGATGCATATTGTTCTTCCCAAAGGCAATCGCCTCCATCCAAAGCTGGCTTTCCTTCTAGACTCTCAGCTGCATTTGATTTATCCCAGTTTACAGAGAAAGAAACTGAAGTTCAGAGTGGCCCAATTATCACGCAGCTAGTGAGACAGGACTTGGAATCCAAGACTCTGCACCCTTAAGCCTGGACTCCTTCCTTTCCATGGAAGACTGTTCCTTGGAGAAGGAGAGGACAAGGCGTGAGTTTGGTCCAGGCAAAGCCATCTGAGGGTTAGGCTCTCCCATCTCGGGTGGGTTCTTTGCTCAGACACGTGCTCTGGAGTGGGGGGCCAGGAGATGACGCAGCCACCGCAAGCACAGATATGGCCAGGACCCCTCACGCTTCCCAGCTGGGAGAAGCCCTCCGAGCAGCCCCCAGCCTGTGGCCATCACCACCGTTCACCTAATACTTACCTACCTCATTAAACACCCTCTTGCTGGTACCCTCCTGACCTCCCAGGCTGAAAAGGCGCGAGCATCGTGACCTTCAGGGCAGGTACATAAATCACCCAGGGTTGGCAGGAGTGCTACTGGGTCCGGGTCCCAGAGGCAGGGCCCTGCCAGGCTTTAACCAGATGCTCCCGTGGCTGCACTCTGCCCTGCTCTTTCTACCAGAAGCTTCCCGAGCGCCAGAGGACCGAGGTTGCCTGCACAAGGTCTTATCATTCGGAGCCTCCGCAAAACAGGCAGGCCGGGACCTGTAGGCCATCGTAGGGCATCACTGTCCGCTGAGATCTCCGAGTGAGTGAGGGCCAGCCTAGAGAAGGGGAGGGCCTGGCCTGAGGCCACACAGCAATCTAACCAAAGCAGCCGGCATTCCCCGGTCACCTCAACCAGAAAAATCCTCCTCCCCCTCCTCCTCCTCATCTAGCAGCCATGGCCCATCCTCCAGGCCTTCCTAAGCCCCTGCCTGATGTTGAGGGCTCCATGTGAGCACCCTCAGAACCTAACACACTTCGGCCCCCTTCAAATACCCTCCCAACTATTTATTTGTCTTTTTTTTTTTTTAAGATTTTATTTATTTATTTGACAGAGAAAGACACAGCGAGAGAGGGAGCACAAGCAGGGGGAGTGGGAGAGGGAGAAGCAGGCTTCCCGCTGAGCAGGGAGCCCGATGTGGGGCTTGATCCCAGGACCCTGGGATCATGACCTGAGCCGAAGGCAGACGCTTAACGACTGAGTCACCAAGACGCCCCTCTTTTTTTTTTAATTTACTCATTTTTTCCAACCTGAGTCTCATCCGAAGCAATAACATCCACAAAACCACTGGTAGGAATGTGCTCATTAGATGTGTGTCCAATAGATATTAAAACAAATACATAAACCAGGAAAATAGAAACTGTGATCACCTCCTGTCCCACTCACAGGTGAAATGCAAACCACCCTTGGACAAATGCTGTGTCCTTGTGCTTAACGTACACGATGACCCATCGTGGTTGGTAGACAGTGCCCATTTCACGGATGAGGCAAACAGAGCCTCGGAGGTCAGTGAAAGCTGGCAGAGCCTCCTGGTCAACCAGCCCGACTGGGGCAGAGCTGCAGTTCAGACCAGGGCTTGGGTGACACTGAGGCCAGCCTCACAGCCCTTCCCTCTGCTGCTTCTAGAAGTCGGACGTGCCAGGAAACTGTCAACCCCGCTCAGCAATGGAAAATTACTGGAGGTGAAAGGGACCACCCAGTCAGCAGGGCTCCCCATCTACAGATGAAGACACTGAGGCCCTGGTGGGCAATCACCCAGCCACAGACAGACCCTGGGTCCCAGCCTCCTAGCCCCCCACCCCTAGCAGTCCCCAGGGACCTTCCCCAGGCCGTTTGTCCAACCTGCACCTGGCCCTAAGCCTGCCTACCTTTTGCTCCCTGTGATATTTCTTTTGCTTCCTGAGATATTTGTCATTTTCTGGGGTATGACAGGGGGAGAGTCAGCTCAATGAAGAAGCCGAGGAAAATGGATAAATCCTTCCACTGCACTGAAGTGTAGAATCTTTTCAGGTGGGCCATGGTCCAGGCCAACAAGAGACAGGCTGAGGAAGCAGAGGATGCAGAAAAAGAGGTTCCCTCACCCCCAAGAAATTCTGGAACAGCCACAGCACCCTCTTTGGAGTCCCAGCCTCTGCACAGGGCCCCTTTCCTCCTAGAATGTTCTTCACCCCAAATTCACCCATAGGCATGCAACCTAAACGTCTCCTCTGATGCTTTCCCGAGCACCCTCTCCAAGTGGGACCCCTGCTTCTCTCTTCCTCTGTTTTTACGTCATAGCATATCCAGCCAAATTTGTACTCATGATTGCACTGGTGGGTTGACCTGATTCATGTCTCCCCCTGACTCGGCAGCTCCCCGAGGACAAGGGCCTGTCTTCCCAGTTCCCTGCTGTTTACCAGCTCTAGGCACAGAGTGGGTCCTGAATAAATACTTGTTGAATGAATGAATGTATGATTGAGTGCCTTGCCTTGAGGACTAGACCCCTTGTAAGTCTTAATATCCTCTTAGCACCCAGGAGAGGAATGAATGAAGGGAGGGAGGGAGGGAAGGAAGGAGAGAAGGAAGGAAGGGAGGAAGGAAGGAGAGATAATGAACCCTCACATTTTAAACTAGCCCAGAGAGGGAAAAGCTTTGCCTGAGGTCACACAGCAAGACAGCAACCAAGCAGCCAAGTATCAGAGTCCCTAAGCTCAGGCCTCCTCGCCGGCGCCGCTCTCCCACCTTCTGCACCCGCAGGGGGGACGCGTGCACTGGCTTCCAGGGACGGCGGCAGGACGCTGGCCAGAAGCCGGACTCCTGCGGGCCTCCCCGCTCTCCATCCCGCGAGCCACAAAGTCCCAGGCAGAAAGCAGTTGGGGAGATCGGCCCTCCCGTCACAGACAATTGAATTCCAGCCAATTTATCTGTCAGGACGGCACTCACAGACCCGAATCCCGGAGCTTATGACTCTGTAGTCAAAACACACCCCTGACGCCTTCCCCTTATGAATTATGGGCCCACATCTCAGGCGAGAGGCTCCAGCTGACCTACTTCCCTCTCGCTGCAGATCGGGAGAAGGCTGCAGGCAGTGGCCAAGGTGGGGGTTAACTCGCTGTGGATGGACTCTTGTGCATCAGCTGCAGGAGGGCTGGGCACCGGGGTGGTGCCTGGCTGGTCCTGTGCCGTCCACACCCCACAGACAGCCATGGCCCGGCATCCCCTGGCATCTAGACAAAACAGGAGTCACAGGCTGGGGGACAGATGGGGTCCATCAGGAAATCAAAGCTGCCCAGGGCCGCTAGAGCCGCCTGACCAGGGAAGGGGGCTGCAGCGCCTGCCTCGGGGTTGGTGGCATTGAGGAGGCTTGTCGGGGGCAACCCACGATGAGGAGGTAAAGTAGCCACTGGTTTCTGCATCTGCCTCTCTGTCTCTTGATTCATTCATTCATTCCTTCGGGCTGTCCCTCATTCATTCATTCACTCAGTCGGCCAGCCAGCCAGTCCATCATCGAACCATCCCCCCACGGTACATGGCTAAGACTCAAATGCTGGAGTCCTCCGGGTATCAGGCTCAGCTCCTCCCCACCAGGCCTCTTGGGCCCACTGGTTCATCTCTCTGTGCCTCGCCTTGCTTATCTGTAAAATGGGATAGGAGTTCGATGGTGAGGGTGTGGTGTTTAGCAGAGGGCCCAGCAGGAAGCAGCCAGCGCCGGCCCTTATTGTTATCATTAGGCCTCTAATTTTGTGATGTGAAAAGAGCACGATCCTAGGAGTGGATTCATGCACGAACCTCTTATTAAAGAGTATGACTGTGCAAGTAATTGCTACGTACCAGAGTGCATGGAGGGGGATGTGTTCGTGGAGGACCTCCTAGAGGAGATGGCTCCTAGGCTGGGTTTTGCAGAATGAGTAGGAGTTTCCTGGAGAGACGTAACAGAAGGGCGTTCCAAGCAGTGGGAACATCATTGTTAAAATCCTAGAGGCTCCAAAGGCCTACTGGGCTGAGTAGAGCTGGAGTGTGAGGTGCATATAGGACACGGACAAAGGACCTAATCGGGCCTGAACAGCAAAGCTGGGAAGCAACCACACTATCCTGAGTCATGGCTCCTGAGGGTCCAGCCACTGGTTCAAAGAGTCATCATTTCCTAAGCCCTACTATGCACCGGGCTCTTTATTGATGTGGTCTCTCTTAATTATCCAGCACTCTGAGCTGGCTTCCATGTCCTCTTTGGACAGATGGGAAACTGAGACCCGGAGTGTTAAATATCTACCTACCCAAAGCCACACAGCTAGGAAGGGAAAGAGCCGGGATTTGAACCCAGATCTCTGTGTCTCCTCACTCAGTCCCTCTCCACACCTGCAGGTCTGGGCCAGGGGCGGGGTGTGGGACATGAAATTGTACAAGTGTATGAGTGTGTGCATGTATTGGAGGGGTGTGCAAATATATGCATGAGTACCCGTGAGTGTGTGTGTGGGCACGCCTGCAGTGTGGACACACATGGATGAGCATACCAGTATATTTGAGTATATGTGTGCATGTGCGTGTTTGTATAAACACACACATGCACTAAACATGGTTAAATGCATGGTCCCACATGAGTGTGACAGGGTGCCTCCCTGTGCATGTGTGTGCGTGCACGCACATGTAAATATAGGCATGACCACGGCATACGCACGTGTGCACCAGTGTGTGCATGCACCGTGGCTGAGTGTAAGCACGAGCACACGTGTGTGTGACTCCGCATTCCCTCACATGTGTGCACGCATGTGGGCACGCCTACTGCATGAACACGTGTGTATAGGCGTGAGCACGTGCCGCGGAGGCTCCGTGCACGTGTGCGTGCGTTCTCAGGAGGGCGTGGGGCTCCCCACGTGTGCATCTCCGGCCATTCTCCAAGCAGCCTGCAGCACAAGCCCCAGAGGCTGAAACACGGGGCTCCCTTTTTCTCTCGGCTCCTCTCAAGCAAATGGTCCGACTCCGTCAATACTAGGAGGACGGATATTTTCAGGTAGTGATTTTCATATAAAAAAACGACAGCCTCATAAATCAGGCCGAAACGGCGGTCATCACAGCCTCCGGATTAAACACACATAGTGGCTTGTTGCAGCATAAATCACACGGATGTGACTTGGGCCAGGCTGGGTGAGGACGTATGTACGTACCGCCCGAGACGGTCGCTCTCTCCGCCGTCTGTGTCAGGCCTGGGGCAGGATTCCCGCTTGGCTGGTCCCCAGGGGCCGATGCGGGAGGGCTCGTGACGGTGGGTCAACAGCCAACCCCAGGGCAGAGGAAGGCAGAGGCTGAACGGGGAGAGAGAGACCCGAGTGCCTGCCCCAGCCCCGCTGCTCCCTGCTGTGCATCTTTGGGCTGGTCGTTTGACCTCTCTGAGCCTTAGTCTCTTTTTTCTGTAAAATGGGAATCTTGGTCACACTTCGCTGAGATGTTACTGGGGTTAGACGAGATAAAGCAGCAAGGGCCTGGCTCCGCTCAGCGCACAGAGTCAGAGCACAGCCCCTGTTCCCTGCTCTGGGGATTGCTGTTCCTGCAGCTACTAGCTCACATCCGGAGGGAAAGCCCCACCTCGCAGAGGAGACCTGCCTGGCCCGCTCACCTTGTCTGAACGGACGCTTCCTCCCCAGAACCCACGGATCCGTCAGGGAAGGAGAAGGACAGGTGCCACCGTCTGGGCAGCCCGCTCGGCTCTGGGCCCACACGGTCCAGTGTTGCACGGTCGCTCTGCAGACAGGACAGCCTGGGAGGTCTTGTCAGTCATGCCCCTGTCCCCACGAGCTCCTGAACCCACCCGACCGGGGCCAGAATCCCGGGCCCTTCCCTGCAACTTCCTAAACCTCAGTGTCCCCATCTGTAAAATGGAGGCATGAAAGTCCCTGCCTCCAAATTCAGTAAGATAATCTGTGAAAAGTGCTCATCAAGAGTACCTGGCTATTACTACTCTTATTATTATTTTTTTTTTTTAAGATTTTATTAACTCATTGGAGACAGAGAGAGAGAGAAAGCATAAGTGGTGGGGAGGGGGCAGAGGGAGAGGCAGAAGCAGGCTCCCCGCTGAGCAGGGACCCCCCCCCAATGCAGGCCTCGATCCCAGGACCCTGAGATCATGACCTGAGCCGAAGGCAGACGCTTCCCCCTCTGAGCCACCCAGGCGCCCCTTATCATTATTATTTCTGTCTTTCATGAATGGCATTCCATTTGCTCTCCCTTCGAATTAAGCCTTTCTCACTCTCTTCCCTTCTTCCTTCTGCCCCCCCTCCCCGTCTTACCTGCAGCCTGCAGCTTCAGGGGCCCCCCTGGGCAGGAGGCTGGGTCTGGAGGTAAAAGCTGACTGAGGTCACTTAGCATCGGCCACAGAGGCTTTCTAACTCTCTGACTTCAAGCTGCACCCAGAGTGGGGACCCACCAAGGGCAGGGCTGGCGGTGGCAAAGGGGGTTCCTTCCGAACCAGCCGAACACCCACCACTGAGAAATTGGAGGCAGGAGGCTTGGCCCTGGGAGAAGCAAAAGGGCAAGCTATAGAGGCCGACCCCCATTCAGATGCCAACCAGTCCCCCTCTGAGCCTGTTCCCTCATCGATAAAATGCAGCTAGCGCAGGTGGAGAGTCACCCTGCCCAGCTGTGCCCATCGGGGTGCGGGTGATCAGTAGACTGTTTGCCACACACACCCCACCTCCCAAACCCAGAGGGCCTCAGGTGCGGGCTTGCAGGTTTGGACGGCGCCTCCCAGGGAGCTCAGATGCTCCGCCGCGGAGACCCGCAAACAGGGATGAAGGCAGAACAGGTTTGACTTTGCCTGGTACCCAGATGACACCACCCAGGACGCTATGCACATGGCTGTTTTTTTAAATGCAATCGTTTTGCCCAACGAGCCAATCTCCCTGCCTGTGGTTTCTCTGTGTTGAAAGCTGCGCTTTTGTCAAGGTAAGCTTGTAAAAGGCATCTGGACACTTGTAAGCCCCTTGCCCCTCTCTGGTTGATAATATGGATCTGAGGGCCCAGAACACAAAGCAGCCCGGGGCTAACCTTTCTCCTTGAGACTCCCTGGGGCTCAAGCACCGTGCCCTGTGCCTCCTCCCAGACCAGGGCCTCCGGAAGCCCCAGCTTTCTGCACCCCATCTCCCACCCACCGTGAGTCACCTGCTCACCTTCATCCTAACACAGAGCCCCCATGTCTTTCTTTTCCTTTTGCTTGGTGCCTGGAGCTTCGCGGACATTTTGCAAATAATTCTGCTTCCTCTCTTCAAACTGTCCCAATCGGGCTGCCGAGACGTGACTCAGTGCCCCTCTCCTCCCCCTTAACCCTTCTCTCATGCCGCTGATTCATCCCTCCCTTCCTCTCGCTCTTCCCTTTACCTAGATTCCTCAAACTCCCAGCCAGGCCTCCCAAAATCCAAGGCCTGGCCCATCTCAGACAGCCCTGGGTTCAAATCAAACCTCCTGCTCTTCCCGGCTATAGGCCTTAGTAAATTCTTCATCTCTCTGGCTTGCTTATAGTAAAAGTGTTAGACTCATCAGACTGTTGAGAGAATTTCATGAGAAAGTATACATAAAGCCTTTAGCCTTGTGGGAGCACGTAGTAGGCCTGTCATAGAGGTTCGTGCCTGTGTGGCTGCTAGTTCTCCTGTTAGGGTTGTTAGGGTTGTTGTTAGGGTTGTTAGGGTTACTATTACCCTGGGGCAAGAGAAAAGCAGGGCAGGGTGATCCAGAAAAAGGGAAACAGCCTCTGAAGTATAATGTAACGTGGCCCATATGACAGATTGGAGGGAAGGGACCAGCAAGGGAAAAGAGAGTAAGCCCCTGAAAACTTGTAAGAATTTTCATAATATCCTTAGATTCCAGCAAAGTCCCGAGTGTGGTGGGAAAAGACTGGTTTCCCCTGGGAACCAGCACAACATCCCTGTAAATCACACCCGGTTAAATGGAGCCCGCAGAGTTGAGAAGCCTTTCCCCACCCTCCCAGTTTCCACCAAGCAGCCTCCCAGACCCCCTTCCTCAAAAGAATGCTCAGATTCCAGGCCTGGGAATGGTGAGGCCCAGCCAGCTCTGGTATGCCAGCTACGGGGACCTGGGATCCCTCCGGAGCTGACAGAAGGACCAGAAGTCTCAGTCATAGCCACTCAGGGAGACTGATTTCCCCTCCATAGTCTGTCCCGTTCCCAGCGACCAACTCTCACTGGGCCCTGCTTCTCTCCTGCTCAAGAACTTTCCATGGCTGCCCACTGCCTGCCAGCCACACTCCAAATCCTCATGCCGACATGTGAGGCCCTTCCCGGTGGGCCTGCACCTGCTTTCTCACCTCATTTCCTCAAGTCTCCATGTTCTCTCCACCCACAGAGCCCTTACTTGAGCCACACCAGATTGTCTAGCCTTCCCCAATGCCTTCCAGTCTTCAACCTCCAGACCATCTGCATATGCTGTTCCCTCCACCTGGAATTCCATTTGCTTCTTCCTACCCTCCAGAGAACTCCTACTGACCCTTCAAGACCCACTTCATGTGGTGCCTTCTCAGTGAAGTTCACTAGAGCCAACCTCCTTCCTGTGTGTGTGCCCACACCTAGTTCATACAACGGTGAGCGCACACACCTACAGTGCCACCCATGGAGACACAGGAGGTCACAGATAGAATGGCCCTTGTGAATCATCTAGTCTCAGTCTGACTTTTTAGTAACAGAATTCTTTGTTCAAACAAAATTTTAAAGTGGAATTCCAGGTCAGCTCCAGTTGAAATGGGATGAGAGTCCACATTAATTGGGACCCTTTGGGTTACAAGTTACAGAAACTCAACTCATAATTGCTGAAGAAAAAAAAAGGAATTTATAAGCTCATAGGCTCCTATAACTGAAAAGTCCAAGGCGTCAGGTATGGCTGGATCCAGGAGTTGGGAAGCTGACATTGGGAATCTGTTTTGTATTTTGGTACCACTTTCCTTCGCATCGGCTTCATTCTCAGACAAGCTCTTCCCAAATCATGACCAAGATGGCCCCCAAAGCTCTAGTCTCTCATTCCCCTGGCTCGGCTGCCCCAAAGTTAAGAGAGACTTACTCTATATAGTTCTAGCAAAAATGCCAGGAAGAAGGTTCAGTGGCTATGACTGGCCATACATGAGTCATGAGATTGCTCCAAACCAATCACTGTAGCCAGGATAATTTGCTGATCTTACTGGCCAATCCTGGGTCAGAGCCACCCTCTGGAGCCAGGAGGTGGGTTAACCCTTCCAGAACTACATAGACTAATAAGAGCGGTGGAAGAGAGATTCCCCAAGGGAAAATCAGGGTGCCAGCACCCAAAAAAAGGAGTCTGGACAGACTCCCCAAAATTGATGCCCACTCTGCTGAAATCTTATCCCATCTGCCTTTTTTTTAAGCCCCCAAGACATTTTCTGAAACCCTACGGTTCTGCAGGACATGACTTGAAAACCATACCACTAGTCCCATTCTATAGAAGAAAAAATAAAGGCCCAGAGAAGGAAAGTGGCTCCCCAAAAGTCACACAGCACACTCCATCCTCACACTCTCAATTCCCTGAAAGAGCCAAAGCCTCCTTGATGAGTCTCTTCCCTGCTGGGTCCATAGCGTCTCCATAACCGGGTTTGGCTGAAAGGATTTGTCAGTTGTCGGCTTGCTTGTCTAACTAAATTAATGTTTTACATTTCTCCTCTAGTTTGCAAACTTTTTAAAAATTAATCCCATCATTTCAACAAGTGTAACAACTAAATTATCATCTTTACATGATTAAGGAGCCTGCCGCGTCTTCTCTTGGCAAACACTGCATGCACATAATTTTACTAAATGTAATAAACCAACCATAGAACTATTAATTTTGCCATGGTATTCATAACAATTAGAAACGCATGAACCTTAAAATGATAAAAACTGAATGGAATACTGAAATTGCAGGAAATCCCCAAACCTCCTTCTACAGGCTGAAGACAATGTCATGAGATGCAGATTAGGGTCGAGAGACAGAAATTAGATGCCGTTTGCCTCTTAGCTCCATTGCTATACACTCAGAACGTGACAGACCAGGGTAGGAGCACTTGGCTACCTCGACGAAGCATTCCTCAAAATCCAGACATCTATGAGAAACAACGTATTGGGAAAAACTGCCTAAGTATTCAGAGCTTTAATAGCCTCTAAGAGGGGTCTAGTCCGGAAATAGCAAATACATGGTAAAGGTTCCATCACCTCACTTCCCACACCCATGGCAGACACTATCAATTGATCACAGAACTCTTTCCTGCCAAGTCCAGACAGCTTGGCGATCTCAACACAGCCCTCCAAGGCAGGCATTACCAATCAATCACAAGATGATCTTATTTACAGTTCCAAACGTAGCCTAATCTTGCTAGTTTACAGGGAGAGAAACTGCAGAGAGGAAAATGCTGCAGAGAGGTAAATAACTTGCTCAAAGTCAAATAGAGATTCAGGGCAGAGTCTAAACAGGAGCTGTAAAGCTACACTACAGGCCAGGAGGCTGAGCCCTCACTACCAGACTGTTCCTCTTTCAACCTGCTAAAGCAAAACCTTTCTCTACAAGCTCTTGGTAAATCAAGTACTCCCTCATCTCCTCTCCTTTTCCTTCTCTCACCATCTTATCAAATTTATACTAGCCTTTTTTTCTTTCCTGCATTATTGGCGAAACAGCACATCTTAGTACAACATTCCTAGAGAACAATTTGGCAGTTTGTATCAAAAGCCTTAAACATCAAATATCCTCTTGCTCAGAATTCCTAGAATTTATCCCTAGAACTTAAATGGACAAAGACCCAGAAGCAGGTTCATCATAATATGGAATATTATCATTAAATGGAATAAAATTGAAAATAACCTAATGATTTAAATTATTTTAAAGACATTTGAAAATGAGCTATTTAAAACACAAAAGATGATAACAGAATTTTTTTAGTAATAAATACAACTTTTCAAATGTTATATGTAGTTTGGTGTCATTTCTATAAAAAACAAACACGGACAGACATACACATACCTAGGGTTACCATACACAGTGGCCCAGGCTGTGCATTAGATAACTATAATCACTCAAAAATACCATATGAATGGTGCCCACTGGAATTGGTCAATGCAACATCCCTGCATATAGCTTGAAAAGTATGAAGGATTATTTACCAAAATAGTAATAGTGGCTACTGGTAAGAGTAATTTTATTTTTAATCCTTATCTTGATGTTCTAGGATTTTTATCATGAACATGGCTCACTTGGTAAAACATATAAAATAATAATCCTTCCAAAGCACTGTCCTGCTTGAAATCCATTTGTTACATATCCTGGCTTATTTCATTACATATCCTGGCTTACCCTGGCGTGTTTTGTGTGTGTGTGTTTATTTTACAACATTAAATCAGCATTAATGGAGGACCCACGAGGCCCAGGCATTGTGCTAGGGATGCAATCTCCATCTTTACGAGTTTCAAATCTAATGAGAGGGATGCACATCAAGCAAATGCCCTGCAAAGCATTGTGAGCTAGAGCTGCGAGGGAGGAGAGAGAAGCCCGCCTTGGTGTGCAGTGGGGGAGGCTCTGGGAAGGCATCCAGGATGTTCCATAAGGTGCACTACAGGGCAGTCTTGTCTTTCCCTCTAGACCAAGCATCTGGTGGCAGATACTGTGCCTTGTCAAATTCTTCAAGCCCAGACACACCCCAGTAAGGGCTGGGGTCAGCCAGCTTCCAACACGCACCTGCAGGTTGAACACAGCCCAAGACTTTCCATAACACTCAGCCTAACACCTCAGAGCTTTGAAGCCAGTGGATCTGGGTTTGAATCCAGACAACAACTGAATCTCGGTTTCCTCTTCTATGAATTGGGTAGAATTCCTAACTCCTGAGGATTACGTGAAGTCAGACGGGCGATGCACGATGCCCCGCTTTGAAGAAGTGTTCCATCAGTGGTGGTGTTTCTTATTTATTTTTACTATTAATATACTGGGGTCTCCGCTGATGAAGGCACCAGACAACAGTCCCACCAAAGCCCCTCTGGAAGGGACTGGAAAAGGATCAGAAAACGAGTGCTATCCCAACCTGGTGAGCTCCCACTACCCCCGGCCGCAGCCAGCAGGTGGTGGCAGAAGTGACCTAGATATTGCAAGGTACACACAAGGTGCATCTATGACCCCTACCCTTCGAGTAACATTGAGGTGACCTGAACAGGTCTGAGAAGTGGCATTTCCCTCCTTGGCCCCAAATGCTGCTCTGTAGGCCAAGGACCTCCCATTTTCCTCTTCAGGATGCATGGAAAGCCCATTCACGAATGAGAGGAACTCGACTCGGAGTCCGGAGTCCTGACTTTCCATCCTGGCTCTGTCGGAAGACTGTGGGCAAGACCCCTGCCGCTGGGAAACCCCGTTTCCCCACTGGTAAATGGAGGATTGGGTTTGAGGTTTCTATAGGTCCTCCCACCCCTGAGTCTGACTTTCTTTTTTTTTTTTTAAGATTTTATTTTATTGGAGAGAGAGAGAGAGAAAGAGAGAGCATGAGCCGGGGGGGAGTGGGGGCAGAAGGAGAGGGAGAGAGACAATCCCAAGCAGACTCCCCACTGAGCGCTGAGCATGATGCTGGGCTCCATCCCAGGACCCTGAGATCATGACCTGAGCCGAAATCAAGAGTCAGGCACTTAGCCAGGTGAGTCTGACTTTCCGATACTGCACGGGTCTTGGCTTCAGACAAGCCTCATTGTTGGGCATCTCCCTCCTCCCGGCCTGTGGCGATTTCCCTTCCAAGCCTCCAAGCCTTTGTCTAGGCCATTAGACCTTCCAGAGGATGCTGTTCCCAGTCAAGTTTCCCCTCTCCTATCCCCCAAACAAGACCCAAACCTCCTTGACCTGAGTCCCTTCCCTGAACAACCATAGGCTCCCAGCTCCCAGATGGTGAGCCCCACTTAACCCCTGGTCCCTAAGGCTATCTCTGCACAGCTGGGCGCCATGACACCACGGGCTGACTGCCCAGGCCCCTGAGACCCACCACATGTCTGGGCAAGCCCCCAGACAGTGCTTTGGACCACCTCTCCTGAGGACCTGGTTGACCAACAGGCTGGAATCATTCAGTCATTCAGTGACCATGCACCCAGCCCCTGTGCTGTGCTAAGGCACATGATGGGTGCCAGGAAAGCCAAATGGGTAATGTCCAGGCCTGTCTCCAAGGAGCTCACTGCCCCGGACAGGAGAGGAGCAAACGGGTAGCAGGCAGAAAACGCAGCATGGGCGGGTTGAGGTATGAGGGAGAAGAGAGCAAACACATGCAAAATTGCAGGTGATCCAGTCGTGCGTGTGGGGCTTGGACAGGGGAGGGGCAGGGCCGGGGAGGGCAGGGTCCAGACCCCAGGAGATCCTTGAGAAGCTAGATTGGAGGCAGGGAGTGAGCTGCGTCTTGGAGGAGCTTCTGGCTGCTGTGTGGCGGGTGAGCTGTGAAGGGGAGAACGGACGTTGGCAGTCTTTGAGGAGAGGGAAGATGGCGGCACCAACTCGTGGTGTCAATGTGGGAGGGGAGAGGCAGAAAGACTCAAGAGAGGTTTGTCAGGTAGATTCACAAGGCCTCGGGGATGGTTGTGCCTGGGGATTCGTGGGAGAGAGGAGTCGAGGGCGCCTCCTGGAAAGACAGAGGTGTTCCTCCTATTTATGAGACAAGCCACCCCCGAGGAGAGCGAGGAGGGAAGGGGAAGGGGTGGCAGGTTCCGCTGGGGACGCGTCAAGTTCCAGACGTCACCTGTCCACAGCTAAACACACGGCAGATGCTCTAGAACAGGAACGAAGGCGCTGACAGCCACGTTGGTCCGATGGCCCAGTGAATGACGCTCCACAGAATGGACGGGGCTCAGCGGTGTGAAATGAAGCCTCAACCCAGAACTGGCCAGGACGCCCCCACTTAAGCAGAGTCCTCTACTAACCGGAAGGCCCAATTCCAGATGCCGCGGCCTGACCACCAGAAGACTGGGGCCCCCGTCGGGCCTCTGCCCTGGGCTGACGGTGTCACCCTGGACGCGTCCCCGTGGCCCCCTGAGCCTCTCAGGGCTGCTAGGGGGCTCGGAATCAAGAGAGGGCGTGTTGAGAGGGGGAAAGAGAGCTTTCTCAGAGGGCAAATGGAAAGTGCTAGGCAAATCGGGCTGGGTGTTGTTGCCAATTTCCCCACGCGCCCGCCGGGCCACCTGCCCCTCGTGCCCCAGCTTCTTCGACCCCGATCCCCTGCCCAGCCTCCCCGACTGCCATCCCCCAGACTCATCCCACCTCTATTTCGGAGTCGCTGGAGGAAAATCAGTGCCAGCGAGGTAGGCAAAACGGTGTCGGCAGGCATGGCCCCAGCGGGGCGTGAACATCCCCGGGACGCGATTGCGCCCCTTCATCTCGCAGTGTGTTCGCCAAAGTGAGCTCTGGCCTCGCTGCGAACCCGATAAGTCTTTCAGTTTGACATGAAACTCCACATTTTTCCTCTTTAGAAAAATGTCACCCACATTCCTCTGTTTCATTACTCTCGGCTGTGCGGCTCCGGCCGTTAGGGAAATTGCCTGAGCTGGACGCCGCCCTCGCCTGCCCGGACCGTCACCCCAACTGCACCTTCCTGTCTTGTTACAGCCCAGCCTCTTTTTTCCATCCTCTCTCCATTTATGTATCCGACGAGCATATATTGAGCACCTACTGTTTGCCAGGCACCATCCAGAAGCGGAGGATGCAGCAGCGAGTAACACAAGGTCCCTGTGTTCACAAGACAGTAAACGAAGAAGCAAACAGATGTGGGCAATAGATGATATTTTCCAAGGGTGGTCACAAATGCCTCCCCTGTCCCTGGTACTCAAGAGGTGGAGCCTCAGTCTCCTCTTCTTTGAAAATAGGCAGACCCTTGTGACAGCCTGACCAACAGAGGATGGCTGAAGGTGGCTGTGTCAGCCTGGCTCAGTGACATCACGCACTTCCACTGTGCTCCGTGGGGAGACGCGCTCTTGGAACCAGCCTCCATGCTAGAAGGGAGACCGAGCAGCTCGTGGACCATGAAGAGGGACAGAAGTCTCCAATCAAACCTCGGCAGCCAACGCCACTTGCAGCAGCGAGGAGTCCTTTCTGCTGAGTCCTCCCCAAATGACAGATTCAAGAGCCAAGTGAATGATTGTTGTTATTTTAAGCCAGTAAGTGATGGGGTCTTTTGGGAACCCAGCCACAGATAACCTAGAACAGCATACAAAGTGACAAGGGTGGTGATGAGCGCTAGCAAGAAAAATCAAACCAGGAGATGAGGGAAGTCAAGGAGAGGAGCAGGGGGAAATGGAACTTGGCGGAGACGGGTCTCCAACCCAGCCCTGCCTGATCCCAGTGCCCAAACTCTGTTCACCAACCCCACGGACATGCTGGGAACACATCTACTAAAGAAGAAGAGCCTTAGAGACAGTCTCTTTCCTAGGGTGAGAATTGCAACCCCAGCCTCTGCTTGCATACTTCTGGTGATGGAGAGATCACTCCTTAGCCAGGCAGCCCTGCTGGATAGAACAGCTCTGGCCATGGGAACCAGCTTTGTTCCACCCAGGGAGGCCTGGCTCCCTCCCTGCACAGCTCTCAGGGGCCATGTGGACACAGTCAGGGACATGTGTCCCCCCCCACCCCCTGTAGCCCATTCTACATCCATGGTGACCCTCAGAGAAAAGACTGGACACTAAAAATGTAATCAGGAGCAGGATGGAGTCCCAACCAGGGAAAACATCTGTCATCATACAAGGGAGGGGGTCACGGGGGACATGTCGCAGAGTGTATGCCAAAGTTCTGAGCCTAAATAGCAAAGCTGCTGAAATGTTAGCAAAATCATGCTTATATATTCACAAGCTTTTTTGAGGAACTGGCCACCAATAGGGCCCCAAGCTCCACCCCATCCCATTCCAAAACCTGAACGACTCCTGAAATAAAAGCAGAGGTTTTACAATCACAAAGACCTGAGTTTGAGTCCTTTCTACAGGCTGTGTACTTGCTGTGTGATCTTGGGCAAATCACTGCCCCTCTCTGAGCCCCAAAGTCAAACCAACACGGATGTATTTGTGGCCTCCAGCGTGATTTCTGTGCTGATCTACTTAGTAGTTTCCTCTAAACTGACCTCCCTCTTTTACTTTAACTGATTTTTTTTTACTTAAACTTATTTTTAAAGATTTTTGTTTATGGGGCGCCTGGGTGGCTCAGTCGCTACGCGTCTGCCTTCGGCTCAGGTCATGATCCCAGGGTCCTGGGATCAAGCCCTGCATCGGGCTCCCCGCTCCGCGGGAAGCCTGCTTCTCCCTCTCCCACTCCCCCTGCTTGTGTTCCCTCTCTTGCTGTGTCTCTCTCTGTCAAATAAATAAATAAAAATCTAAAAAGATTTTTAGGACCCTGGGATCATGACCTGAGCCGAAGGCAGACGCGTAATGACTGAGCCACCCAGCCGCCCCATACTTAAACTTATTTTTAAAAGAAACTTAAGATCCCACCTTACGTGGGAAACCAGTATAAGATGCCATCGATAAAAAGGAACCATCAAAACGAAGAAAAAACAGTGCTGCTAACTTAGAGACAAACATGGTTGCCTTCCCCACCTCCCAAGGCGTGACAAAGGAAGATAAACCAGTCTTAGGGACCAGTGTTACTGACACATTAGCACCCAATTGAGACTTTCTCCCTGGTGTTACCAGGAGATTGAAGGGAAACCAGCAAGAAGCCACTTTCTGACTGTCAAATGCCCTTTGTGCCCACAGCAGCATCTCTCCCAGCCCTGGGCAGGTGGTCCAGCCCTTGGGAAGTCCGGAAGTCCCGACCTACAACGACCAAGGCAGGGAGGGAATGATCTATGGACTTCCAACAATGGCCCAAGACTCCATTGAACAACCAGTACAGGAAGTCCCAAAACTGCAGAAACCAAGAAGGGGAGCCTCTGAATGGGCTTTTTGGGGACATTGGGAATGTGTCACCTTGTAGACCACCATAGGCCTCCCCAACCCTAGACACCAGCCAGCATGGCTACAGCCCAGACCCAGGAGAACACGGGGGTCAGCAAGAGGCTTTGGGCAGGGGAAAGTCCTGGGGGTCCACTGGGATCGTCCCATTCTTTGTGATAAGCCTGTCCCCCCACACACTGAACCTTGGTTTTATAGCTCCTTTGTTAACAGGTTATGTGTCCCTGAGCTAGTGGCCTTACTTCTTTGAGCCTCGACTGCCTCTCTGTGCCTCAGTTTCCCCCTGTACAGAATCAACTTACCCATCAGGCATGGCAGTCACGGAGCCCAAGGCCCACGATAGCATTAAGGGCTTTGAAAATGTTTTCATTTCTGTTAAAATCAGAAGAAGAAGAAAAGAACTTTTGAACTCAATGGTTTAATATATAAAATTAATATTTTCATCATTATACTAACATAGTCATAAAATATCATTTTTAGTATTCTTTTAATGGAGAAAGGGGCTTGTGAAAACTAAAATGTGACCCCTACAAAACAGGGATGAAAAACAGTACCTGCGTGGAAAACCTTTGGCCCGGGGCCCAGCACCTACAAAACATTTGACACATGCTTTTATTGTCATTCTTGGAGGAACTGGCATTGGTTTAGAAGTCAGGACATGGAAACCACTCTGGACTCTTTCTCCCTCTGTGTGATCTTTGGAAGCTGTCCCCTGACTGGCCTCAGTTTCCCCAGCTGTAAAATGAGAGTCCCAGAGTCAGGGATCCTCTTCTGGCTCTTTCTCTGCCTTTCTGCCTGGAGAAGCAAGAAGGCCCCCACCCACATAAACAGCCCCCCACCCCCAGAGGCAGACCAGCTGGCAGCTGGACAGCTCACTCTTCAAAATTACATTGTCTCCCAGTCAGGTAAATATTACCAGTTCAGACAATAATTGTGGTTTCTCTTTTTTTGTTTATTTTTTTAATTCCCGGATGTTTGATTTGGCCCAGGCCCAGCTCCCAATGTTTTCACTGGGCCATCTCTGATTCCTGCTCCTGGCACCAGATTTCGCTATAGGGACTGGTAAAACTTCTTCCAGGGGGTTGATGAGCATGGTCTGGGCCACAGGACGTTCCTGACGGAGCCAGAGTTTGCGGGGTATAATGGCAGTGACCACTTCCTGAGCACCTACTCTGTGCCTCATGCTGTTCCAGGTTCTGGGACTCTGCCAGAAAGGTAAGAAGCATCCCTGGGGAGCTTCCTCTGCTCGCAGTGCAGAGGGTAAGGCAGGCATAGAATAAGTCCGTGCATGGGTAGGATGGAGGGGTCATGGGAGGGAACTGGGGAAAGCAGAGGGAGGGGACAAGGGGACCCTAAGAAGGCAGGCTCAGCTGTGCCAGCCAAGGTCCCTCCTAAAAATAAGTGACGTCCAAGCTGAGCCCTGCCTAACGGATGGGTGTCAACCAGGGAGTCCTAGCAGGTGGAATAGAATGTGCCAAGATTAAGGTGCTTTCCACCCCAGTGATGGAGATCAGCCTCATGTTCCAGGTGAGGAAACGGAGTCTTAGAGGGTCACATAATTGATAAAAGGCAGAGGCACCACTTGAACCCAGGCCTGGCTGCTTCCAAAATCCTTTCAGAACCACTCGACTACCTTTTCCCCTGCCCCCAACAGCCTCCCGTGGCTTCGATGCAGGCAAAGATCAGAACCCAGATCACCGACTGAGTCTCCAGAGAGGCTGTCACCCTTGTGTCAAAGTAACCCCCAGCGCCTCAAATCCCACCATCCCACCATCAGGGCCCAGCACTTATAAAATGTGGCTCCCCCACCGTGGGGCCCAGGGGCCCAGTGCTCTCCTCAGAGGGAACCCAAATGGGGAAACTGAGGCTGAGGCCGCTGAAGCGCTTTGCTCCAAGTCACCCAGTGCGGGAGACGGAGACGTGCCCCCCCCACCAGTGCTAAGCCCCCGAGCCTCAGCCCCCGTCTGTGGGCGGGACACCCCCCTCCCCAGACCCTCTGCTCGGGGCCCCAGCCCCCTCCCGCCCCTGCCCCAGGACAATGGGGCCTTTCACAACCAGACAAAGAGAAAAAGTTTAAAAGGCGAGAATTATGTTTCCACCACGGCGCAGGGGGTGGGGCGGGGAGAGGGAGGAGGGGGGCTGGGGAGAAGCCACCGCCACCGCAGAAACGGACCGGTGTGTATTTATTCACGTCTGACACAACACAATTTGATTTTCCACAGAAAAGATCAAATAATATTTCAGTTACAGTTAATTACACACCCCAAAAGCACATCAAAGAATGGCCCGCGTCCTCCCAGCCCTTGCTCCGCCGCACCGCGTGCGCCCGGATTTCACGCCCCGCTTCGTGGCGTCGGAGGCACGGGAGCCCAGCCCTTCCCGCCCACACGGGCCTTGGAGGCTGGGCCCCGGGGGCCAAGGTGCCTGCGCGGCCCTCAGGCCCCTCGCTGGGCCCCCAGGACGGTCCTGTCTCCGGTTGATGCCTGGTCTCCCCACCAAAATAGTAGCCCTGTTGGCAGGGTCTCACTAGGGCTCACTCTCCCCCGGTACCACTACCACCACTCACTCCCCCAGCAGGCAGGCAAGGTCGAGAGGTGCGCACGCAGATGTCCATTTGTTAGATGAGGAAACAGGCCCAGGAAGGTGAAGTGATTGGCCCAAGCTGAGGGACAAGCTACAGCGCCAGTAACTTTGGGGATGCAGAAGCGAAGCTGAAGCAGGGGGACACCTCTGAGGTGTGACCTGGGAGGACCCCCCCCCCCCCAGCTGGGTGGGAGCCTTATCTCACCTTGCAGTGCTTCTGAGAACAATCACTGGTGCACACGGGAGAGACGATGTGGTTGAGAAAATTCTGGAAAGGCCAAGTCTGAGAATCACAGACTCTCAGAAACAGACTACTCATGTAATAACCTCAGAGAACCTGAGGATGATGGAATCTTAAAATCATCAAATTAGAAATTTCAAGAGCAAGAAGAGGGAGTCCCAACAGATGTCCTTTCCAAGGCGATCAGGGGGCCCAGAGAGGGTGTGTGCTCTGCCCGAGATGACACAGCAAGTAGGGTTGGGCTCCTGGCACCCTGGGGGCCATGTGGGGTGGTGGTCAGTGTACCCCGCCGCTCAGAGCTGCCAGGCACCCCTGCACGGGCACTCTGTGTGGAGGGGTGCGGGGTGGGGGGAGGGAAAAGCGGGAAGGATGGCTTAGTCTCAGAGTTTGTCAGAGGCAGGGTCACCCCACACCCACACCCTTTGCGTCCCCGAGCTCCATGCCAGAAATCTCTCCTAAGAGCCACCTGCCTCCAGGAAGGGCCTTTGAAGGACATGGAAAGGGTCTCTGCTCCCAATGATTAGAGCTCAGGGAACAGCGCCCCGGGGGGACAGGGTGCAGAGGTGAGGGCTGGGAGCCCCAGGCTCAAACAGCAGCTTTGCCAAGAGGTGGGAAAACCCCCAAATGCAGCTCCTTCTTCCCCAACCCCCAGATCCTGAAAGAACCCTGGGCCTCGGGCTGGAAGCTCCGTTTAATTGAGGGCTCACCACGCACTGGTGGGATCCCGCAGGCGGCCCCTTCCGCCCGCCGAACCTCTGCTTTGCCCTGCTGCGGGCTCAGGTCCGTGGGAAGCTCAGAGGAAGCGGCCTTGCTGGTGCAGGTTCCCAGTTGTGGGCACTCGTGGGGGTCGGAGGCTGCAGAAGGGCAGGCAGGGGCCTGGCAGCGGGCCGGGGGGCAGAGGGAGGGCAGGAACTATTCTGGGCCTTTCTCCCCCAGCACCGCTGCACCCCGAGGCTCAGACGGCAAACGACCATCCTGTTTGCCAGGCAAAGATGTTTCCTGTGCAGGCCTCGGCCAGGCTGAACCCACCCGGTGCCCACCGCAAGCCTTTCCCAGAAGTCTCTGCTCCTCAGCCACCTCGGGACAGAGCCCCGCGCACGCCCCACCCGGCTCCCCCTACAGCCTTCAACTGCCCCATCCCACCAGCCTCAGGTCCCGAAGGCCCAACCAAGAGTCCTAACACCGGACCTCACAAGCCTAAGATGTCAATAAATTAGATCAACTGCGGAGGCCTGGCACGTGGTAGGTTCATGATTCAAATGTGTGGCCTGGCTTTAAAGATACTTCTCACAGTTTCTGGCACACAAAAGGGAGCTTGAGAGCAAGGGTAGATGATGGGTGCCCCCAAGTCAGCAGGACCCAGCACTGTTCTGCACACAATGGGCGCCTTAGGGGTGTATGCTGACCTTCTCCCTGGATGAAGGCTGTTTGTTTCCTTGGGGGCAGAGCTGTATTTTATTTACCTCTGTACCTTGCGTATAATCTGTGCTTAACAAATATTTATTGGACGGATGGATGGACAGAGAGACAAATGGACGGACTGCCAGATGGATGGGCGGACGGATCAGTGGATGGGTGGGTAGCAGAATGAATAGATGGATAGTTGGAAAGAAGAAAGGGTGGATGAGTGAATGGATGACTGGCTAAATAAAAAAGGAGAAATCAACGGTGAAAAAATACTTTTTTGTTACAGGATTCAAGCATCCTAGATTCAAGTCACCTTAATGTGCTGTGCAGCCTTGGCCCGTGTAATCACCTTCTCTGAGCCTGTTTCCTCATTTGTCAAACGAGCATGGTGATTCTGCCCTACCAGCTCCCTGGGACGCCTGGAAGATTCCTTGTGGGGCTGGTGGGAATGACTTCCTAAACTGTAAAGTGTTCTGCCCTGGGCAGGTGGTGGGCCGTCCTGAGCCTCTGAGGGAGGCAGGCCAAATGGATGAACCCTGGCGTGGGGCAGCCTGGCAGGTGATGGAGGCACGGAGGGCCAGCACCCTGGTGGACTCGAATCCTGCGTGGCCGCCCTGATGGGCAGCAGCTCTTGCTCTGGTACAATTTTATGGCCTCTGAGAGCAGGCAAAGAGCTGCCCAGTGACAACTCGCTGGAAATTTATGGCTGGCCTCCTCCCTCCTGGCCCACTCTTCCTTCGCACAACTCTCACCAAAACTGAGCTCCCTAGGCTTGGCCACTGAGGCCTGAGACCTTCCGTGGGGCAGGGGAAAAGGGGCTGAATTAAGAGAAAGTAAAACTTTGTGGTTAAAGGCAGGGTGGAGGCAAGCTGAAAGACCAGGATCTGAGAAGCATTTGCTTGGCAAGACTGTGCAAGAGACTGAGTCACACTGCGTCAGGTTACAAAGTTGCCTGTTATCCAAGGTCCCTTGGGGAGAAACAGGAATGTGGCCACAGCAGGCACAATGGCCTCTTTTAGTCCCTGAGCATCCCTGTGCCCTCCCACCACAGGATCTTTGCACATGCTGCTTCCTCAGTCAGGTGCATCTTCTCCCCAAACTGATTTACATAGTTATCCAGGATGCATGGGTGGATCTAACACACATACACGTGTATGTGCAAGATGCCTGTGTGAATGTGTCCGTGATGCACCTGGAGCACATGTGGGCATGTGAAGAGCAAGGGCATGATTAGGAAAATCAGGGGACTGTTGTGGAGGGACATGCGTGTGTTGCAAGTGCTGAGTGTGGCCACAGATAGGCTGGGAAGGGGGCAGAGCTCCCATTTCTGGGATTTTACAGATCCTGAGCATTGCATGGCCTATCATGCATTATTAGCCCATGAACCCAATATGGGGCCAACTTGGATTATCCCCATTTCAGAGAGGGAGAAACTGAGGCACCCAGGAACTTGTTAGAGAATTTGCACCCTGACCCTAGAGGGGTTGTAACCATCTAGGAGGTGGAGCCAGGGGTGGCAAGGGAAGAGTCTTGCATGGGCCTGGAGGTGCTGGGTACCAAGAGCAAGCCAGGCTTGGGGCGGTCCCTGTGGACCAGGGTGACCTTGGGGAAGGACGGAGGGGTCTGGGGACAGGGAGATTGAGAAGAGCCGGAGACTGGGAGAGCAGAGCTAGGTGTGCCCCTGTCCTGGGAACCCAGGAATGCCGGTCTGGCCACCCAGTAGACTCCCTAGGGCTGTGCTCTGGTCACGAGGCACTGGCCGGCGTGGTCACCCCGGTCAGGCTGATTTATGGGCGCTCGCCACAGGGGCAATCAGCTGCAGCCAGATCTATTATTGATGAACTTCCCGAGCCCTGTTAATCAACTGCACATGCCCCCAGCAAGCAGCCCAGCAGTGGGGGCTCCAACACAGCCCCGAGGCCCCAGCGGCCCCCCCCACCCCCACCTATGGTCCGTATGGAGGAGAGAGAGTACACAGGGGCTTCGGGGCAGAATCTCAGCCATTTCAGTCCCAGCCACCCTGGGGAAAGTGGGGACATGCCAGGCTCTAGCCAAGACCCTCAGCAACGCACTGTGTGACCTTAGACCAGCTGCTTAATCTCTCTGACCCTTGGGCACAGATCACCTAGAACACTGCAACAGGGAACTGGACCAATGACTTCCTTGCCAACCCCCCAGAGACAGTGGGGTGGCATGAACTTCAGGAGACTAGCCCATCACTGGGACCCGGGTTCCAGTTCCTACTCAGGTACTTGCTGGCGGAAGAACAATGATGGGAGATGGAGGGGGGGAGGACCTTAATTTGGATGGAAGGGTCAATGAAGGCTTCCTGGAGACTGCTGAGGCATCAGGGAAGGAATGGTGGGTGGAATGTTCCAGGCAGAAGGAAGAAATGGAGCAAAGCAGTAGGAAGGAGGTGGGCAGGTTTTGAAGACCAGCAAGGAAGAGATACACATACACGTGACCGTGACCGGAGGGGAGCCAACCAGGGGAAGGGGGGTGGATAGGAGAGTCAGTGGTGGGGTGGGAATTTGAACCCAGGACTGGAGCACAGAGACAGGGGTCCGGAGCTGTCTTTCAGGAGTCTCTGCCCCGCCTCTGGCCAGGGTGATTCAGTAGCTTTCCCCCAGCTCCTCCTGGCTCCCTCCCCGATGTAGCTCCTCTGAACTTCATCTATCCCATCTCCTCCCCCCCCAACTTCTAGCAGCTTCCGGAGTCAGGAGGGAGACGCTCCTGGGTGGCATGGCCAGGACTCTGAACCCATCCTGATTTTGTACATGAAGACACTAAGGCTCAGATGGGGCAAGCAACCTATCCAAGACCCCACAGCTGAAACCACCCCATGAGCACCTGCTCTGGGGCAGGTGCAGGGCAGGGAGCGCACAACCCCACCCCTCCTTCTTCTGAGCATCTCGCCTCTTATCCACCGGTGGGGGGGGGGGGGGGGGGTGGCCCCGCAGGGAGGGGGGCGAGGTCTTTGTCTCACTCCTCAGAAAGGAACTGGGTTCAGAATTGTTTTGAGAGGGAAGAGGGCGCTGAATTTCAGTTTGTCTGTAGTCGTTTTTAATTGTCTTGAGACATTCCTTTTTCTCATCTTTTACTCAATTCATACAATATTTATCTTGTTTGTTATGGGTTTTTTCCCCTTTGAGTCCTCCTCCCACTCCCGTCCAAAAAAAAAAAAAAGGCAGTTATTTGTGTAGCTATGATTTGTGTCCTTTTACATCTATTTTCCTAAGTCTATCCTTTGGGGTCACACACACAGGATTGGAAGTAAAACGGAAGTGAAGCAAAGAGACAGAGAGAGAAAGGGACAGAGAAACAGAGAGAAGCAGAGACAGAGACGGAGAGACACAGAGAGACTGGAGGAGTCCGTGGAGAGAAGACAGGCACAGACGGAGGGACAGAGCAGGGACGAGAGCCCGGCGAGGTTGAAAGCAGAGAAGCCAGGGTGCTGAAGGCCAAAGTGACCAGTGGTCCGCAAGGCCTGGTGGAATCCGGAGCGGTACGGGACACCCCTGGATTCCGTCCTAACGTCTCCTGCCTCCTCCCTCCCTAGAGCAGAGTCACTTGAGAGCCGGGATCAGAGCAATGATTTCCCACCAGAGGCTCCCTCTGTGGACAGTAACATCTCCAGACCCTCGCAATCACGGGGCTCTCGACACCATGGGGTGGGCAGGGGGTTCCCCAAGTTCCTGGGTGCTGAGCAATCTCCGCCCTGTTGGTCATGCGGGGCGACCTGCTCCAGGAAGACAGAGGCCAACGGGGCGGTGACAGAACCAGCTGCTGAGGGACAGGAGGCTTCGAGGTGGGGGCCCCAGGGATGCTGCATCACCCTCGACAAGTCACCTCCTCTCTCTGGGCCTCCCCCATGTTCCCACAGCCTTTGGTGAGCCAGGGGGAGCTTTTCCAATGGAAGGGGTATTATTATTTCTGTGCGGAGCCTTGTTGTTGTTTGAAACGAAGGCTAAGAGACGGTGGTTCGGGCTACAAATTTGGAGACACTCGGACCTCGGGTCAAATCCTGACTGCCTCTTCCTGGCTGTGTGACCTTGGGCAAGTGCTTTCCCTCTCTGAGACTCAGTTTCTGCCTCTGTAAAACGGGTGGCAGCAGTCCCTGCCTTGTGAGTCGTTTGAAGGAATTAATAAGCAGGGAGCGGGGGGCCGCTGGTGCCCCAGCAAGTAGCCAGTAGGCGCTCAGCCATGCTGCCGTGCTCCTTCCCCTCTATCCCGAAGAGTAGACACATCTGGCCTCCTGCCAGTGACGGCCGCTCCCGGGCTCCCAGCTCCCTCTCCTCCCTCCGGCAAACACCTGTGCAGACCCCCTTTCCTGCCTCACGGAATGAAAATTATGTAAAGAGGCCCATGCTTCTCCCTTGCAGACAAAGACCAAAAAGTGAAAATTCCAAACTGTCCCAGGAGGCAGCTCGAGGGGCAGGAGAGACTGCAGCCAAAACCCGGCCCCCGAGCACGGGGGCCCCGCCCCTCTGGGGGGTCCCGGTTCACCCTCACAGCTGCCCCAGAGCCAGGCCGTCCTGCCTGGGCGGGCATCCCCATTTGCCAGAAGAGAAAACCGAAGCCCAAGAGCAGAAGCCAGTGGCCCCCAGTGCGGCGCCCCCTGGACCCAGAGGTGCCCCCTGGACTGTGATACTGAGGGGGGAGGGAGGGGGGAGGAGGAGAGACTGAAAAAGTGCCTAGCTCTTTCTGGAGGATCGGAAAGTTCTGGGCAGGAAAGCAGATGCTCCAGAGTGGGCTGGGGGCTGGGCCCAGACCGCGAGACAAATGCCATTGAACGTCAGAGTGACACAAGTCCTCCTGGTTTTGCCCCGGCTCTCCGGATTCTGGCATGGAGGAGGCTTCCCCAGGTGCTGCTACGTCTCCCACATCTAACAGGGAGGGAGTTGCTGACCCGAGCCCGGGAGCCTCAGGGGGAGCCCCTGCGCCTTGCTGCCCCCGAAGGACACTTGCATCTCTAACTCCATAGTTACTTTTCCTTTATGGCAAGTTTTCAGTTCAAAGCAATGAAAGAAAGCGTCCTGACGAAATGAGAAGTGAATCTCTTTAAACACAGATGAAGTTAGAAACAGGGCAGTGGGGTGTGGATCGGGTCAACACTGGGAAGGAGGGACGGCCGCTTGGGAAGGGTGTTTTTCCCAGCTCGGTGGATGGGTGGCTTTCGGGCCTCATCGTCCCCAGGAGGCTGCTCCACACACGCCCATTCAGCGACCAGTGGCTGGTAGTTAGTAGCTAGCCACCATGCGCCCGGTGCGTGGTAGGGGACTCAAAATACTCTGTGCCCTCATCAAGCAGACATGGCCCTGCCCTCCAGCGCTTCCAGTCTGCCAGGGAAACCGACACAGGAGATCCTCGTATATTGTGAGAAATGTCCTGAGGACCCAAAGTTGTGCTAGAGAAAATGGAAGGACGGGGTGGGGTGGGGGGGATAGAGATTAGAGAGTGGGCAGAGAAGGCCCCGCAGGAGAGGTACTGTATTTAAGCAGGCTATGCTGAGAGCAGAGGGGGGGAAAGCAGATGCAAAGGCCCTGTGGTAGGAAAAGGCTGCCCGCCCCTTGGAAGAATTAAAGGCAGTGGGAGATGAGGTAGGCAGACTCCAGCCTCCTCAGGATCTTGCATGTCCAGGGGAGGATTTGAGAGTTTGTTCTGGGTACAGTGGGGAGCCTCTGGGTTGTTTTGGCTTTGTTTTATTTTTTAATCAGGAGAGGGGCTTGGTCCAAATTGAATTTTAAGAAGACCACCCCCCCTCCCCCGGCCACAGCTTGGACAACGTGCTTAAAGGGTCACAATGAGGAGAGGGGGTGGGTTTGACTGGGGTCCAGAAAAGCAGTCAGATCTAAAAGTTTTATTGAAAGAAGAAGCAACGGGGCTGAGTGATTTATTTACACACTTCACAGACATTTATGAAGCACCTACCGTGTGCCAGGCACCAGTCTGGGCAGCAGGGAAACCTCGTCATCGGTGAATGACACCCACAAGGAATCCCATCCTCGCAGGGCTGACTCTCCAGGGGGTGCCCCCACCACACTGCATGCCCAGATCTGTGAGTGTCACACACGTGCACGTGCACACACACATGCACACCTGCTCAAGCCCCCTCACCTTCTCCCGGGTCCACACGCACACACCCAGACACGAGCCTACCTGCCCCGAGCACCCACAGGCGCATGCCTGACCTCTGCGCCTTTGCACACACACACACCTATTCACCAGCCTCACTTACAAAAATAACCTTGGCGATTACACTTCATCGGGCTGACGTTGCCAGGGAATAATTGAGATCCCCTCGTTCCCGCTGTACCAGGTGATTCATTGAGAATGCGCTTCGCCCTCGCCTCAGCCCCGCCGAACACCGCGAGCACTAAGAATACTTTCTTTTATTGTAGCGAATGACATTTGAATTCATTTTCCTACCTATTATGCGCCGGGACGGCAGAGACTGAGTGGTTATTACCTGCCCGCCATTATGTAACATGACAGAAATACGACACGGCTCACCGCTGTCAGAATGCCTCTGGGGCCACCTGGACCCCGCCGGTCGCCTGGACAAGAGCACTGTTCCGTAAGCCAGCTCCTCGCCCAGGCTTCGGGCAAGTCATTTTGTCCCTCGGGGGCCTCAGCTTCCTTATCTGCCACGTGGGGGTGAAAGGGATGAGCTGGAACTCTCCTGCATGTAATTTGGGGCTTAGGGAGGTGGGTCTCCTCCTAGGCCTCCTCTCTCCAGGGAGTGAGGTTGCCTCTCCTGGGAGGCTCACGGTTCATTCATTCACAGAGCAAGTGTGGTTCCAGGCTCCCATCTGCCAGTCCTGTTCCAGGGACCAGGGAGAGGGCAGCGAGCAGGACAAAGTTCCTGCATGATGGAGCTTCCATTACAGTGACATAATTTCAGCAACAGATAGTTGTGAGTGAATGAATGGGTGGATGGACGGATGGATGAGTGAAGGAGTCTGGAATGGAAGATGGAGGTTGGGGAGGCATTGGTAGAAAATGGACATCAAGTCCTGGATGTGGGCAGCAGATGCAAAGGCCCTGAGGCAAGAAAAGCCTGCGCTGTGGAAAAACTAAAATGGGAAGAGGAAGTGGGGAGTGGGAACTGAGGCAGGTAAGAGGGAGAAGGAAGAGCATCTGTGCTGAGCTCTGAGAGCTCCAGTCTATGAGACAAGAAGAAGAAGAGTTCACAGAGGAACCTGAAGAGGAGTGACAGGGAAAACAGAGCCCCAGGGCAGAGAGGAAGTCTCTGGTCGGGGAGGGAGGGGATGTGGGGGCATCAGCAGTGTGGAGCCTTGGAGACAGCAGGGAAGGAGGGCCAGGCTTGTCAGTGGGGCCAGAGGTCTGTCCCACCCGTGTTTCCAGTAGACCCAGGGCCTGCCGCTCATCAGCCTGCATGAATATTGGTGGAATTAATCCATCAGTAGGTTCCCCACCTTAACTGCTGCATCTTGACCTCAGAGCCACCACTTCCTGGGCCAGGCTTAGAGCAGAGGTCACCTTAGAATCATTGTCCTCATTTTACCATGCAGCTATTCCTTGGGCACCTACTGCATGCACCAGCCCTGAGGGCATTTTGCACGTCTATCATGTGCCTTTGCCAATAATAGCAAGTGGTAGGAGTGTGACAAGCCCATTTCACAGATGAGAATATATACCCAAAGGGAAAGAGAACTTCTCCAAGATCAGCTAGCTCTCAGGGGGTGGAGGGATTAGAACCAGAACCTCTGGCTTTGGAACCCAGAACCACCACCCCACACTATGCTGAAGGACTCAGGAGGCACTTTGTAAATTAAAATCCCTGTGCATATATAGCAGTCCTTACCACTCAGGTCGCTGGACTGGGGCTGTATTTGGCTTTTCCAGGCCAGGTCTCCACCCCTTTGGGTCTGAGCCCACACTCCCTCTCCAGACCCCAGCAGAGCTGGCCTGGGGCCGCAGCCTGGTTCCTGGCCTCTCACCACCCCCAGCGGCCGTGCTCGAGAACCCCACTGCTGAGCCGGATCCCCACTTCCCCGTGTTCAGGGATGCCCACAGATCCCCTTCACAACTGATTATAGCAAGTTTACTGGCACATTGTCCACAGAGTCAGGAACGAGGAGCCACACTGTGCTTTCCTCTTAAGGATAACCATATCCCTTGACCTGGTTCTTCAGGCTCTGCCTTTGGCCTCCGGCACCCCTAAGCATGGAAGCTGCTGGAAAGTCCCACTTGATGGCACACTGTGTCACTGGCCCTCGCCCCAGCCCTACATTCCCAAAGAGCAGCTCGTGCCAATGAATCTGCTGTTGGCAACTGTCCTTCGGTGTAATCTCACCTTCCCGTGTTTAACCCGCAAGTCTTCAGGAAGACTGCACACTCCTTGGCCACGGCTCGTGGGATCCTGCACGATCGGGTCTCTGAGGATGCCCCAGTCTTGCCTGGCCGCTGCCCCCCCACGCATGGTGTCCCAGCCTTGTGGAATTTCCTTCCCCCCCCCCGCTCGAAGAAGCAGTGACCTGCTACCGTGCCAAGTCTTTGCCCACGCCGTGCCCTCAGCCTGGAGCACCCTTCCTTCCCTTCCTGCTTCTTGCCCTGGCCCGCCCATCCCTTATCCCAAGCACTCCTCACGCAGACTGCGAATCCCGACCTCTCTCTCTCCCCAGTTCCTCCATGATCTTCTCGGGAGCAGCAGGTGTGTCCTGCTCAACAACCCTGCATGATAAAGATTATTTAAAAAAAACAAACAGTAATTATCACAGCTGTGATGCCCTGGGCACCTACTATGTGCCTGGCCTGGTGCCGTTACTCCTGTTTTAGACATGAGGTTGCCACGGATCAGAGAGGAAAAGCCACCCCCCGCCCATCTGATGTGGGCTCCCAACGCTTCACTGTCCCCAGGAAACAGAGGCTGCCTCCTGCCTCCAACCCCAGTGAGGAGGAGGAGGCCCCCGGCCAGGCAGGAGTGGGGAGCATCCCAAGGCCTCCAGCCCCTTCTGCAGTCCCCGCCTCGGCCACAGACTCGAGGTTAGGGCCCAGGGGCTGCTTCATGCCCCCACCCCCACCCCAAGAGCCCAGCGTTTATACCATTACACCGCAGAGAAGGAATTTACTGTCTTAATCCTGAAATATCAAGGAAGACATTCCGACCAGACATGTCATCGGCAGGGCCCTGGGGAGCTGCTTTCCACTTCTACAGAAATGAATGCATACCCTGAGAGAGCCACGCCTTCAGATGGGAAAGCCAGCCTGGGGGCCGGGGCGGGGCGCTGGTGTCTTGCACAGCTGGCCCGTCCCACGTCCCACGGGGAGATGGCAGCCTGGAGGAAAGACGCACGGAACAAGATGGGGACTCCCCTCAATTCAGAGAGCAGCCTTGACCTTTCCAGCTGGGATGTTTTCTGCCTCAGGACAAAGCTGTGTGCCCTGGGTCAAGTGGAGTGCCCTCTCTGGGCTTCCCATGCTCCTCACTGCCCAATGAGGGGCTTATTATTTACCTTGGCTTCTCCGAGCATTGAGGTTCTGGAAAAGCGGGGAAACCGAGGCCCAGAGAAGGAAGGAACGGGTCCGAATGGCAAGGCCCAGGCAAGCGCCGGCACTCAGCCCAGCTCTGAATCCCCGAGGGAGGAGCTCGAGTTCCCACTGGTGGTTTTCAAACTGTCCTCTGTGGAACCCTGGGGGTTCCGTGAAGCCCTTCAAGGAGCCCTGTGGGGTATGGATGGGAGAAAGTGGAGTCGGGGGGCAGGTTATAGGCCCCCAACCCTCCCCAGCCAGAGAAGCTCTTCTCATCTGTCTTAGCTCCGGGGTTCTCGAAGATTTTGCCTGAGCCAACGGTGCCATGGCTAAGAAGGAAAAGTAAAAGCATCGGCATGTGTGGGACCAAAGCAGGCAGAAGGGAAGGAGAGAGGAGGCAAGAACACAGCCTCCCCAGCACTGGGGAAACCTGATGGGCAAGTTTGGGTGTGGCTTCCTGCCCCAACCCTGGAGGGGAGGAAGGGGACCCCATGCTAGAAAGGAAAGGGTCCAGGGGCTCCCACTTGAACCCTGGTGGGGAGGGATGGCCGTCATCCCCAGCATGCTTGCTGAACCCAAGACCCTCGGTGGGCCCGGGATTCCAGGAACTGCCGGGGGGGCACCAGGAAGGGGTAACCTGGTACCCCCAAGAGTGGTTGGCAGCAACAGGCCTATGGGGCTATCTGGGCACATCTGTGGTGCTTCCTGTGGGCGGCCCGGCACTCTTGGGCCCGGCCCCCCACACAGAGGTGACCCTCAGCTTCCCTCGCGTGCATACTTCCAACCCAAGTCACACCCTTACCATCCCGACAGGACGCCCAGGCCTCGATTCAAACCACTGCACTGTACAAAAGTTGGCACCCTCTGTGACCGAGGACCCACGGGCTCACTGGGGGTCAACACAGAGACTGGTCATGAGGCCAGCGCAAGGGCGCAGAGAAGCCTGGGAGGTTTCCTGAGGCCCCGTCCTGTTAGAGACAGGGGCTGGTTTCGGCCATCTGCACATACCCTCCAAACGGCCCTCAGGAACTTCCTATGACGGCCCCATGGTGGGCCCACAGTCCAGTGGATCATGAGTTTGATAAGACATCACTGCGAGTTTGACCTTAGTGTAGTCAAGTCCCAGGACAGGAGAAAAATGTCCAGAGAAAGAAAAGAGTAAAAAGACAATGACAGGGAGTTTTCTCATCTCTTAACAATTTCTAGTGTGTCTGGAGAAGTTGATTTTCCCCTCAAATGAAGAAAGCCTCCTTCACATGGGGTAAGGGCAGGGGTCTTTCCCTCCCGCCCTCCACCCGGTCCCGGACCTCCCTACCTCCCCCGCCTTCTCTGCCCTGATGTCTGAAATTCCTTTTACCAACATTGCTTGTTTGCTTGTTTTTATTTTTATTTTTTTTTAAAGATTTTTTATTTATTTATTTGAGAGAGAGAGAATGAGAGAGAGCAAGCACATGAGAGGGGGGAGGGTCAGAGGGAGAAGCAGACCCCCTGCCGAGCAGGGAGCCCGATGCGGGACTCGATCCCGGGACTCCAGGATCATGACCTGAGCCGAAGGCAGTCGCTTAACCAACTGAGCCACCCAGGCGCCCTGTTTGCTTGTTTTTAAAGCACTCCTAGCCTTTATCATGTTTCACTCCCCTGCCCCCCAAGTATCTTCCGTGGGTCCTGATGGGCCCTCGAGGTCATCAGAGGGCTTTGGCCCGATACCAGCCTTTGGAGAATCAAAAGTAGATGGCCAATGCCAGCTGTGAAGCCCAGGCCAGCCCCATCTGTTTGGATCCTGGATGCTTTATCCAGACTGACGTGGCCGGGGGTGGCTGGGCTCCTTGGTGCTCAGAGTCCAGGATTTCCACAGCGAAACATGACAAAATCTCCCCCGTGGTCATCGGTTAAAATTCCAGATTTGACATCTTGGTCATGGAGCTTTGAGCTGGCTGTCAGAGCATAAACCCAGGGCCCAGCTGCAGGGACCCGTGGGCCCGGGGACTTGGAACCACGTGCTCTCGGGAGCTGGGATCTCAGAGTTTGGGAAGATGTGTGCTCTTCCCATTAGACAATTTCGAATCTGCGTGCTAGAGACCTTTTCATCGAAAGGATTAGAGGAGCACATCATCGCCATCCCATGTGTGATTTCACAGTTTCAAAAAGGATACGGTAATTGAATACTTTTTTTAAAAGATTTGTTTATTTATTTTAGAGAGAGGGAGAGAGCAAGCATGAGCACAGGGGGAGGGGGAGGGGGAAAGGGAAAGGGAGAAAATCTCAAGCAGACTCCCTGCTGAGCGCGGGTCTCACAACCCTGAGATCGCGACCTGAGCCGAAATCAAGAGTCCGATGCTTAACCGACTGAGCCACCCAAGCGCCCCCAGTAACTGAATCAATTTTAAGAAAATATCAATAACCAAAAAATCATGAAGGGAAAACCACCTAAAATCGGCAAGTCTAGAAGTCACCAAGCTCATCTTCTTATTACCTTTAAACCCTTCTTGCACACAAGCATTGTGCGTACCCACACGAAAGGGGATAACATGGATGATTCTGGCAATAGTAAGATGACCTTGCCGTGTAGTTAAGCGTTCGTTCCTTCACTCATTCGCCAACAAACGTTTATCGAGCACCTCCTATATACCAGGCTCTGTCCTAGATCCTGGGGAATATAGCAGCAAAAAAACAAAAGGATGAACAAGAACCTTACCGCCGTGGAGCTGACATTCTTCTGCTATATCCCGTTAACAGACTGGCTATGTGATATTCCACTGCAGGGATGTCACATGATTCATTTAACCAATCCCCTATGGTTGGGCAGGTAGGTTGCTTCTAAATGTTTGAGGAGATGAATATCCTTTTATAATAGCTGAATCTTTATGCGATATTGTGATAACTTATTTTTTTAAAGATGGAGCCCTAAGAATGGAACAGCTGAGCAGAGAGATAAATAAATATATATTTATATATAATGCTTTGGATGTCTACTTCCCAGTTGTCCTCCAAAAGAAATTGTACCAACGTGGACTTGGGCTAGCAGGGAAGGAGAGTGTGCAGTGGGACTGTGTTTATTTAGACTGAAAAGGAGAGGGGCATCTGGGGGGCTCAGTCGGTGAAGCGTCTGCCTTCGGCTCAGGTCATGATCCCAGGGTCCTGGGATCGAGCCCCACATCAGGCTCCCTGCTCAGCGGGGAGTCTGCTTCTCCCTCTCCTTCTGCCCCTCCCCCTGCTGGTGCGCTCGCTCACACACTCCCTCTCTCTCTCTCTCAAATAAAAAAAAAAATCTTTAGACTGAAAAGGAGAAAGGTAAGGAGTTTCTTAGTGTTTCTAGACTCCTTGGAGATTCAAAGTCACTCTGCTGTTTCTGAAACACGCCACATTCTCGAAACAATGTGGTCAGCTCATAATGGGATCCCCCATGTCTTATATATGTAGGGACACCAAGGCTCAGAAAGACAAAAGTTACAGGAAGAAAGATTTTGCATCCCAGTTTTTTAAATGGCCTCGAGGGATCCCTGTCCAGCCTTCTGATCGGGTCACATAGCACGCGGGCCCAGAGACCCAGCATGGCGGGCACAGGGACAGGAAACCTTCGGGGCGCAGGAAAACTGTACCATTTAACAGCCAGCAGTATACGTCTCTCACCATGAGATAAATATAAGGATGTCAGTGCTTGAAGGCGGGTTTCTTATGTGTCAGGTCCTCCTCTGAGCACTTCACTCCTATTAGCTCATTTAACCCCCTGATAGTCCTCGAGGTAGGAACAGTTGTTATTATCAACCCCATTTTGCAGATGAGGAAACTGAGCCTCAGAGAGGTTAGGTGACTTGCCGGAGGTCACACAGCTAGTGCATTGGGAATGAGATTTGAACTGAGGCAGCGTGGCGTCAAAGGCCTCACAATCACTAAACCACTTCTCTTTCCTGGTGAGGGGAGAGCAGGAGGTTTGGGGGCCACCCAGGAGTGCTGGGACCCCTTTCCAACCCAACACCTCGCAGCTGAGTGGTCTGGGCAGGTTCCTTCAGCCTTAATTTCTCTACCTGTGGATCAGGATGCGAACACCTACCACAGGCCTAGTGGGTGTTCTAGGGGTGAGGGGACGGCCTTGGGGTCTGCATCCCCAGGAGGCCAGGAGGGCTCTGACCAAATCCAGCAAGGAAAGGTGAGAGGATTGCCAGGGAGGAGGAGGGTCTAGGCCATGCTAGGCTGGAGCAGGGCCGGCTGGTTTGCTGGCTCGGAATTCGCTCCCAAAGAGGATATGTCAGGTATGATATGAGCAAACCAGCTCCTCGTCATAATGACAGCCTCCCCACCCCCTCAGCGGGGCCACTCGGCAGGGTCCACTGTCACCTGGAGGCCCACATACAGGTCGTTGTGCACACAGAATCAGAAGCATTTGCAGAGCTGTCTCCTTCGGTCGAATAGAGGACACACGCTCTGTCTTTTTCCTCCTGAGAAACCTGCATCCCAGGGATTTAGCATACCTGCAGAGCCCCCAGCCACGGGAGAGCGTCGGGTCATACCAGAACAGAGGGGGCTGCGGCAGGAGGCCCAGGGTGCAGCCCAGAGCCTGGCCACCACACACTGTGCCGTCTCCGGCAAGGCCTCTCGGACCTCGGTTTTCTCGCCTGCGAAATGGGATCGAGACGGAGTCCAGGAGAACTGGTGCTCCCCTGAGCGCCTGGGACTTCCTCTTCTAAAAGACCCGGGGAGGGGGGCGGGGGGGGTGTGCCCCGAGGCCCAGAATGGTGACTCACTTACCCTAAGTCACCCAGCTGAGAAATGGCGGGGGACGCCAGGACCCATGCTCCTTGGTCTCTGAAGAGCAGCTTTGGGAGGTGCGATGAGCCTTATCCTCTGAACTCAGGGCCCAGCTCACGCCCCAGAAAGCCAGGGCTGCTTCTGGGCTCCCTCGGGGTCATCTGAAGATGCTGCAGGCCTGGTGCGGGGGGCGGGAGGCTGCGGCTAGGCCCTCAGAGTCCCACTGAGGTTCTACAATAACCACAGCCAAGCGGGACATCCAGCCGCTCGGCCCTGGGAAGGCTCACATCAGCCCTGTGTGGAAAAGAGGACCACCCCCATTCTACAGATGAGAAAACAGAGGCCCAGAGAGCTTCAGCAACTCACCGAAGGCCCCTGTATCCGTTTCCTCTTGCTGCTTTAACAAGTCACCACAAACTCAGCGGCTGAAAACAACACAAATTTATTACAGTTCTGGAGGTCACGATTCCAAAATGAGTCTTCTCAGGCTAACATCAAGGTGTCGGCAGGACCGAGGTTCTTCTGGGAGCTTCTAGAAGACAGTCCGTTTCCTTGTCTCTTCCAGCTTCTAGAGGCCACCTGCATTCCTTGGCTCAAGGCTCCTTCCTGCATCTCCAAAGTGCATCACTCCAACCTCTGCCTCTGTCACGCAGACCTTCCCACCTTCCAGGCAGAAGGACCTTTGTGTTCACACTGGGCCCACCCACATAATCCAGGATAATCCCCCTACCTCCAGAGCCTTGACTTCGAAGTTTCTCTTGCCATGTAAGAGACATACTACAGCTCCCAGGGAGTAGGACGCAGGCATCTTCGGGAAGTAGTATGGGGGAGTATCATTCTGCCCACCGCAACCTCATGGGGACAAAGTGCCCAAAGTAGCTGGAACCAAGTCTGACAGGCTCCAAAGTTCATCTCTGCTCCCCCCAGACTCTGCCAAGGCTCTCAAGGACGGTGGATAATGTTGCCAGGTAAAAGACAGAATAAATAATTTTTTAATACGAGTATGTCCTCCATATCACGTGGGATAGACGTATACTAAATTTTGTTCATCGTTTATCTGAAATCAAAATCTAACTGGGCATCCTATGTTTTTATTTGCTAAATCTGACAACCCTAATAGCCAAACAAATAAAGAAACAAACAAAAAACCTATCTCAGGAAGAACAAGAAGCTCCTGTATGAAAAGACTTGGGTCCGAGGCTTAGATCCAAACAGGCGTCAACTGGGACTCCCGCATTTCCCCTTTCTGGGCCTCAGTTTGTCTGTCTGTAAAATGGGGCTATGATGGTACTCCCCCCCACCCCACCCCCACCAACAGATGCCATTGATAACACAAAGGAGAAAGTGTTTGCACACTGCAGAGAGATGCGCCCACCCCAGGAGCCTGCTCCAGCCCCCACTCCCCCAATCCACAGGCCAGGGATTGAAGAAGCTATTCCCAGGGCCCAGCCCAGATGGGGCTTAAACTCCAGTCAGACAGGAGCCAATTTCCCCAGCTCATTATCCCAAACCAAATTAGGAGCCGCCTGGGCCGCGCCACTCGTGGCTTAATTGGGGCTCACAGACGCCCTCGCCCCGTGGCTCCTTTCTTTCCCGTTCCCCTGTCCCCAGCCGGGCTGTGCCTTGAGGGAGTCAGAGGCTGCCCAGGCCCTGCCACCTGGGCCCATGCAGACGCCCCAGTGTAATCAATTAGAGCCAGGCCAGGCCCGGCTCGTAATGGGGCGCCGCTGGGCAGCTGGGCCCGGCATCGATCCCGGCCCCCGGTGACCCCCAGGGAGGCGAGGCAGCCAAGACGGCCACGCAGATGGCGGTCTCCAGGGTCCTCTGCCCCCACCCCCCAACGAAGGCTGGCCGTTGGGACAGGCCTGTGCACCTGATGGGCCCCAGATGAGCCTGGAGGCTGGACTTTGGTGTTTGGTGCCCCCCCAAAGAAGCAGAAATATTCAGGAAAGACTGCCCTGCTGGGGTCCAAGTGCCACCCCCCCATGGAAGCATCTTTCATCTCTTCAAACCACCCGGATGCCCCCTCCGGCCCCTATTCTGACCAGGCCCACTGGGGAGCCACTCCTGAGCCTCTGAATGCAGCGGGACACAGGCGGGGCCAGGGGCTTTCTTTGAAGAATCTTCTCCTGCAGCCTCCCCGGCTCCCTTCCCCTATCACAAAGGTTGGTCAGGTTGGCAGCGGGGGGTGGGTGTGCCGAGGGGGGACAGGGAGGGGACTAGTGGCAACCACAGGACTCCCATCTGGGGACCATGCGGAGGCCTGGGTGGGGGCAGGATCCCCACTCAGCCTTGTTTCTGGCCATCAGTGCTGTCTGAGCCCTCCACCCCCAACTCCATCCGGGGAAGCAGGGCCAGAAGCTTTGGGACAAGGGGAGTGTGGCGGAGGACGTGGGGTAGAGACTCAGGCAAGTGACAGGGGCCTCTTGCGTATGTGGGGCTGGGGTATCAGGCCCTGTGTGCAATGGGGTGGGTTTCTCTGAGTCTCAATTACTCTGTATCCCCCATGTGGGGCACATAGCAGGTGTTAGGAGCTATTAGTAGTATGGGTGTTGTGTAGGATCTGTGTTTCTGAGCTCGTGTGTGTGTGTGACCGTGTGGCATTTTGTCTTCCCTCTGGGTGAGGGTATATATCTAAGAAAGGACTGCAGGGCTCTGCATCTTGCCTTGGAGACTCCAGGCCCAGGAACACCCGCCCTGTGTGGGCCTCAGGCCTTGGCCACCTGCTAGGGGAGCTTCCCAGCCCAATCCTGGTAAAACACAAATTTGGAAAAAATGATGTAATAAGAATAAAATAAACATCGCCCATAGTGACACCACCCCCTCCCCAAGACAGATGCCTGAGCCTGAGCCCTCACCATGCACCTCCTTGTATCCTCACAGCCTGTGGGGCAGGTACTGACAAGAGCCCATTTCACAGATGAGTAGGGCGAGGCTGGGGTCAGGGCTGAGCTGCCGAGTGGGGATGCTGGGACCAGATAAAAACCAGGCCTTCGGGAGAATGCTGCCTTGTGGACAGAAAGAATAGGGTTTCCTGTGGGTCTGGTGCCCTCTGGGGCTCCATTTTATATGCCAGGTGCCCGGTGCAACAATATCTGTGGAATTAAATCGAACCCAACCCAAGAGATTCTGGCAGGCTTTAAGTCTTACACCTGCTACCACTGGCTATGTGACCTTGGGCAAGTGCCTTTCCCTCTCTGGTCCTGGTTTCCCTGTCGGCACCCCGGCCCCCATAAGCTTAGATCTCCCAGAGGGTCGGGTCCATCCTACTCTCTGTCCCAAGAAAGGACTCCCCGCTTCCCCCAGTTTCCAGTGAGAGGTCTGCCCGGCTGCTGCTTACCCTCCTTGCCAGATGGAGAGCTCACTCCCTCCCAAAGCATCAGGCTGCACCGTTGGCTACCTGAACCGCACAGGAAAGGTGCGTGGACTGGGAGGCCAGACTTCCTGGGTTCGAGACTTGCCTCTCATCATACCAGCCATGTGACTCATCTAGCAGCGCCTCAGTTTTCCCATCTGCGGAAGGGGGTTATCTACCTCACAGGATTTTTGATGATTTACGGGAGCACAGCTCCACCTTAGGAGCTACCCTGAATGCTATCTGAGCTGCCATGAAGCCCCCCTGTCTCCACCCAAAAAGGAGGCTTTGGAGCCTGGGAAGGGGGCATGGGGGGAGTAGTGCCTGGCTCAGAGTAAGTGCCATCAAAGTGGTTGTTATTGTCACCACAATAATGACCCTTGTCACTTCCACTCATTAGTCCTCAAGCAAGAGTTATCTCACCCACTTTACAGACGAGGAAACTGAGGCCCAGAGAGAAGAAGACGTTGGCCGAGTGCCCCCGGCAGCTTCCAGAGCGGCACGACAGCCGCCACCCTGGGGTCCGGCCCTGCGCCGTGTCAGCCCCTCCTTGCGGGTCTCAGGCTGAGCCGGGCTGGGCTGCGAGGGCAGAGAAAGGGGGATGGGGGGTCAAAGCCCCCCTCGGGCCCTGCCAAGGCCATGGTGCCAGGCCAGTGGGCGGCGAGCCAGCCACCGGGCGCAGGCGGGCTAATTGCCGACGCGCGGCCGCTGCCTTGGACCGTGACCCAGGCCCCTGACAGACGTGATTTATGAGGGCCCTCGGCAAAGCGGAACCCACTCAATTGCCTATTACCTCACTTAGCAGACACCTTGTCACCGCCCAAGAGCCGGGTGTTAAAAATACAAACCAGGCAGCCGGCAGGCCCAGAGTGCTTGGGCCCTCCACCTGCTCCAAGCCAGATAATGCCCCCCCTCCCCCAGATTCGCCATGTAGACGTCATCCGGCCCCAGCTCCCGGGGTGAAGGGCAGGCCGGGCAGAGCCCAGACAGGGCCTCCACATTCAGACCGGTGTGCGGTCAGTGGCCGCTGCAGAGATGGGGACAGCTAGGGCCCGGCGAGGGGTCGCTACTTGTCTGAGCCAATGGCAAAGGCGGCTCTCGGGAGCACCAGGACCCCCGTCCTCTTTGCTCCTGGCCCAGTGCACCGTGATGCTCGATGCAAACCAGTCTGCCAGTTCTGGGCCCCTGGGGTGGTCTGGGCCCCCCACATTGGAGCCTGGCATCCCACACCCTTCCTGCTTGGCCTCTTTGCTTCCAGAAAACCCCAGCACAAGTCTGGTGCAGGTGGACCCTCCCTTGGTGCTTGCAGGTCGCAGCCCCCGGGGACACACCCAGCACCAGCTGCTTTATTTGCAGGGCCCAGGGCCCCGTGACACCGTGAGGTGCCTTGTTCAGAAGTGACTGAGAATTTCCAGATGGCGATGCGAGAGCAGGAAGCCAAGCATGGGGCCCTTCAGGACAGCAGAGGTGGCCCCGGGACACCTACCCTGCCCCACGTGCTGAGCACCTCCGGGGGGTGTGGGGGGGGCCGGCAGGAAGCTGGTTTAATCCTCACAATAACCTTGCGTGCCAGGTAGCTGCTGTTAGCCGGATTCACCCCTGGGCTGGGGGAGAGTGTGAGACCCGCAGGGCAGGGCCAGAGGCCCCGGGGGGTACCCAGTAGTGTCCTCCTGCCTCAGGGTACGGCAACGTGCGTGTCCGTGCGTGTGAGTCTGTGTGCATATCCGTGTGTGTGTCCGTGTGGGTCGTGTGCATATCCGTGTGTGTCTGTCTGTCTGTCTGTGTGTCCGTGTGGGTCTGTGTGCATATCCATTTGGGGGGG